>NC_044912.1:51423998-51790837 GCF_001633185.2 Quercus lobata | reverse complement strand
GACTCAAGCCTATGGGGAAACCAACTACCTGGATGAGGAACCAACTATTTAAAAAAAAAAAAAAAAAACTATGGCACATAAACCTCAAAATCCATCCAAAGAGAGCTCCGCGTTAACAGATGGGTTAATACCTTGATTGCGCGGATTCCTCGGTCTACCCTCTGATCCCCCAATATCAAAGGGGTTGATGCGATACGGCGCAACATATTGTCCAAAAGCACAACCAAAGCCCCTCGCTACTCGGCTACCCTCTCGGACGAATTACTTAGAGTTTATCGTACTCGGACATCGCTCTAGCACGCATCGCGCAGCACTCAGCCGTTATCCCGGTTAGTTCCAAGAGTTTAATTTATTGATGATTAACCTTGTTATGCTTGATAATATTTGTAAGTCTAAACTAGTAGGAATCTGTGTTAAGGCATTTCTCTGCCTAGAATATCATTAAGGGCAAGCTCATGTTTAATATTCATGCATAAAGTAGTGGTTACGGAGAAGAAAGATATGTATAGAGAAATAGACACATATTTTATTAAGACAAAGGAACAGTACAGTGTACAATGGAAAGCTGAAGTAAAGCCTACATCGAAGCTAACTACGTAAGTAACGAAGAATACAAGAGAGTGAAGATAAAGCCGAGGAGGTAGCACAGAGGAGAAGTTGGCTACTGCCTCGAAACCTTATTCCTCCTCAGTGCTTTTGCTCGCCCATAACTCAGGCAGCAAAAGAACCCAACTTGGGGCCTGCACCGGTACAGAAAAGGTGCAGGGAACCTGACCTCAGGCTAACACCATCTACAGAAAAGGTGCAGGGAGCCGGAAGCTGGGAAGCCCCCGCAGAAATTTGCCTGCTACAAGGCAGACGGCGCTGATGGCGGAAATTCCTTTTTCTGACATACCAAAAATCTGGCATGACCAGAACCTGCTTCAGATTTTGACTAAAAGAAGGAGGAATACCATCTTCCTCCTGTCAAGACGGAGGACTGGCTTGAATCTGTGCCATCCTTGTCCATACCATATCACCTTGAGGATTCGGTGCCTCTGAAGCGTGCGGAGACCTTTCATCCCTATCCAAGCCTCAAACATCTTGCTTTGAGGCAGTGGCACTAGAAAGAGAGATCGCGGATATGGAAGAAATATAGTTCTGAAGGGAACAGGAGAGTTCATGTGCAAGTGAAGTGATCCCCTATCCCATTTATACCCAGAAGTAAACCGGTGGCATTTAATTCGCGCAGCGTCCCAAGGAACGCTACAGACAAAACGTCTCTGGCTCGACTTCCAACGTCGTCTGCAACCCTGAGGTTAAAGGAGTCTCGAGAAGGCGCACCTCGAACACTGGGACGCCAAGAAGTACCGCGTTATCAAAGACTACGGAAATACCTCTCAGTTTGTGGGCCCAGTAAATTCGCGGCCCAGGCCCGTTCGGCATATGGGCCCAGGGACAGAACCAAGGCCTTGTATGGTCCTCGGACTCAAGCCTATGGGGAAACCAAGTACGAAAAATTATAAAAATTACAAGTTTTGGACAGAACCAAGGCCTTGTATGGTCCTCGGACTCAAGCCTATGGGGAAACCAAGTACGAAAAATTATAAAAATTACAATTTTTGAACAGAACCAAGGCCTTGTATGGTCCTCGGACTCAAGCCTATGGGGAAACCAAGTACGAAAAATTATAAAAATTACAAGTTTTGGACGGAATCAAGGCCTTGTATGGTCCTCGGACCCAAGCCAATGGGGAAACCAAATACTTGGATAAGAAAAGGTTTGAATCTCGTAAGATGGGTTACTTGATAAAAATGTCAGGTCACTTCATCCACGGCTTAAACACCATAAAAGGTTAAGGCCAATAAAGGTGTAAGGAAGGGGGTGGAACGCCCCAGCACTTAGTCATATAAGAAGGCCGCTCATTTGGTGGGTGATATATCTTCAAATGGTTATTCCTTACATGACATCAAGCCTTCGTTTTTCTCCTCGGCTAGCATGGGGTAAGTATTACTCTTCACTGATCGGCCTTATTGTGCCAAGCATTTCTATTAAAGTTATGGCGACGTCTTTTTATTATCAAGTCTTTTGGTCTTAGTCGTCATTGATTTAGATGCTATATTATTGTGCCGAGCAGCGTTTGTAGATTCAAAAAAAAAAGAGAAGGCATAGAGACAAAACATGCGAAATAAAATAACAACGATTTTTATTAATACGAAAAATTATTACAATGTACAAAGAGGGGCTCGAACGAGCCTATACAAAATGTGAACTGCCTAAGCGACAATTACATCCGTAATACAGATAAGTAGACTGCCAGGCGTCTTTTAAACTCGTCTTCAAAGTCTCTCCAATCTTTGCCTCAATACTGCTCATATTATGATAAGAACCTTCTTTGGGAAGAAATGGCGGAGAAGGAAATAGTAAGGAAGAAATCAATGAAGAAGATGGAGGAGATGAATGAAGAAGATGGAGGACATGAGTAAAGAAGGAGGAGAAGAAGAGAGAAGAGATGAAAAGAAAGAAAAAGGAGCAAAAGAGGGAGAAGTGAAAGCACCAGGATGGAACTGGTGCTGGGAAGACTAAGAAAGGGAGACGGAGAATAGCCCCAGTGAAGGAAGAGAGGAAGAAGTAGAGACACTTAGTCCCTGCCTCGATCCTGACTCCCAACACACTGGAGCCATACTAGATATGCTCATAGGAGAGCGGTTGGTACTGATGATGGATGTTCTCGACTCAGTCACGCCGAAAGTTTGACGTGACAAGTCCTTGCTTCGGATTTTGACTGAAAGAAGGGTGAGGTTGATTTTGAGTCTTCGCCATCCTTGTCCCGATCGAGCCATAATGAGTTTTATTGGAACATGGCGTTTATGGGAGGGGTTTGGCTCCTGCATCACTCGTTGTTATGATAAAGTGTACCACAATTTAGTTTGTGAACCAGTGGGTAAAATGAACCCTAGGGGAGGCCAAGTATTTCAAATCTCAGAAAGATGAGAAGGAATTCTTTACAAAAACAATAACCTCCGCCCTTCCTTCTTATACTGAGGGTGGAGCGGGAGACATTTAATAAGGTTCAGATATCCAAAGGAATCTGCCAACACAAACATGCCGGTTCCGTTTCTCCACCCCATCAAAACAAACTGCCGAATTAAAGTAGTCTCGTAAATAGTGGTCATTAAAGGCACGTTTTGGGATGCCCAAACGATAAGAGCGCATCAAGTGCGAAATCAAAAAGCTGTCTCATAGACCGGCGCATTTCTTGGACAGATGAGGAGCCGCCAGCATTATTAAAAGGCCAAATTGATTGGGCCGTAGGAAGAGGTTTGGCATCACCAAAACCCCCCTTTCCAACCAAGAGGTTGGACAACCGGGTTTTGAGGGGCTATTGTGGGGCCCAAATGATTTATGGGCCAGGCCCATCTACCCGGGGAAAACCCGAAGGCCCAAGCCGAGGAGGGCTATGGCCCAAGCTCGACAAAATAGCCTGTGGATATCGCCGAGGACGGCTCAGTCCTCGGCAGACCCAAAGTCCCCCCCTGAAAGAAGGGTAAAAACGGTATAGGACCGAAACCAGGACGAAAGATCTAAAATATCCAGGAAAAGCTGCCCTTACTGCCATTCAATGCTCTGAACCTGACAGAGCCGCATTCTTTGGCTTTTACAACCACCCCCAACGACTTTGAATATGGGCTGATGGGACAAGTATCAATTTTGGAAAGGTTGACCCTATACGTGGACGAAGGACAATGAACGCAGGCGAATATAAAAGGAAAAACAAGTAACCTAAAAGAAGGGTTGGGAAAAATGGCCAAAAACCAGAGCCTCCCAGCCCACCTCCAGGAGAAAGACTCCAGGGGTGAAGGAAAACTTAAACTTGTACGAACACCGCGAAAAACCCACCGCCTGTCGATCAAGGCCTAGCCTTCCAAACCCACGCTCTACAAATGATATTGTTAGGGGCCTTTTTACGTGCGAACCCGACACTGTTACGGTCCGCCACGAATCGCGTCCTTACAATTATTCTTATTTTTTTTAGAAGTACAACGTTCATAATATTTTTTTACAACAAATCCCAGATTTTAAGTTGTTTTTTTTTTTTTTTCTCTCTTTGAAAATATCTCTATAATTATTTTTTTGCCATCAATAACAGGTTGTAACAACCTACTACTTAGCATAATTGTAAAAGTGTTTAAAAAATATTGTAGACGTTGCATTTTTATCTGTATTTTATTTGTTTTTCATCTAGTAAAAAAATATTATTTTATTTATTGATTATAAATAACCTTATTGGTTAAAATTTGGGGGCCTTTTTTTTACTTGGGGCCTTAGGCGACTGCATTTCTAGCTTCACTGTTGAGCCGGCACTACTGAATAGTGGTGAAGCAGCTATAGTTGAAGGTTTTGGGAGGTGTTGGATGGGACAAGAAGAAGTTCCTGGAATCTAATTTGCATGTGTATGGTGGGGATGATGCAAAAAATTATAGTATATAGCATAGAAAGGTGGCCTGAAAGGTGAGAGAGAGAAATCACTGTAATGAACCTTTTAACTCTTGTAACCTTGATCATCAACTGGACATTATAACAGAGCTCCTCGGACTGTGCCGAAGATAAACTTTTCTTACCTTACTTGTGTTTGATTTTCTTAAATAAACAACTATTACTGTCTTTCCTATTCACTAGAACTAGTTTTTTCATTCACGCTCTACAAATTCATTGTTTGGGCTCATTGGGCTAAAACTCAATCCTATATTGGGTCAAATCCAAATTCAGTCCTTACACTCTTCATGTTTAATTATTTTATTAAATACTATTTCTACAATGTTGTGTAATGCAGAAATTTCATCATTGTAGACAAAAAATAATACTATTATGGATCCTCAAATCACGAATGAAAATAGATAACAGAACTAATATGAAAACATAGTCAAAGATGAAGGAAAAAAAAAAAAAAAAAGAAGCCTAAAGTGCACTTTAATATGGGAAAAAAAGGGTATATTAGTAAGATAGAAAAGTGTGATAGACTGATAGGTGACTTTAATTGCAAATGTATATTATGTTATGCTACTAAAACCAAAATTAGATGTTTACCAAAAGCAAAAAAAATTACATTTTTAAGAGTTTTGTAATTCAATTATTACTTTTTATTGTTTTCAATGAAATAGCTAAGAATTAAATTCGCCATCCTTCATTAAAAAAAAAAAAATTAGATTATGATTAAAATCTTTCCAGTTCATTAAAAAAGAAAGAAAGATTACAATTAAACCTACTTCTTTCCTCAACAAGTAAGCATATCTTTGCATTAATTCCTACTCAATATATAAGATTTATTATAGTTACTTTAAATAGGGTTTTTAGAGACCCAAAACTTGAAAAGGTGTGCTTGAGAGTCACTGCATTGCATGGAAGACACCAACCCAGCTAAGCATCTTCTCAATTTACTACTATTAAATGGAAAAAGAAAGTCCAACCACCAAAAAGGCCAAGGGTGACTCACCCAAAATGGGAAATTAAAAAAAGAAAAAAGAAAAAAAGAAATAGGAACCTAAACTTATAATTGCCATATTCAATTCTGGTTTCTTCCGCGTCAGTCTCAGCGTGTCATTGCATTAGTCAACTTTAAATTCCTCTAGATTCAGTAAAACCCTTTCTAGCAAAAGCAATTCACGTTTAAAAATATGAATTGAAATAATAGCAGAAATACTTTTTTTTACTTAAGCCCAAATATAATTATTGTCTAATTTTTTTTTAAAAAAATACTAAATATTTTAACACATATAAAAAAATATGAGAAGGTTTTAAAGAAATTGACAATAATATATATCTAAAATTATTGAACTCTTGAATACACAGCACAAGTTTTAAATCTTTTTAACTCACATTCATTCTTCGATGTAAGATTAATTCAATATTTTTTCTTTTGAAAATACTAAATATTTTAATTCACATACGAACTTTTGGTGTTGTGTTCATTTGGGTACTTCGCAAATGTTCTGTAATTTATTTAAATTCTAGTATTTATTACTAGAAGATGTAATTTGCTATAAATTTAATATTAAATGTGTGATAAAAATCTAAAGATTAATTTATTATTAAAAATATTAAAAGTTAAATTTTAAGTAAAAAGATTTGAAATAAAAAGCTTTGCATTGTTTCAAATGCTCTGAGCTTATTGGTTCTTAAAATATCAATGAACACTGTGGGGCCCAAATAATTTATGGGCCAGGTCCATTTACCCGTAGGGAGTCTGAAAGCCCAAGCCGAGGAGGGCTATGGCCCAAGTTTGATAATATAACGCACAAAATGGCCTCGGGTTACAGCCGAGGACAGTTCAGTCCTCGGCGGACCCAAAGTCCCACCGGAGAGAGGGGCAAAAACGGTATAGAACTAAACATGAGAGAAAATCTAAAATATCTAGGGAAAGCTGCCCTTACTGCCATTCAATACTCTACACCTGACAGAGCCGTATTCTTCAGCTTTTACAACCACCCCCAACGACTTTGGGTATGGGCTGATGGGACAAGTATCAATCTTGGAAAGTTTGACCCTATATGTGGACGAAGGACAGTGAACGCAGGCGAGTATAAAAGGAAAAAGGAGTAATCTAGAGCGTGGCTGGGAAAAATGGCCAAAAACCAGAGCCTCCCAGTCCGCCTCCAGGAGAAAGACTCCTAAGGCGAAGACGACCTAACCATGTATGCATATCACGAAAAACCCACCACCTGGTGACCAAAGCCTAGCCTTTCAAACCCACGCTCTACAAATGATATTGTTTGGGCCCTTTTACGTGCGAACCCAACACTGTTACGGTCCGCCACGAATCGTGTCCTTACAATTGGCGCCGTCTGTGGGGAGGCTTGTGTGTTGGTATAGGCGGTAGGTCGAGAGAGTTCCTTTGTCATTTCTAACGACTGGTTATAGAGTTTTAGTGTAAAGTTCCGCTAGGAGCTGTGCTTCTTGACTAGGGGCTACGCTAGGTAGCGTTAGTCGCATGGATAACTTTGGGGGCTCGGTCGAGGAGCTAACTCCCCTAAAGCCAAGGCCCCACGCAATGAGAAAACTAGGTTTTGGACAGAACCAAGGCATTGCATGGTCCTCGGACTCAAGCCTATGGGGAAACCAACTACTTGGATGAGAAAACTGGGTTTTGGACAGAATCAAGGCATTGCATGGTCCTCGGACTCAAGCCTATGGGGAAACCAACTACTTGGATGAGAAAATTAGGTTTTGGACAGAACCAAGGCATTGCATGGTCCTCGGACTCAAGCCTATGGGGAAACCAACTACTTGGATGAGAAAACTGGGTTTTGGACAGAACCAAAGCATTGCATGGTCCTCGGACTCAAGCCTATGGGGAAACCAACTACTTGGATGAGAAAACTAGGTTTTGGACAAAACCAAGGCATTGGATGGTCCTCGGACTCAAGCCTATGGGGAAACCAACTACTTGGATGAGAAAACTAGGTTTTGGACAGAACCAAGGCATTGCATGGTCCTCGGACTCAAGCCTATGGGGAAACCAACTACTTGGATGAGAAAACTAGGTTTTGGATAGAACCAAGGCATTGCATGGTCCTCGGACTCAAGCCTATGGGGAAACCAACTACTTGGATGAGAAAACTAGGTTTTGGACAGAACCAAGGCATTGCATGGTCCTCGGACTCAAGCCTATGAGGAAACCAACTACTTGGATGAGAAAACTAGGTTTTGGACAGAACCAAGGCATTACATGGTCCTCGGACTCAAGCCTATGGGAAACCAACTACTTGGATGAGAAAACTAGGTTTTGGACAGAACCAAGGCATTGCATGGTCCTCGGACTCAAGCCTATGGGGAAACCAACTACTTAGATGAGAAAACTGAGTTTTTGGACAGAACCAAGGCATTGCATGGTCCTCGACTCAAGCGGACTCAAGCCTATGGGGAAACCAACTACTTAGATGAGAAAACTGGGTTTTGGACAGAACCAAGGCATTGCATGGTCCTCGGACTCAAGCCTATGGGGAAACCAACTACTTGGATGAGAAAAAGATTGAGCTTTGTAAGTACGGCTACTTAATAACAATTCTAAGTTACTCAATTCTCGGCTCAAATACTGTAAAAGGTTAATGCCAATAGGAGTGTTAAGAAGATGGAGAAACACCCCACTATTCAGTAGCATAGGGGGGCAGTTCATTTTGCGGGTGATATGTCCTCAGATGGTTACTTCCTACACTGCACCGGGCATTGAGCTATCATCTCGGCTAGTTTTGGGGTAAGTATCGTTTTTCACAGGTCGGCATTACTGTGCCAAACAACTCTATTAAGGTTATGGTGATATCTTTTTTAGCAAGCATTTTGGCCCTAAGTGTCATTGATTCAAATGCTATATTATTGTGCCGAACAACGCTTGCAAATTCATAATAGTGCCCTTCTCTTTGATAAAGGATTAGGGCCCCCAAGTATTGTACTCTAAGGTCGGCGGTATTGTGCTAGGCCGACCCAATAAGCTCATCATAATGTCCTTTCTTTTCCTGTCTAAAGGGAGTTTCAGCCCTAAGTATCGTTTGTTCGATTCAGTATTATTATTAAGCTGGATTGTTTTTATAAACACAGAGCAAGATCTTTTTATTAACTGGGACTTTGGTCCTAGACGTCGGCCACGGTTTAAGAATAAAAAGAATTCACAAGGTTGTATGTCTATGCATTGCGCTATCATCTTGAAAATATAGATAAAGAATATGTGAAGTAAAGTGATAACAATTTTTATTAATATAAAGATGTATTACAACGTACAAATAGGGGCTTAAACAAGCCTATACAAAAAGTAGATTGCCAAAACAATAAAAAAAAAAAGAGCAATACATTAAGTGAACAGTCAGATCTCTTTTTAAACTCGTCTCTGAAGTCCTTCCGAACTCTGCCCCGGTAGCGCCCATATCGAGGGAAGGGCCTTCTTCTCGGTAGCGCCCATATTGAGAGAAGGACCTTCTTCGGAAGAAGATGGAGGAGATGAATGAAGAAGATGGAGGAGATGAATGAAAAGAAGGAGGAGAAGAAGAGAGAAAAGATGAAAAGAAAGAAAAATGAGCAAAAGAGGGAGAAGGAAAAGCACCAGGATAGACCTGGTGGTGGAAAGAAGAAGAAAGAGAGGCAAAAGGAGGCACCAGTGAACGAAGAGAGGAAGAAGCAGGGGCACTTGGCCCCTGCCTCAGTCCTGACTCCTAACACACTGGTGCCATGTTAGGTATGCTCATGAGAGAGCGGTTGGTACTGATGATGAGTGTTCTCGACTCAGACACGCCGAAAATAAGACGTGACGAGTCCCTGCTTCGGATTTTGGCTGAAAGGATGGTGAGATAGATTTTGAGTCTTCGCCATCCCTGCCCTGACCAAGCCATTACGAGCTTTATTGGAATGTGGTGTTCACGGGGGGGGGGGGTATGGTTCCTTCATTACTCGTTAATACGGTGAACGTATTATGGTTTAGTGTATAACTAGTGGGTAAAGTAAACGCTAAGGGAGGCTAAGGATTTCGGATCTCAGAAAGGTAAAAAGGGTCTCTGTACGAGAGCGATAGCCTCCTACTTGCCTTCTTATAGGAAGGGCAAAACGAAAGGTATTAAATTCGTCCAGGTTTCTAGAATAACCTGTAAACAAAGATGTATCCGTTCCACTTCCCCACCTCATCAAACAAACCGTCGAATTTAAATAGTCTCGTAAAAAGAAGTCATTAAAAGCGCGTCTTGGATAACCAAACGGCGAAAACGCGTCAGGAGTAAGATCAAAAGAATGTCTCGTAGACCGGTACATCTCCTGGGTAGATGGAGAACCGCCAGCATTAGTGAAAGGTCGAATTAGATGGGCCATAATAAGGGCTCGGTATTACCAAAACCTCCCTTTCCAACCAAGAGGTTGGACAGCAGGGTTTTGAGGGGCTATTGTGGGGCCCAAATAATTTATGGGCCAGGCCCATTTACCCGTAGGGAGTCCGAAAGCCCAAGCCGAGGAGGGTTATGGCCCAAGTTTGATAATATAATGCACAAAATGGACTCGGGTTACAGCCGAGGACAGTTCAGTCCTCGGCGGACCTAAAGTCCCACCGGAGAGAGGGGCAAAAACGGTATAGAACTAAACTTGAGAGAAAATCTAAAATATCCAGGGAAAGCTGCCCTTACTGCCATTCAATACTCTGCACCTGACAGAACCGTATTCTTCAGCTTTTACAACCACCCCCCAACGACTTTGGGTATGGGCTGATGGGACAAGTATCAATCTTGGAAAGTTTGACCCTATACGTGGACGAAGGACTGTGAACGCAGGCGAGTATAAAAGGAAAAAGGAGTAATTTAGAGCGTGGCTGGGAAAAATAGCCAAAAACTAGAGCCTCCCAGCCCGCCTCCAGGAGAAAGACTCCTAAGGCGAAGACGACCTAACCATGTATGCATATCACGAAAAACCCACCACCTGGTGACCAAAGCCTAGCCTTTCAAACCCACGCTCTACAAATGATATTGTTTGGACCCTTTTACGTGCGAACCCAACACTGTTACGGTCCGCCACGAATCGTGTCCTTACAAACACTTTTATTCTTTTTATCTTTTGATTTTTGAAGTTTCAACCGATTACTATTAACCTATAAGGATTGTTGGTTATTCATTGGTTCTAGTTTCAAAAATGAGTTCAATTGGCTCATTCCTCACCTTTTCATTAGTCCTATAGTCTTGTGTTTTCACCGATAAATATAACTCAAATATTTTGATAATATTAAAAAATAATAGGTACGGAGGGATGAGGTGGAGGGAGAGTCTGAGAGAGACGTTTGAAACTGAGAAGAAAGAGAGAGTTTTAACAGAGAGAGAGAGTGAAAATCAATAAACAGCCATAAGAAGAGAATGGTCAAACATGACCGGTGGCGCCGGTCAATGGTTGATAAACCTCTCTACAAAACACAACTCTCTCTCTCTCTTTCTCTCTCTCTCTCTATCTGTCTCTCTGCCTGTCTATCTCTCTTTCTCTCCTTAAAAGGGTCCTGTGTGAACTTTCAGAAGCCAAAATAAAGAACAAGAGGAAATTTTTTTTTACTTTTTGATTGGTTTGTCTGAGTTTTTTGTGGTGGGTTTGAGCCCAAGAGTTGGAGTTTCTTGAAGAATTGTGCCTTTTCCTTTCCAAGTTTGGTGGATAGAGAGCAATGGCAGTAAGTTTATTGGTCTTTTGCCTTTTAAAGAAATTCTATTTTTGTTTTGAATGCATTAGTTTGAGAGAACTCAGGGAAAGAAAAGAAATTTGAAGATTGAGTCTTTTTCCTTAAAGGGTTCTGTGTGAACATCTTGAAGGAAAAAAAAAAGAAAAAGAAAAGAAAGGATTTTTGATTGGTTTGTGTGAGTTTTTTGTGGTGGGTGTTGGATTCTTAAAGATTTTTGCCTTTTCCATTCCAAGTTTGGTGGATAGAGCAATGGCAGTAAAGTTTAGCCTTTTGCTTTTTTTGGTCATTGTGTTTTTGTTTGGAATGTATTAGTTTCTGCTTGATTGATGAGAGAATTGAATCTTTTTGCATTGTGTTCTCTTAGGCATAGACTTCTTAGTTGAATGGCGCTTTTATGTGTTTTCTACAGAGTCTGATAAGTTTTCAAAATTGTAAATTTGTCATCTGTTCTTATCCTCTGTCAAACTAGCCACCCAATAGGCCATATGTAATTCTGTTCTTTGCTTTTTTTTTTTCTTTTTTTTTGTTGTTGTTGTTGATATTGTGTGGAAATGGATTTTGTGTGATTGTTTTATTAGATTTTCAAAGGGTAGACTCCTTTGTATTTGTGCCGTTTTGTTTTGGTTAGCAACGCTGGGACTTGTATAATTTTGTTATTATTGTAGTATTATCAAAATTGGGGATTCTATTGATCTGGGTTTGTTTTGTTTATGGATTTTTGGTTTCAAATTTTTTGGAAAATACGGATCAAGGAAATAATCAATCACTGTTGCTTTCTCAAATCTTTCTTCAATCTAAGCTATAGTTATTTTAATAAAAGGTTAAAAGTTCAAATTCTTTTAGTCTTTCATAACAAAAGAAAAGAAGTACTTAGTCTTGCTTGAATGATGAATGTGTGTGGATTAAGCTAAAAATAGAAAAACACATCTGGCAGTTTGGGTGGTTTGAGTTTTGCTGTATTGCTTGATGTGCTTGCTTAATTGATTTTGTAGGTTTAAGTAAGCAGCTATGCAGTTAAGCAGGCTTATTGATTTATTTGGATTTGTTATATTAATAATATAAGTTGACATGTAACAGTTTTTACTTTTTCGTTCTTGGAAATTGAAGCTCAGGTTGAGTCATTATGGGATTTGCGTTGCATTTGGTTTACAATGTGGGTCTCCAAATGTGTTTACAATGTGGGATGTTTTTGTTTGAGGTTTTTATAGAATGATCTTATTTCTAAGAGTTATGGTGAAATATAGAAAAAATTTCCTTCTTCCTAATTAGTTGGTCATAGGAAGTTATGTACCCTGTACTCTACTATGTTTTCTACTAACCTGCAGTCTCAACTGTGGTCATTGTCCCATGCTACTGCGGCAAACCACTCCCACTCCCTTTTCATTAGGAACTTCCTTTCTGGTACTAAAATTGATTGATTTCTTAGCAATGCTATCTGACTTGAGTATCATGGAACTGAAATATGGAATTCTTTCCCTGTGCTCATTCTATATTCACTCCCTTGGAGGCGAAGGACTCAATTTAGATTTTTATTGGAAATATAGGGTTATAAATGCAAATTTTGGTGAAGATCTGTAACCAATCGGTAAAGCTTGAGAAAGCTTAGTCAATTGCTTTACATATATTTCTGTAAACAATGGAGAGGAAAAAGTGTCCCTCAAAATGTCAAGATATCTATTTTGTGGCTGAAGTTACTGTATCTGCTAGCCTCCATCTAGAATAACCTCCTAACCTGGACTTGGACTTGACAAAATGATGCAGCCAAGTATACCATTATATTTTTAGGGAAGTCTCTTCATGCAAAGCTTTTGTTCTTCCATAATGGATGCAAAGGTCTATGGCCTTGACACCCTTTCCTATTGTAATCAAGAACCCTTTCAGCTCACCCTTTATTTGTTTTTTCGTTTTGGATGAACCACCCTTTATTTGTTTTTAATTATTCTTTATCCCACTTAATGGTTTCTTTTTAACTAAATGAAAAATTAAGGTACCATTTGTTGGTTATTAACTTCTTGTCGTCCACACGTAGAAAAAATAAATCACAAAAGAATAGGTTGGAGAGATTGATTCCTTATCTCACCCTTGACACATTGCTTGTGTGTAGGGCACTTGCCAGCATTCCAAGGTCCAGCCTCTAAAAAAGAAGAAATAAAATCACAAAATATTAATGATTTAAAATTTTAAAATTTAATATTGTAATTCTGTATTTCATACAGACTGCAAACGTACTATGTTAATCTAATCTTTTGAAGCCAATTTTAAGCATCATACTGATTGCTTGGGCTATTAACTATGTGATGGATGATGGATAACTTATTGCTATCTAGTGCCTTGTTCATTATATAGTTGTTCCTTCTATATTATGATTTAATTTTGAGTAGCATATTTGTTTTACTCTTTTGATACTGTTTAGTTTAAAGTTACAAGGTTGACTGCAAAATCCTCTATGAGATATTTGCATATGCAAAGAAATAAAATGATTGGAGCCATCTGGTTTAATTCTGTGCCAATAAAGAGTATGTCTAACATTAAGGTTGAAGAACATCGAGCTTGATACTTGTGAATTATTTAATAACAATTTGTCTGATTGTGGTATTTCTTCTTGGCTCAGAGATGATTTAATTTGTTGTCAAGTTTGTTTACTTTACACAACTTAATAGTTATCGAGTTGGTATGACTTCTCATATAGTCATCTAGCTAGTCTTTTTGCCCTGGTTTAACTCAATGGGCAGTCAAAATATCCAATCATTTGAGTTGGTATGACTTCTCAAACGTGGTGTGTTGAAAGGATCTTGATGCATAACTACAAGAAGTTGAGGTCATAGTGATATAAAGAGTGATGAGGGATAACTTTTTAAGGAAGAAGCGATAACTATGTCTCTTTGTTCATGATCATTCTTTTTTGTCTGTATGAGATTCTTTTAACATGACACTTAAAAATATGTAAATACTCTCTTGGTGTGTTGATGGCACGACTTCAGGTAGACTTAAAGCACATTGTTTGAAGGTCAATTTGTATTCCTTTGTATCTGTTCCTTTTTGCCCAATTTAAGATGTCACAGATATGTGGAATAATCTTATTTTTTACAATTTTTATTGTTAGGGGCTAGGATCCAGTCATTGTAAGTTGAAGTCATCTAAATATGTTTTTTACATGCATAAGGACGTTAGACATGCATAAAACTTGTCTACAACTATATGGCATAATGCAATTTGGTTTTGTTTGCTCATTATTTTAGCAATGTAATTTGCAGGTCTAATGCATCTTTCAATCTACCATATGTGCACCCACTGTCCATTAAAGAATAAATGTAGTATTTAATACAGTCCCTTCTCAATGTTGAATGAGGTAATCTAGTGTTTGTTGCTACATAAGTGGACTGGTTCTCATTTTGTAATTGAGATTTTTTTTTTTTAGATATTATGTGATCAACAAGATGGCTCTTTTCTACAAGCAGAACATTATAATGAATCAAACGTCTTATATTGCTCATAAGTGTAGAACTATTGTTATACTGTTTTTGCCAATGTTGTCATAGTGAAATGGTAGGAGCATCATTTCAGAGAGGTTTTTATGTTTGTGTGTATCGACACTTCAACAACTATTGGGTTTGAGACTTGTCAGACACTTCTTTCACACAAATTTAAAAAGAAAGAGGAAGATGATAGTTGAAAATGAGCTGCACACCTGAAACATGGTCTGAACACACTAAACATTAATTAACCAACTTTAATAATGGTTTTTTTTTTTATTATTGGATTTTGTTTTATATCTTTTATTTATCATTTCTTTATTTTCAGTATTGGATATCAAATAATTTAAACATAAATTGTAACTTAAGAATTGATTAAAATAGAGTTGTGTACATATCATATACCATGATATCATATGTATTAAAAAAAAAAAGACATTTATTTGCTCCTTTATCTTGGCCATTTTAGTCCCTAGTTTTTAGGATTTTTCCATGTCTTAGTGTGTTTTTGTTCATGTCCATTTGTGTGCTTCATAACCCAGAGATTCAGAGTTAAATACCCATCTGTATGTGTTTTGTCGTTGTCACGACATGATTTATGGTTTTGGCCATGCCCACTCATTTTGCTCTTCTTCTTTTTTGGGTTGGGGGGGGGGGGGGGGGGGGAATTGGTAGATTATGTCTTGTCCCAGTTCCTGGTTTCTTTTGCTTGCTTGGCTGCAATGACTTACCAATCCCTTTCCCCTCTTATAAAATTGGGAGGACAAAGATCAATATCATCCTTTTCTGCCTAATGAATGTGATAATGGTTGATGAAAAGGAATGTGTAGATAGATAAAATAATGGGATTGGCTTATAGATGATGCACTGGTAGATATAACAAGCTCTTTTCAATGTGGCAGCAACGTTCACATGTACCAAAGTTTGGCAATTGGGAAAGTGAAGAGAATGTTCCTTACACAGCCTTTTTTGATAAGGCTCGCAAGGGTCGAACTTCTGGGGGCAAGATGATAAATCCAAATGACCCTCAAGAGAATCCTGATATACTTAATTATAATTCAGCATCAACTCAAGGTCCTACTTCCAGAGGCAGAGCCGAACCAGCGGAACCTATAAGACAGGGAGCAGGAATATCATCACATGAACGGGGCACAAGTAGGGAAGATGGTGACCTCAGGCAGTTCACTGAATCTCCAGCCCATAATGACAATTTGGGGACCAGAGCTACCAACGAGTCTGCTTATCAACGCCATGGAGGGCGTGGAGTTGGACCTGGTGAAGCCAATAGAAGAGCTTCAAGGCCTAGTACTGGATCTGAGCACAGTATTGAACGTTCACCACTCCATCGCCAGGCAAGGGCTTCAGCAAGAGATAGTGGGGTCAATTCACCCTCTTGGGAAGGAAAGGCTTCATATGATAGCACTCATGGTACTCCTGGAAGATCCCGAATGAAACCAGTGACTCGTGGCGATGAAACAGTGAACTTTCTTCCTCTCCTATTATTTACAGCCAAAAGTAGCATAAACTTGAAATGTGTGTTTGAGCATTTTTATGTGACTAGCTGAAAGAAAAGAAAGAAAGGAATGATAGATCATGAAGTAGGTTTCTAGAGTAGTTTAGTTTCATTTTTCTCAGAAAATAAGTTAAAATGCTTAAACTTAGCTTACCTCTTAAATTATCTTATACTGTTCTTTCTTAATATAGAGGATAACTCTTTCTTTAAAACTTAAACATTTGATTTGACACGGGAATCATTATGGTTTTACCATTTGCATTTTGAAACAACCAATTATGTATGGCCTTTTCTCAAATTCTACAGGTACATGATTCCTATTCTGACAGAGACTGGAAATTTTAGTTTCATACAATCTTTTTATTTTATTTTACTCTTTCCTAGATATATTCAGTCTTTTGTTAGAACTTATTCCTATTTGGGTTCTTGTCTGGCAGCCTGAAAAAGGTGCTGCTGTTCCAAAATTTGGTGAGTGGGATGAGAATAACCCTGCATCAGCTGATGGTTTTACTCATATTTTTAACAAAGTGCGGGAGGAGAGGCAGAGTGGGGTAGGAAGTGCACCAGGGCCTAATGGGACACCTTACGCCAACACGCGGAGGCAAGATGCTAAAGACAGTGTTAAGGTTGTTATCACTCATCAACTCCTGCTTTTTGTAAATGGTGTATGTTCTTGTGCATTTTGGTTTTCACGGAGCTGATCTTTTGCTTTTCTATTTTCTTGCTCAATGTTCCAGAGTTGCTGCTTTCCATGGGGCAGAAAGTGATTTGTCTTCAAATTTGTGGATAAATTTGAGGTGTGTGGACCTGTAAATACCTTTAAAATGCTCTCTCCAAGCTGAGTTTCTTCTTTGCAGTGCAATTATATTCACTAAGTGCGCTACTTGTATTAATAAACATGTATTTCTGATGGAAAAGCATGCCGTCTTGCTGCTCTTCTTTTTACCCTTAGCTTCTTTAAGGTGTACTATTTATGTTCAGTTTTTCTGTTTTATTTGGATGGGGGGAAAAAAAACGGATACACATTCTTTTATTATATTGCTCATATATTGAAGTGATCATTAAACCTGTTCTTAATTTGATGATCTTTTGTAAAATCTTGTTAACGTACTTTAAAACCAATCTCCTATGACCTGCTTCTAAATTGAAGTTTTGCTAAGAACGTCAGTTCTAGGGTTTCCAACTTGACCTATTTATCATGTTACTAGACCGAAAGCAACCCTTATTTTCTCGTGCAAAATGTCCACAATTTATCATTTTGATGGAATTTTATAGGGATGGCATCAGCTAGTTGGCTTATGGATGGTTTGTTGTAGATAGGGTTTATCTTATTATTTAGTGTCACAAACTCGCTGGAGGACGTTACTTTTTGGACGGCAAAAGGGCCGCAAGCGTCTATTTGGGCTAGTTGGCGCGCAGAGCTAAAGTTTAAGTACTAAATTGGCTAAGTTTAAAGTATAGAGGGTAAGTGCAACAACTCCAAGTTAAGATGCTCAAGTGCATTTTACCCAATAATTTTCTCTAATTTCACCCCTCTTTTATATCCCTAGATAAAATGTGGCAAAATGGATTTTCGGGTGAACCCTCTTAAAAAAGGGGGTGATATATATAAGGGTATGTTCAGTAGGAATGATGGAAAATAAAGGAACGATAAAAAATAAATGAAGGAAAATGTGTTTTCTTTGTATGTGTTTGGTTGAAGGGATAAGATAGAAAATGAATATACATTTCATTGTTTAGTTGAGAGGAAAATATGTATATTACTATTACACCCCTATTATTTAAGAAATGAAATTTTATTATTGTATTGTAACCAGAAAATATTGTATTAATAAATTAGTATTAGGATGAATACCGTATTTCTTTTAAAATAAATCTCAATAGATTATGATGACATTATAATTAAATATATATAATTAAAAATTAGTAACGTTGGATCGTGTATACATGAATGAACTTGCCATACTTTTGAACTGTGGTAGTGAGGTGGTAGCTTTTCCAATATTTTGAAGAGTGGCTCAGCTCTTAGCCTCAATTATAAGCTCTCTTTTTTTAATATTTAGAAGGCTGATTGACTATTATCGAACCTTAGTTAATTATAAACCTTTCTCAGTCCAATATTTTGGAGGGTGGCTCGACTCTTATCTAGCCTATAAACTAGAGTCATGTTCAAGAAGGCCGAACATACTGTATAAGGTGGATGGTAACTTCAATGAACAAACTAGCTAGGCTAGATAGTAATAAGTTCAAGACACACATGCATGGTAATTTTACAAATCCATCTCCCTAGTCTTAAATTTCACAGTAATTGTATGCTTGAAATCAACATTAAAGTTTCAAAATACCATCAATACGTATCATGATTTTTGGTCGTCCACATACTAGAGTGGATTCCTTTCTCCAGCTCAACTTTTCCGCTAAATATCTCTCTTTTACGTAGAAGCAATCAGAACATCTCATTCTCAAAGGAAATGTCATGTTCACCCATTTAAATCCGTGGGGTCATGAAGCCACCAATAAATTTACTACTTTCATGTATTTGCCATCAGAATATAGTGCAACTTGTTACAAAAACAGCAGAAGAAATCATGGCCCATGCAAAATATATACACCATATTTCTCATCATATTCAAGTTCTTAGGTTACTGATTTACAACAACCTCTTAGCTAGTTCCAAGATCAATTTCTCAACTATATTACCATGGTCCACCTCATTATTCTTTTCTAAAAGCACCAAACCTCCCATGCATAGACCATTAAATTTCATTCCCAAAACAAGTAAGTAAGAAACCCCTCATTTTCACAAGCTGCACTATAAATTAGAGTGGTCATGAAGCAGTTCTCTCCACATTAAACACAAAGAAATTAGAAAGATAGAATATAATGGAGAAGAGTACTAGTAAGGCATTGCTGAAGGAGGAAGATATATGCCAAAGTCATACGATCAGGTCTATCAGCAGCCTCAGGGTCCTTGGGGCTTAATTTGGCCCTTCTTTCCTTTGCCTTTGCCTGGTTTTGGAGGCAATACTTCTCCTGGTTTACAATCTTTTGGAGGCATTCCTGGCTTAGGTCCTCTAAACTTTCCTACTTTTGCATTTCCTCCTCCTCCCTCTGCTCCTAAATATGGTATTGGAGGCCCTCAAGCTCATACTGAATTCAAAGAAATGGCCCAAGCCAAATCTCCTTAATTGACCAAATGGGATTGGGAGCTGAGCTACCATGCATGTTTCTAAGGTGTTTAATATGAGGGTGTGTTTTATAATTCTAAATAAACAATGAGCCTCAAATAGGCTGTGTGCCCTATTTGTGCTTGTTCAGTTATATATCTATGCATGTGGGCTAGTGTAACAGTGTTATATTTTATGAAATAAGAAGTGTGCTTTAGCTAGGTTAAGTCTTCCACACTTCCTGATCAAAAAAAAAAAAAAAAAGTCTTCCACACTTCCAATAAATTAGGACCCTGACACATAGGGTTTCTGTCATAGTGAAACTCCAAGCCATGCGTTTTTTTTTTTTTTTCCTATTGAAATCATGCTGGAAACCAGCAGGAATATACAACCTAGGCAGACAATACGAGGATAACAACACAGCTAGATAATAAACCACACTCGAGATACAATTCTAACAAGAACAGTCCAATACAAAGAGATTAATCATCCATCTACCAGGGTTAATTTATTCAATTTTATAGTGGTTTCCCTTACTCTATAAGCCAGAGGTTACAATAAATTCTCTTATATAGATAAAATTATGCTATTCATATACTATTTGACATCTAATTTCAAACACACACAAAATTTATTTTTTTTAACAATATTTGAGAACAAAATACAAAAATCAACTTTGAGAACCATAAAAAAATTGATAAAGTGATGACTTTGCTGATAAGAGAGAAATTAAATTTGAGAAGACAAATAAAACCAAGCAATTTGATATAAAATTGCACATACAATTTGACAATATACATTATGTTATACTCACCAAAATTACATTAAAAAAAAAAAAGATGAAGATGATTTTCAAATCATAATTGTTCTCTATTCTCTTAGATAATTATATTAACACCCAAACATACATACATACATACATAGTTAACCTACACCTTTATAATTTTATAAAAAATTTATTCTTACAACGGAATTTAGTAAATTAACTAAGAAAAAGTTAAACAAACAATATAATTTTCAATTCTTAAGTTTAGGTAATTTATGGTCAAGAAATAAAATCATTAATAAAATTGATCCAAGTTTTTTTTTCTTTTTATCGAAATTAATTATAAAGAGAGAGGAGGAACCCCCCCCCCCCCCCCAATTTTCTAAGAATGTCACTTCCCCCTCTATTTAACATTAAAATTTTAAAATATTGAATAAATTTTAGGTGATATAAATACTCTTTAATTTATTGTTGTTTCATTTATTTTCCTTTTAATATTGACTTTTTTGTAATATATAAGTCATTAATTTCAGGAGCATTTAAAGTATAAGTTAATAAAAAAATATATAAGTAAATCTCTTTAGCGAAAATTTTTTGTTGTTTTTAAAAAACAAAGCCATATGGACTTATATAGAGAGCTAAAGTTACCTGAATACAATGATACATTTAACTTGACCCTTCTTAAGAAAATTTTTTGACTGTGCCACAGCTTACCCCCACCTACATTGCTAGTTAGCAGAGGAGTTGGCAATATTTTGTGCATTGCTAGTTAGTAGAGGAGTTGGCAATATTTTGTGAGATCTTGAAGGTGCCCCCATCTAGTACAAGTACTACTTTCCTTATTTACATTTGAGCAAGTGTAAGATCCACCATTTCTCTCTAAACAATACTTCACCTGCTTCCCTATAGTTTTTATTTATTGTTCTTCGCACTTTAAAGCTCAAGGACAAACTATGACTAGGCTAAGGAGGGTCATGTCCCCGGAATTTAAAAATATATAAAGAAGATATACTAATTGATCATTTTTTTTTTTTGTTGCTGAATATATACTAATTGATCATACTAAAAAGTTTTTGGACAAAATGTATATACCTGCTCCCTCCAAAATTGAAAACCAGCCCCAAAACTTTCCTTAAGGTTAGCCCAAAATACTTAAAAATTAAAGTGTTCATTAGCTCATATCTGTGTTCTATGGTCCCATTCCAAAACAAAACAAAAATCCATTATTACTAATAAAACAAAAACAAATCCCTCATGCCTTATAATAAATAAATAAAAATGCTAAAAAGAGGAAATGATTTTCTGCCCCTTGAAAACGTGTTTTCTATAACACTATGATTGCTTGTTTTTCTAGGACCAAACCAAAAAAAAAAAAAAAAAAAATTTGGATTTCAGTGCTATCATTGTTGTCTGCCTCCACTGAAAAGATTGTTAAGGTGCATGTTCCCCCTCCACCACCATTAGTAAAATGACTTTACAATTATAAGTAACACTATCGATTACAGTTTTTTTTTTTTTTTTTCCTTTTATGTTTGCAATAAATTATCAATTATAATGACTGAAATATTTTTTTTTAGAAAGTTTCAACTTATGACATTCACTTCTGATAATAGCTCTTTATCATCAGACCAAAACACCAATCAGTTTTTGGTGTAGGCGAAGATTGAATTCCAAATCTCTTATTCAACCATCAAAGGCTTTTTAAGTTGAGATAACTGGAATCCACATAATGATTAAATCATTGATTAAGTAACCATGCAGGGGCTTTGCTTATTGTTAAATAATTTTTGGATCCTCAAGAAGCATATGAATTTTTTCAGAATTGATGAAATTTGATTGTACTACACAAGTTTTACTGACAAGACATCACAAACCAAGAAAAACTACTTTTTTTTTTGAAAAAAAATGAAAATTCACTTTTATGAGCATAAAATAATTTGACATCTAGACTTCTTATTCTCTTTTCTTCTTATTTCTTTATTTATTTATTTCTTTTTGGAAATGTGTCTATGACTAATAAGGACTAGAAAATCAATAGCCTAACCATTTGTTTATCATATTTGTAGAATGAGTATTTTTTTCCCACAATAATTGGGTATACTTAGAGCATCCGCAACCCAAATGGCATATGCCATATCTTGGTTCAATTTAACATATAAGCACAAAATAACCTCTGCATCCGGACTTGTATAATGCAACTATTGCAAAAAAATTTAGAATTGTGCTACAGACTATTATTTTATTATCTTTCTCTCTCATCTGTCTCCCTGATTCTCCCACTCTCTCAAACTTTGTCTCCCACGTCTCTCTCTCTCAGGATTCTCCCTCTCCCTTTGCTCTCAACGCCAAGCCCAGGCCGCCGTTGGCCACTGTCTCCATTGTCTCACCCCGCGTGGTCTAATCGTGGAGATCGTGGTCTAATCGTGGAGATCGTGGCAAATCGTGGTTCAGGTGGTGGGATTGTACCTTGGATTCGAGGAGATTGGGTTTGAGTTCGTGGGGTACGAGAAGAACGAGTATTTGATTTGGAGTGGGATCGATGGCTTGTGTTGCCATTTTGGTTTTGCACATTTAAGATTTTAGGTTGAAGAACAGATCAGTGGCTTGTGTTGCCGTTCTGGGTTCTGGTTCTGCGTTTTCTTCGGTTTTTTTTTTTTTCCTTCTGTTGTGAGTTGTGACGTTGGGGTTTTTTTTTTTTTAATATGGGTTTTTGCTCTGGTGGGATTTTGGTGGGCAGTGGTGGCGTGGTGGGCATGGTGGAGGCGCAATGGTGGTGACTGGGCAATGGAGGCCCGGTGATAGAGGTTGAGGGAAGGTGGAGGGGAAACTTGGGAAAAAAACAAAAAAGAAAAAAATATATTTTATTGTGTAGAAATATTATTTTAATGAGTAGAATAGGAAAATAAAAGTTGGGATGTTGGAGGTATTGTAAAATGGTATGATATAATTGATAAAGTAGTTTTTTGGGATGGTAAAATAAGATGAGATATAAAAACAGGCTATGGATGCTCTTAAGGTGCGATATTGATAATTTTGGTAGAGATTAGGGGTTTACTCGTCATCAGGAATGAGGACTAGTGCATCAAAATGATGCACTTTGAATATAAAATAAAAAGACAGTCCATGAATCATAATTATTGGATTAGAATACACTATAATAAGTTTTTGAGGAAGAACGTAACTTATTTTATTAAGTAAAACCAGCTATGTTAGCCAATACAACAGGAAATAAAAGTGGTGGAACATCCTCCATCCACATTGCAAAATCCGAAACACAAATAGCATGACGAACTAACTTGTGAGCAACATTATAATAAGTTGAGAGACTCAAAATTTATTATTGACTATTTTTCACAACTTTCTGAGATGGTTTACTATAATTATGCTAATAAAAATTTGTCTTATTAAAGAGTCCATATAAGGTAATGTTGTTCGGTCACATTGATCTTCAACACTATAATCAATAAATATCTTCTTTATCCCTTTTTTTTTAATAGAAAAAAAATCAAATTTGACTCACAAGCCAATTTTCATGTTAATTTGATGTTATTACTATTCGATCCATAAACTCAACTTATATGTGTTATTTTAAACTATAAAAACTTGAATTTAAACAATTGATTGATGACATAGATATTAATTTTTGATTATCTTGAAATTTTAAAAGCATGGAGAATATATGAAGATAACGTAATCCAACGGTGTATTTTCAAAATACGAACTCAATAATAAGTTATTGGATGGTGTGACACTGTTGAATTACATTTTCTTTATATATTTTTTATGCTTGCAAATTTTTAAGAGGATAAAAAAATCAATAGATATGTCATCGATCAAATATTTAAATTTCAAGTTTTTATAGTTTAAAATTATGCATAAAAAATGAATTTATAAAAAAATAGTAAATAATATCCTATTTTCATAAAATTTGATGTGCGTGTTAAGAACATATAAGGTTGTATTCAAGTTACATATGATGTAAATCTAAAAAATGTTACACTACTTAAAACTTTACTATTCGATCTAAAAGCCCATATTTTATGAATAATACTTGAAATTTAAAATTCGATCAATGACATAGTTATTGATCTATAATCATTTTGAAATTTCGCAAGCTTGTATAGTATAATTAACCAAAAAAATTTTAATCTAACAGTAGATTTATTAAAATCCACATCTAATTAAAAAAATATTAACTGGTGTAATATAATTTAAAGTTATACTAGCTGTAACTTGAACCCAACTTAAATAGGTTGTGTGCCCTATTTGTGCTTGTTCAGTCATATATCTATGCATGTGGGCTAGTGTAACAATGTTATGTTATATGAAATAAAAAGTGTGCTTTAGCTATGTTAACTCTTCCACACTTTCAATAAATCAGGACCCTGACTCATGGGTTCCTGTCATAGATGAACTCCAAGCTATGGTTTTTTTTTTTTTTTTTTTGGGATAAACAAGAATTAGCTTTATTGAAATCATGCTGGAAACCAGCAGGTATATACAACCTAGGCAGACAATACGAGGATAACAACACAGCTAGATAATAAGCCACACTCGAGATACAATTCTAACAAGAACAGTCCAATACAAAGAGATTAATCATCCATATCTATCAAGGTGTATTTAATTTTATAGTGGTTTCCCTTACTCTATAAGCCAGAGGTTACAAGAAATTCTCTTATATAGATAAAATTATGTTATTCATATCCTATTTGACATCTAATTTCAAACACACACAAAATTTTTTTTAAAAAAAAATATTTGAGAACAAAAAACAAAAATCAACTTTGAGAACCATAAAAAAATTGATAAATTGATGACTATGCTGATTAGAGAGAAATTAAATTTGAGAAGACAAATAAAGCCAAGAAATTTGATATAAAATTGCGCATACAATTTGACACTATCGGAATTACGTAACATTATGTTATACCCACCAAAATTACATTGAAAAAAAAAGATGAAGATGATTTTCAAATCATAATTGTTCTCTATTCTCTTAGATAATTATATTAACACCAAAACATGCATACACAATTAACCTACACTTTTATAATTTTATAAAAAAATATATTCTTACAACGGATTTTGGTAAATTAACTAAGAAAAAGTTAAACAAATAATATAATTTTCAATCCTTAAGTTTAAGTAATTTATGGTCAAGAAATAAAATCATTAATAAAATTGATCCAAATTTTTTTTTCTTTTTATCGAAATTAATTATAAAGAGAGAGGAGGAACCCCCCCCCCCCCCCCATTTTTAAGAATGTCACTTTCCCCTCTATTTAACGTTAAAATTTTAAAATATTGAATAAATTTTAGGTGATGATCCCCTTTCATCTAAAATAAAAGTATAAATATTCTTTAATTTATTGTTGTTTCATCTATTTTCCTTTTAATATTGACTTTTTTGTAATATATAAGTCATTAATTTTAGGAGCATTTAAAGTATAAGTTAATAAAAAATACATAAGTAAATCTCTTTAGCAAAAGATTTTTGTTGTTTTTAAAAAACAAAGCCATATGGACTTATATAGAGAGCTAAAGCTACCTGAATACAATGATACATTTAACTTGACCATTCTTAAGAAAATTTTCTAGCTCCGTCACTGCTTACCCCCACCTACATTGCCAGTAAGTAGAGGAGTTGGCAATATTTTGTGCATTGCTAGTTAGTAGAGGATTTGGCAATATTTTGTGAGATTTTGAAGGCAACATTTTGTGAGATCTTGACGGTGCCCCCATCTAGTACAAGTAGGGGTGTTAATGTTCGACCCAACCCGTGAACACGACATGAGCTCGACACGAGTTTTTTCGGATTAGGGTTGGGCCTTAATGGGTTTGGGTTATAAATGGGTCGACTCGAAAGCGACACGATAAGAAACGTGTCATAAGCGAGTCAACCCGCATAACCCACAATAGACATGTTTGACACGCCAATTTATTTGTGTTAACCCGAAATGACCCACTTAACACAACCCATTTAACTCGTATAACAAATAAATATTTATTTTATTTTAGATTTGTCAAATACCTTTTATATCCAACATATATTTTAAATTTGAAAAGAAAAGTGAGTAATTACAAAAATTTACAAATGATATAATTGGAAATTGAAACTTTACAGACCCTAGAACTACTAATTCCTTTTTTTTTTTTCTTTTTTTTTGGCATAGAACTTGCACAAATGAAATTGGATGAGCTTGTGGAAGATGTTATGAATTTGGACATCAACAAAGAATCTAGGGATGATAATCATGGTCTTAGTCAGGATTAGTCTACTATTTGCTCAAATTCTTTTAATATTGATACTTAGCATTTGGCGAGTTCCAAGGATATTATATTTTTGTTGAACTATGTTATTTTATTTTTGTTAAACTTTGTTATTTTGAATTTGGGTTGAAGTGTATGCACTTCTTTTAGAGTATAAAGAACTTATTTCTAGATGAATGTTATATTTTTGTTGAACTATATTATTTTGAATGTGAGTTGAAAACTTGAAGTGTATGCACTATTTTTTGGTATGTAAAAAAAATTATTTTTAGATGGATGTTATATTTAATATTATGCAGGTTGAAATGGGTTGTGTTACATTTATGTTAACCCAACACGACTCGTTTATTAAGCGTGTTAAATGGGTTAGGTCAGGTCAACCCGCTTTATTAACAGGTCGGGTTAAGGTTGAAGAATCATGACACGATTATTAAATGGGTCGGGTTAGGGTTAAGCCATTTAGTCGAATACCTCTACCTCGACACGACACGAACCCGACACGCTAACCCGAATTGACACCCCTAAGTACAAGTACAACTTTCCTTATTTACATTCGAGCAAGTGTAAGATCCACCATTTCTCTCTAAACAATACTTCACCTGCTTCCCTATAGTTTTTATTTATTGTTCTTCGCACTTTAAAGCTCAAGGACAAACTATTACTAGGCTAAGGGGGGTCATGTCCCTTGGAATTTAAAAATATTTAAAGAACATATACTAATCGATCATACTTAAAAGTTTTTGGACAAAATGTATATACCTGCTCCCCTCCAAAATTGAAAACCAGCCCCAAAACTTTCCTTAAGGTTCGCCCAAAATACTTAAAAATTAAAGTGTTCATTAGCTCATAATATCTATGGTCTATGGTCCCATTCCAAAACAAAACAAAAATCCATTATTACTAATAAAACAAAACCAAATCCCTAATGCCTTATAATAAATAAATAAAAATGCTAAAAAGAGGAAATGATTTTATGCCTCTTGAAAACGTGTAACGCTTTGATTGTTTGTTTTTTCAGGTCCAAAAAAAAAAAAAAAATCTAAGAATTTTGGATTTCAGTGCTATCGTGTTATCTACCTCCGCTGAAAAGATTAAGGTGCATATTCCTCCCTCCACCACCATTAGTAAGATGACTTTACAATTATAAGTAACACTATCGAGTTAAAGTTTTTTATTTTTCTTTTATGTTGCAATAAATTATTATCAATTATAATGATTGAATCATTTTTTTTAAAGAGTTTTAACATATAACGTCAACTTCTGATAATAGTTCTTTATCATCAGATCAGGATACCAATCAGTTTTTGGTATAGGTGGGGGATTGATCTCAAATTTCTTATTCAACCATCAAAGACTTTACTAGTTGAACTAACTGAAACCCACATAATGATTAGATCATTGATTAAGTAACCATGTAGTAAAGTTGCTTATTGTTAAATCATTTTTGGATCCTCAAGAAGCATATGAATTTTTTCAGAATTGATGAAATTTGAGTGTTACTAAACAAGTTTTATTGGCAAAGACATCACAAATCAAGAAAAACTGAAAAAAAAAAAAAAAAATTCACCATTATGAGCATAAAGTAATTTGACATCTAGACTTCTTCTTCTCTTTTCTTCTTGTTTCTTTCTTTATTTATTTCTTTTTGGAAATGTGTCTATGACTAATAAGGACTAGAAAATCAATAGCCTAACCATTTGAAACTCCAAGCCATGTTAAGTTTTCCACACTTTCAATAAATCAGGACCCTCACTGATGGGGTTCCTGTCATAGTGAAACTTCAGGGGGGGAAACAAGAATTAGCTTTATTGAAATCATGCTGGAAAACAATACGAGCATAACAACACAGCTTGATAATAAGCCACACTCGAGATACACTTCTAACAAGAACAGTCCAGGTTATCAAAAAAAACAAGAACAGTCCAATACAAAGAGATTAATCATCCATCTATCAAGTTGTATTAAATTTTATAGTGGTTTCCCTTACTCTATAAGCCAGAGGTAACAATAAATTAATAAATTCTCTTATACAGATAAAATTATGTTATTCATATCCTATTTGACATCTAATTTCAAACACACACAAAATTTATTTAAAAAAAAATTTGAGAATGAAAAACAAAAATCAACTTTGAGAACCATAATTTTGTCCAAAAAAAAAAAAAAAAACTTTGAGAACCATAAAAAAAATTGATAAATTGGTGAGTATGCTGATAAGAGAGAAATTAAATTTGAGAAGACAAATAAAACCAAGCAATTTGATATAAAATTGCGCATACAATTTGACACTATCGGAATTACGTAACATTATGATATACTCACCAAAATTACATTAAAAAAGAAGAAGATGAAGATGGTTTTTTTTTTTTTTTTAAATCATAAATGTTCTCTATTCTCTTAGATAATTATATTAACACCTAAACATATATACATAGTTTTTTTTTTTTTTTTTTTTTGATGAACAACATACATACATAGTTAACATACACTTTTATATAATTTTTTTAAAAAAATTATTCTTACAACGGAATTTAGTAAATTAACTAAGAGAAAATTAAACAAATAATATACTTTTTCAATTCTTAAGTTTAAGTAATTTATGGTCAAGAAAAAAAAAATCATTAATAAAATTGATTCAATTTTTTTTCTTTTTATTGAAATTAATTATATAAAGAGAGAGGAGGAGTGGGGTTAGACGAATTGGCAATATTTTGTGAGGTAATTAATGTCTTCGTCTCTGACTGCATCCCTTAGCTCTCCTTCAACTAAAGATCTTGAAGCTGTACGAGTAGAGTACAACTTTCCTTATTTACATTTGAGCTAAGTGTAAGTAAGATCCACCTTTCTCTATTGTCTATACAAGACTTCATGACCTGCTTCCCTATTTTATTTATTTATTGTTCTTTACACTTTATAGCTCAAGGACAAACTATGACTAGGCTCGTGCCCCCTGGAAATTTAAAAATACTTAGGGTGCGTTTGTTTTGGATTCAAATCATTTCAAGAAATCATTTTACACATCACCATGTGTTTGATTGTGCATGGAAAATAGAATTTTCCGGAAAAACATTTCATTTGACCGTAAAATAAAGGCTTTGACCTGAAAATTGTTTTACGTTTCTATTTTCACTTCAAATCATTTCCGGACTCAGACGCACAAAGAGAGAGAGAGAGAGAGAGAGAGAGAGAGAGAGAGAGCCTTCGACTTCGCGCAACCAAACATGCCTGCAAGATCACGCGCCAACCCTAGACGCGTTGGCGAGATTGCACTGTCGACTTCGCGCCACCGAGATCGTGCCACATGAAGCCTGCCGCCGCTTGACCGATCTCGTCCTCCTCTGGGTCAAATAATCTCCTCCTCTGGGTTGATCTTGTCATCCGCCACTCACTGATCTATCTCCTCCTCTAGGTCGATCTCGTCACCGATCTGCTTTCTCTCTTTGATCTCTGATTTTGTTGTTGTTGTTGTTGTGGTGGTGTGGGTGGTGGCGTTTTGGTGGTTTTTGTGTTGTGTGGTGGTGGGTTTTGTGTGGATAGTGGTTGATTTTTTGTGGGTGTTGGTGTATTTTGTGATATAAAATTTGTTTGGAATTTGAAAAAATGTGAAAACTTTGTAGGAAAATAGCATTTTCAGAATGTTACCAAATACTGAAAATTGTTTTCTAATATAATTTTTAAAATGCAACCAAACACTATAAAATATTTTCCTTTCCCGAAAATATTTTCACCTGAAAATATTTTACACCTGAAAAATATTTTACACTAAAACAAACACAGCCTTAAATGAGATATACTAATTGATCATACTTATAAGGTTTTGGACGAAATATATATACCTACTCCCTCCAAAATTGAAAACTAGCCCTAAAATTTTTCTTAGATTACATTATTTTTATATATTCTCTATAATCATGCTTGTAAAATTTTAAGATGATAAAAAATTAATATTCATATCATCAATTAATTGTTTAAATTCAAGTTTTAGTAGTTTAAAATATTTATGGAATGAATACATCCAATTAACATAATTTGTTTAAGAATAACTTATCTAGCCTTTTGCTGAAAACTTTTTACTGAAAGTGTGCTAAAGTATATTTATATTTTGAAAAAATTTGAAAAAGAGAGAAAATACAGAAAAAAGTGGAGTTTTAAAAAACCGTATATAAAAGCTAAAAGCTGGTGTCAAACACATTCAAAAATTGGCATACTTGTTAAGAACATATAAAACATGTAATCCAATATGTGATTTTCAAAATATGAACTCAATAACAAGTTCTTGGATATGTGTAACTTGAACATAAGCAATGTCACATTACTCAATACTTTTCATTGAATGTGAACTTTGACAAATCTATTGTTGGATTATATTTTCTTCATATATTTTTTATGCTTAAAAATTTTCAAGACGATGAAAAAGTCAATAGATATGCCATTGATCAAATATTTAAATTTCAAAGTTCTTATAGTTTAAAATTATGTATAAAAAATGAGTTTATGAATCAAATACTAAATAATATCTTATTTTTTCACAAAATTTGATGTGCATTTTATGAGCATATAAGGTTGTATTCAAGTTACACTTGATATAATTTTAAAAAAATGTTACATTACTTAAAATTTTACTATTCGATTTAAAAGCCCATATTTTAAGAATAATTTTAAATACAAAAACTTGAAATTTAAAATTCGATCAACAACATAATTATTGATTTATAATTATCTTGAAATTTCGCAAGCATGTAAAGTATAATTAGAAAATCTAATCCAACGATAGATTTATTAAAATTCACGTCTAATCAAAATAAAATTAAGTTGTGTAACATTGATTTAGAGTTATATTAGGAGTAACTTGAACTCAACTCAAATATATATATAAAATTTATGATATTTTATACGAAATATTTTATTTATTTATTTATTGATGGGAAATATTTTATTTTATCGTTCAAATGAAAACTGTTGTTGTAGGATATTGTTAGTTTGATTTATATAATTTATTAAAAAAAAAGTTTTTGCTAAAAATCTTAGGGGGTGTTTGGTACATTCACTCAAACAATTATTTTCAGTTTTTAAACAACATTACATGTATTTACATACACTTTTTTACCCACACGTATTTTCACATATGTTTTCAAATAACAAAATACATATTTTCAAACACATATACTAAACACCCCCTTATATTTTTCAAGTTTCAACTTCATCATATATGTCTATTGTAAATTTGTAATTAAGAAATTACAAATAAAATTTAAATAAAAAAAATGATGTTCAGACGCGAAATCACAATCCCAAAAAAAGCGCGAAGATTTGGCGGTCCTTTCAAAAACATTCAAAATTTTCACTGAAAACATTTCCAAACTTCTAACTTCTTCTTCTTCTTCTAACAATATTCAAAATCAAAATATTCACAACTTTAATTTACAACCTCTCTCTCTCTCTCTCTCTCTCTCTCTCTCAGATCTGATTGTTTTGGAGCTAGTACTGAACACAGAGAGAAAAAGCTCCACAATTTTCCTTCGTATTCCTACAAATCTCAGGTACTTCTCAATTTCAAAACTCTTCTCTTTAATTTCTACCAAATGCATTTCTCTCTCTCTCTCTGTCTCTGTCTCTCTTTCGCTTTGTTTCTGAATCTTAATTAACAATTAGCACAGGTTTATTATACATTCATCAATAAGTCGCTTAATTAGCTTATTCATCATGTTCAACGAATTGGGTTCTCAGTAAAAACTTCTTATTTTTTCTTAAAATCTTTGTTCTCATATAGAAATTCGTAGACCCAATTGAATAATTATGTGAAAAATAGCAGAAACAGCCTGTGGGTATTTTGTTCTGATTTTGGGTTTTTGTGCTTTGGTTTTGCTTGAAATTCATAGGTTGCAGGTGTTTCTTTATGAAAATCTACCATTTTCTCTGAAACTCGAGGACCCACTTGAGCAATTATGTGATTAAAGCCGAAAACAGCTTCAAATCTGTGTATCCAATTGAGTAATTTTGAGTTTTTGTTTCATTCAAAAAAAAAAAAAAAAAAAAATTTGGGTACAGAAAGTGTTGGGTTTTGCTTCAAATCTGTAAACCCAATTGAGTGATTATGGTGAGGGAGCAAAGGGTTGATTTGTTTTACTCAAAGCTTCGCGAATCGGTGACGGCTTCTTCATACTCTCCTTTGCTTATATTCCCATCAACCTCTGATGTGGACTCGCTCTGTGCCCTCAAGATTGTTTTCCATGTCCTTGAGTCTGATTCAATCCGGTATGCTTGTTACCCGGTCTCTTCGTTTCAGGAGATTCACAAGTATGCCGGGCCTAATCTGTGTTCTTCTGATGAGCCCATCTCTATACTTTTGATCAATTGGGGGTGCCATAGGGACTTAAGGAAGATCCTGAATTTAGGCCCCGTGGCGCGTGTTTTTGTGGTGGATAGTCATAGGCCGATTCACTTGCATAATTTGAGTGATCAGAATGATAGGGTGGTTGTGCTTTATACTCAGGATGATGAGCACCAGGCTGATTTGGCTTATGATTTTGATGTTTCGGCTTTGGCGAGTGCGAGTGATTTGAATAGTGATGATGAGGTTGATGAGTTGGATAGTGAAGATGAGAATGATAGTGACAGTGAGGAAGAGGAGGATGGGAGTGGATCGAGGAAGCGGAGGAAGGTTTCTGGAGAAAATGAGGAAGATCCAGTTCAGCTTTTTGGGAAGCTCAAGAAAGAGTATTATCATATGGGTACTTTTCATGGAAAGCCTTCTGGGTGTTTGATGTATGATTTGTCTCATTCTTTGAGGAAGAACACGAATGAGTTGCTTTGGTTGGCTTGTGTTTCATTGACGGATCAGTTTGTTCATGAAAGGTTAACTGATGAGAGGTACCAAGCTGGGGTTATGGAGCTCGAGCAGCATATAAACAGCTCGGGGAATTTGGAAGCAGTGAATTCGGTGACCCTCAAAGATGGGACAAAGATTCGAGCTCCCAATGCGTCTAGAATTGCATATGAAGATGAACCAAGACTAATGTTGTTACAAGAGTGGACTTTATTTGATTCAATGTTGTGCTCTTCATACATTGCTACTAAGTTGAAAACATGGAGTGACAATGGAATGAAAAAGCTCAAGCTGCTTCTAGCCCGTATGGGATTTGCACTTGTGGATTGCCAACAGAAGTTTCAGTACATGAATCTTGAAGTGAAGCGGAAGATGAAAGATGAGTTTGAACGGTTTTTACCTGAGTATGGACTCACTGATTTCTACTACAGGAGTTTCTTGCGGTTGCATGGTTATCGCTCAAGGGTGTCAGCAGCGGATGTAGTATATGGGGTTACTGCACTGCTTGAATCATTTGTTAAAACGGATGGCTCTTGTGCTTCAAAGCAGTTTGGTGTAGCTTATGATGCACTGTCCTTGGGTAACCTTGATAAGCTGAAAGCTGGAATGCAAAATGCAATCAAGATTCAGAGGGCAATTCTTAGGCAAGGAAGCACGGCAATAACTAAGACTGGTTGTATAAGAAGTGGAAGAAAATTCCGGTGGTTAAAGCTTGAAGATTCAGTGGATACAAAGCTGCTGGGTTACCCCCAGGCATTGACTAAATTTTGTTATTTTCTGATGGATGCCTTGCGAGAGAAGGGAGCAAGAATGAAGCCTTTGCTCTGTGCTTGCTTATCACAAGAGCCCAATAAGGTATTGGTTGTAGGAGTTTGTGGGAAGCCTCGACTTGGGGCAGTTCAAGGAAATGCATTTGGAATTGCATTTAGAAATGCAGCTGAGGAGATTGGATCGGAATTTTTCCATGAGCTGTTCGATTCTTCATGGATATTCTTGGATGCAGCTGCAGTTAATTCATTTATGGTCAGGTTGACAGAAAAACTCTGATGTACAATTATAAAGCATGTATGTCTAACACAACCCTTCAGCTTTGTTGAACATTTTTCTTTTTGTTTTATGTTATAGCATTTCAGATTATTTGTGTGACAAAGTTTACTTCTGTTTTTATCATGATTATTATTTAACTGTTGACCAGCTGAGTTTTTCTGATATGTAATGTACTGCTTTCAGGCCCTTTTTGTGAATTTCTTCCATGTTGGCATATGATATCTTTCATTACACATGGGTGCCCCAGTTTAGAAAAAAGTGGCTTCTGGACAAACTTATTCCATTAATTTTCTAATAATTAACTCTTTAAGCGCCATTGTGCAATGCTGAATGTTTCATTTTTGTATGTTTTCATGTCTTTCCTGATTGAATTCTATTGAAGTATTCCGCCCAAAAACTTGAATTGAAATCAGTAAAACATTTGCTCATCAGAAAGTGAATGAGATGTGCACTGAGTCTTGCTAATAGAAGGTAATGACTGAGGATATTTCTTGAAGCAGCACTTATGTTACACTACCATTTTCTTGGTGAAATTAATAGTGATCAATATGAATGTTCAAAGGGTAACAGTAATCCCTCCTCCTCTCTCCCTCACACGCGCATTTGTGTTGCTTTTGGTTACGTGTTCAACAGTGTCAAAAGGGTAAGAATGGTAATTTCTTTGTTGCTTCTAGAAACACTTCCAATAGTGTAAGGGTCTGTATTTGTTCTTGTGGTGGCTGTAAGAAAAGGATATACCATTGAAAAGAAAGACAAACATACAAAAGAATAGGGAGCTGAACCAAGAGCATTAGTAGTAACTACCTCAGAAAGACCTATTTGCATCAGGAACCTGTTATAATAGAAGCCCATTTGGCAAGAGAATCATCAACCGCTAAATTATAGTTTATGCTAACTCAGCAAAAAACAAAATGGTTAATTGGTTATCATTACTTGCAGAAGTGAACAGCACACGAATGTCTGCAATAAGCTGAGAATCTCCCATGCCACTTTACTTTTAAGGTCTCTAGTTTTTAGTGTCAACATAATCTTTTACTTTCCAATAGCTCTGGCAATTGCAATGGTTTTTAGTGTCAACATAGTCTATTACTTTCTTATTGCTTTGGCAATTGCAAGTAGAAACAATAGTTTTCTGGTAAGGGACTTTTTCTTCTTCTCTTTAAAGAATCAATATCATTAGCCAAGTTTTAAAAATGTTGTGAAGATGCTTTTGCGTAGTCCAGAGAGAAACCTAATTGTGGTACTGTTATTGGACATGTTTTGAATCTAGTTAATTTTAATGTATAATAGCTTCATTCTAACTTTCAGAGGAAAAGAAGAAGTTTTACTTGTTCATTTAATCATATATCTATATAATTGTATTGTATGAAGCAATATAACCGTGGAAGTAATTGCAGGTGTAGGAGTAAAACATGCTTGGTGAACTGAGCATTTTCATTAACGAATTTTCAGGAAATATCCTTGCAACACTGTGTTTTGACCTTTATATTAAGCATTAAGAGTATGGACACTAGTGTAGGTATTTTATTTATTCAGTCCATTAAGAAAAAGCAATACCTGATTTCATTGAAGTGAATATAATCCAGTTCTGCCACTCCATTCCTGGTGTCAATTTTCAGCGAAGTGGCTTATAGATTGTGGCAGAAAAGAAGATCAAGTTCCTGTCTCATATGGCAATAAATGGGGTGATTTAAGATGGATGGAAAAGGAGGAGGGAAAAAATAATAGGGAATTTTCCCATTTTGGGTGAGGGGGGTGTTTGATTAGAAAGGAAAATGGGAGATGAGATTTTGGGGGGAGCCAGTTGTTTTCTCTTCAAGCCTACCAAAATCTTTACCCTCTAAATTGGAGAGAAAATGGGGAGAGGAGAGGAGAGGGGGTTTGATGTGAAATTACCCATCTACCTCATTCGTCATTCCTTCTCTACTATGAGTGCGTTTTTCCTCTCTTAAATCAAACATTTGGTATTTTTTCTTACCCCAACCATACTTTTTTTTTTTATCCTTATAAAATATTTTTATAAAAAAATTGTAATAGGAGTATGAGAGTAAATTTAAATAAATTTTATTTTCTATCATTTCATTTTCTTCTGAATCAAACAAAAGTGTTTTTCCTCTTTCCACTTTTTCACATCAACCAAACACATATGAGGTCTTTTTTTTTTTTTTTTCAACCAAACAAAGCATTAGTTTCCCAAGTTCAAAGGTGAAAATCCATCTTGATGGGTTTCTAAGGCCAATTGATTATTCATTACTACAATTTTGAAAAAAAATAAAGTTCTTTAGTACTACAACACACAAGTACATCAAAAGACTCTCATGCCTCTTTCAGGATAAAGAAGAATGGGTTTAGTTCTAAAATGCAAAAGAAAAAGGGGTCTTCAGCAAATAGGATGCCTTTGTGAGGGCACTTTTGCTTAGATTTGGATCTACCGTTCATGATGACCCTGTGGAATGCCTCACAAGGTTAAGATAGACTTCAAGTGTGGCTGCTAGTAAAGCTCAATTTGAGGTACTCTTTTTTCTTTTCTTTCATTTTTTTTTTTTTTTTTTTGGGAAGAGGTGTACTTTCAAATATGTTAGATTGTTTAGACCCTTGTTGATTGATTTTATTTTTACCTATTTAATACTAATCAATAATTAATCAATTTATGCTTTAGAGATTTAGATTAAATTAATCCTCGCACAGAACCAATATTGCAGTAATCAATAACAGAAATATAAATGTGACAACAATGTAGTTATGAAGGGAAACCTTTGATGAGAAAAATCATTCAGAGGTCTAACACTTACTCTCAATGGTAGAATCTACTAATGAAATTGAAGGTTACTAATATAGATAATATTTTAGATTATAAATAATGATTTAAGAAACCTATTTGAAATTCTTACAACACAAATTTAACTAAAAATAAAAAATAAAGGAATTCCATCATATAATATCCTTGATTATAAATAATAATTTAAGAGTTCTATTCAAAATTTTACTGAAATAGATTTAACAAAAATATAAAAAAAAGAAAGAAATTTAATATCAAAACGCATAAGAAATTACATTATTCAATTTAATTTTTCTACAATGACAATTTTTACGTCAACTTAAAAAAATAGTTGATTATGAGTATTGGATAATTACTTTTACTGTTCCACGTGAAGACTTCCAATTTTTTTAACCATATCAAAATTATGAACAAAAGTGATGACATAAAATTGTAATCCATGTCCTTAAAAATGTAAAAATTTCATTTTTCCCCTCCAAAATTCAGAAATGATTATTTATTTATTTATTTTTTCAAAATTACAGTAAGTAAACTTAACAGACGCCCACCACCACTGCAAGTGATAGAAAGAAAGAAAGAAAGAAAAACACGATTTGTGCGTATACTCTCACTGTACACACAACACGTGTCCAAGTTACAGATCTAGGGCCACGTGGTCACCCCTCAGCCCACACCGACCACCCTGGTTCGCACTTTAAAGTCACCCCCTCTCTTTCTCTCTCTCTCTCCCTATAAATGCCTCTCCCATTTCTCAGACACACATGACACACCTCTCTTTCTCTCACTAAAAAAAAAAAAAAATACAAATATTAAAAAAAAAATTATAAATAGAAAAAAAATTGTAAGTGTTTATTTTTAACATTTTTGTTTTTTGGTTCTCAAAAAGTCGCAGAGTAAAGGTACGGTTTCTTATTCCGATTCCAAATTCGAATCTCTATTTTTCGCTTTTTGCTTTGATTTTGAGTTTCAATTAATCGGCTAGGGTTTTTGATTCGATCGCATTGTGTTTAATTGATCAGGTTAGGGTTTTGTGTTTTGCGTTTTTTATTTTATTACTTTGGATGCTTTTGTTTCGATTTTTGATGTATCTGTGTTAGGGCTTTTCAATTTCGTGGTGAAATTTCGAATTTTTTTGTTTCTTGGATGATTGAATTTCAGTGCTCATCTGAGCTTTTTGTATCTGGAAAATGTAAGGAAAATTTTGAATTTTTTTAAAAGTGGAATCAAGAATTGGAAACTTCTACTGTTTGACTTTGATTTTTGCTTATTAAAAGAAAAAAAAGATTATATTTTGTCAAAAAAATATAATCTTTTTATACTTTAGTTTGATTTTGTTGACCTTCTTAGTGTTTTTTTTTGGGGAGATTGTGGAAGCAAGAAAGTTCTGGGAAAAAGCTCAGAGTTTGGGCTGTTTTGGAATTTTATTATTATTATTATTATTTTTTTGATGTGTGTATGTGAAATTGAATAAAGTTTGTGTTTTTAAAGTGTGTTGTTGGGTTATGGAGAAGTAGCAATGAGTTAGAAATGATGGTTGTGTGATGTAGGCATAAATGTACAGATTAGGTGTTTGGAACTTTAGAAATCGTGAAAGGACTACGTTTTATTTGGGTTTTATGGGATCAATCGTGCATATTCGTGAATGGGTTGATTTGGGATTTTGAAAAAGAAAAAGATTCGTTAATTATTTTATGGGGGGTGAATAGTAAGTATATCGTGATAGTATTGTTTGTCAAAGGAGTTAGGTTCATGTTACGCTTGTTGGATTAATAGTTTGAAAACCTCATCATTGGATTGTAAGTTCTATTTTGTTTGTAACATGTACATTGAATTTCATGTCAATCGAATATGGTCTTTCTAATCAATTCATAATCTAATGTTCTATGTATAACCGATGAAATAGTTATTGATCTTTGATCATCATCTTCAAACATTGAAGGTATATGGAGAATGTAATCAAATGACGGATTTGTCAAAAACCTTATTTAAAGCAAAGTTATTAAGTGGCTCAATAACAATTGGGGTGTAATTTGAACTCAACTCATGCCAAGTATTGGGTCAAAGCTCTAAACATAGATATAGGCATTCTGGGGACGTGGGTTTTATCTTCCAACGTTGACATAGGGTTTTCTGCTTGAAGAGATGCAAATTATAATTTGTAGCCTTGAGGGAATGGCTATACTGCTTTTATGAATTCATGATAACAAACAAGTTTCTAGTATGTACATTCCAGAAAAAGATGATATTTTTCTTCTGCTTTAGGTTTTCTGGGTTTTATCATGAGCACTCGGATGGCCAAGGGGACTCATGTAAGAGGGTATCGTCGGAGGAAGGCAGGACTGGATTTAGACCTCAACAGTGCACCACCTAGTGAGAATCGGGACCAGGAGGGGACTTCGACTCAAGTGGGGCATAATGAAACTCAAGCTGGTCAAGTGGGTCAGTCTGTACCACCTGCTACTATTGATGTGGAAGCCTTTGATGATGATGTTATTGAATCCTCCCCCACGGCTTTTGCTCAAGTATGCCTCTTTGGTTTTGTGTCATTTTGTTTTATTTTTTATTTTATTTTTTTAGTATTTGTGGTTCAATAGTTTTTCAACTAATCTTGCTAACTCTGTAATTTTTCTTGTTAGGCCAAAAACAATTCCAGAAGGAACCATTTGAGGACTGTTGTGGATGTAGAATTAGGTAACCTTAATTCTGTTATTTTTGCTCTTTCATAGTTGGAGGCTTATGGATATTCTGTTATTCTGTTGTGCTATACAGTACTTAGTGTTGTATATTTTTCCCCCCAATCAGTCGTCCCAAGTTTGAAACAAGGAAGAGGGTTGTGACACGTTGATGATCAATGTAAAATTTAGTCACTTTTTTATGAATCTTTCTGTTAGATAGAAGTTGGGGTGTCCCCTAGTGGCTAATCTCAATTGGTCTATTGATGATCTTGTCCATAGCTGATATCCTGAAGGTTTTGGCCTAAGATGTTATTGTTCTATTTTTCCCTTGAAAGTATGCTCTTTATATATATAATAATGCCTTTGCCATGACAGGATTGACTTTCTGTAGGACAAAAAGAAAACAGAATCTTTCTTTCTGTCTTGCCCTTTCCTTTATCATAGTTATAAAAGAAGAAAATAGCTAAAAGGGGAGCTGAATATACAAAGAGGGTATCAGTAGTTGGATTTAATGTACACTTTAGAGAGATGAGCCTTTTCATCACCATTCTTCTGTGTATATGCATTTTGTGTTTTTGTTTTGAGTCACTACTTTCTGTTGTACCATTGATGGAACTTACTTATTTCTAATTGAGCAACTTATGAGAAGTAAGGGTAGAATCCTGGGGTTTCCTTATTTCTTGTGTGCTTTTGGTGGGAGAGAAGCATTATGTTTTGAGTTACAGAAACGATCAATGTTATATTTGACTACCCTATATAATTTAAAAAACATGTTTGATTAATTCTTTATTTATATTTGAATGGCCTTGTTTTTCAGGATTCTATCTTTAAAGAGCCTTTGATACCAAATGAGCTGGACCTTCTATCAATTTATAGTTGCCCCATTCTGTCTCTATGTTTATTATGTTTTTGCTGCCAAATTGGCTATTGGTCATTTTGTTCTAAGCTGCATCCATATATTTATTTGGTATTTCAAGCGTTACTCACGTCTTTTTCTCTCTCTCTTGGATCACTACAGAAGAAAGGACTAGGGTTACCCAGAATAATCGCAAGCGTAGAAGAGCTCCACCGGACCCAGCAATTGTCAATAGTGATGATTTTATTAATTTGGAAAGCAGTGGCAGCTCTACGGTAATAGCAATCCTTCTTGTTATATGTTATATTATTTTATCATCATTTGATTAATTATTAATTTTATGTTTTTGGGTTGACCGTAATGGTTTATGTTTCCGTTTTTTTATCTCTGTTCCTGTATTTGCTGAAACTTTTATCCTCATCTCTGTAATGAAGACATATCTACATGTTCCCATTTTTTTTTTTGAAAAATAAAACTAATGGCTTAAGTAATATAACTGAAGTTGCCATTGCTGTAAAAATTCTTGAGTTAAAATACATGTAGTGTATGGCTTTCAGGTCCATTAAACTGGTAATAAATTGAAGGAGTAAAAAGTGGTTAGTATCGCAGAAATGGTTTTTGTTACAACGAAGTTGAATGCCTGTCTTTTACAAGAATGTGTTTGGTTAGTTGGGTCTGCATCTAAATATGCTTGATTTTGACCTGATCTAAGGTTTTGTTTCACGAGACATTGCAACTGTAAGGTACACATGTCCTTTGCAACTTTGAAACTAATTTAATGCAGTGCATCTTGGTGTATGCTTCATAACTTTCAAATAAGCCTATGAAAGTTGAATATGCATCTCTTTTTATCATACACATCTGGAATGTGTGCGTGCACCTATACCATCTAGCCACCATTTGATGCCATGTTTGACATGGTTGATGGCACAGATGCAGTAAGTGATCTCCACATTGTTAATAAAATTTCTGTTTTAAGTGATTTCAAAAGCCATTCCAGATTGAGTTCATGATGCATCCATTTTCTTCTTGGAATGTTAGACACTAGTTATGAGCCATTCAATATAATACTTATTGGACTTTCAAGTTATATTGTGGACAAGAAGTATCTAAACTTTGTTTAATTTAGAGCTTCTACTGTTTGATTTGTTTAGAGTTGCATTGCTAAATAGTTGTCACAGAATTGATGTGCTTTGGTCTGTCTGTTTGGGATTAAAGTTTGACTCTAATATTTTATTTGCAGAGAGAGAGTGTGCTAAAGCCGCCTCCACCACCACCACCAAAGGAGCCTACTTTTAGCTGTCCAATTTGCATGGGCGCATTAGTTGAGGAAATGTCGACAAGGTGTGGTCACATATTCTGCAAGACATGTATTAAGACTGCAATAAGTGCGCAGAGTAAATGCCCCACCTGTAGGAAACATATCACTGTGAAAGAACTCATTAGAGTCTTTCTACCTTCAACCAGTTTGAGTTGAGGCTGAGGCTTTAGATTATGTAAGTTTTCTCAGGTGCAATCTCTTTGAATTTATAGTACTGCCAGATTAGGACATTGTGGGGAATGTGTATGTTTATGGCACCATTTGTATTGGTAGTACTGCCATGCACACTAGAAAGGAAATATAATATAGTGAACATCAAATTATGCTTAAAATCCATTCAGGAAAAGAAATGAAATCTTGTGAAAATCAAATTGCTTTAGGTGTGTTAGTGCACAATCAAATACCAACTTTTAAAGAAAGCAAGATAGTGTAAAATTTTATTTGAATTTTTTTAGGGTGTTAAATTAACTTTGCAATTGTATGATTTACCACAAGAATTGATGATTCAGCATAGTTACATTATTTCAAAAGATGGTTTTAATAGGTGATGAATAAGCTATGAGGATGATAATCTCAAAAACTACTAGAACAATGGCCAGGCCTTAATTTCAAAATTTTGGTGTCAGCTATAGATTCTCAATAGACTAGTCAGGGTTCAAGTCACATTTATCCGAAATCATATTATTTGTGACTTCCCTAATTAACATGTCATTTATTACTAATATTATTTAGGTCTTTCTTTACATTTTCCCGTTCTTTGGCTTGGATCAATTCACTTTTCATTGGCGCGTGAATCCCATTCCCCAGCACGTGACCAAACTATCTCTAGTAAATTTTCCTCATTTTTTCATCAATAGGGGTCACCCCTATCTATAAGCGAACTTCCTCTTTACCTGTATTTCCACTTATTCACCACTTTTCATTTCAGTTATAACTACACTCTTTTTGTGAACATGTTATGGCCAGATTGGAAATATAATGCATGTATTTAGCACATGTATGGTGTGGTTTTTGTGCTCAGCCAAATATTGGTTTTTAAACAAAGGGGGGAATGATTTAAATTTATTTGAAATTTTTTTTAGGATGCTAAATCACTTCCAAATATAATTACTAAGTGTATGATTTACCCCAAGAACTGATGCCTTAGTGTAGTAGTGCCATTGTGCCAAAAGGTTATTTCAGTATGTAGGTGATAGCCTGATAGGTGATGAAAATGGAAACTTTTAAAAGGTTTTTATTTATTTATTTGTTTTTTTTCCTTATTGAATGAGCAGATTTCAAAAAAGATTATGGTCTGGAGAAATATGCATGTATGTGCTCTGAAACAAAGTTTCACTTGAAAACAGAAAGTAAATGATATTTCAGCACACATATAACCTATTTCTCCGTATTTTTCCCCCGGTTTAGGGGCTTAAGATGACATATAGTGCATTCTCAATCTCATTGATTAAGATTGGGAATTATACGCATGTTCGTCCAAAATTGCTGACATACAGTGTTTCTCCTTTGCCTTCAACAGGGTTTATACAAAATGCTTGGAGGGAAAGGGAAATGCAACAATTGTTTTGGCATGTTAGTAGACAATCTTTCATACTTCTGGAATTGTCTAAAAATATTGTGTAGTTCAAGCTAATTTTACTAATGACAATGGTGGGGTTCGGTCAAGAACAGTGTGGGTACTCTTGTTGGATAAACCCCTTAATGTATGCTTATATATCTTTATTGATGTCGTTAGATGTTTAAAATCTGGTACTGTATAAGCCGTCTTGTTTAGGTATTAATTGGAATTAGTGTTTGGAATGTCAGAGCGTCGTAGAGTTATATATATTAAGTTATATTTATATTTCTTCAAGTCTAGAGGAAACTAAATTGCCTTTGTTGATTTAGTTGTCAGTCTCAAAACAGTTCATATCCTACAATGAAGCAATACTGTGTATTATACCGTTCCCTTCCTTACCTCTTTCTTGGCCTTACTTTATTTGTACTAGTTCCAAGAGCTATCTCCCATTTAATGCAAGTTAAGAATTTTTATCTTCTAGTCTAGGGTGAGCAATGTGTTTGGGGTACCGGAAAAAGTTGTTGCCAGACTCCATTTGATTAACTGGTCTCTTTGGATTGTTGATTAGATTTGTTTGAGAGAAGGGTAGTGTGAGGAAGATCGCATCTCTTTGGATCGTTGATTAGACTTGGTAGGTGTAATGTGTTGAAAAAGAGAAGGTAGCAAGTGTTGCATCCTCCCATGGTTGGATCTTCATGTCCGTAGACAAACTTTGGCATCCCATATTCTACTTTGCAATGGCCGGTGGGATCGAGGTGGCTTGGGTTGGGTGTCACTTATCTTTATGCAGCCCTATTGAAGTTAGTATATTAGTAAGGAGTTAAGGAATACTAACATTTATGCATAATTGGTTGTTTGGTATTAGAAAGTTACTGCTACCAAGCCGAGATTGGAGAAAGTAAGACTTAGTGGGTGTTTGGATAAAAATGAAAAATTAAAATTATTTCACTGTTTAGTTTATTTTTGCTATTATTTATGAGTTTTACTGTACTTTTTAGTATTATTTATAAATTTTACTTTACTATTTCAATTAACTTTTACTTTTATATACAGTACTTTTAGTAATAATTTTTCAGTTTCAGCAAAATAAATAGTATTCAAACATACCTTTATAATTCAAATGAGAAGAGCATAAGTGTTATAAGAAAAACTTTCATGCATATGGAAACTTTTCCAACCCTTTCTCTTCTAGATGCAGTAGTGAGTTTTTCATTTTCATTTTCAAAAATGGATTTTAAAATTCCAGATTTGAATTCTCATCACATGGGGTTATGGCTTAATGGTAGAAGTCTTTGTCTCAATACTCAAAGAAGAGTGGTTCAGGTGATAGTTATAGTAAGGTTTAAATGGAAACTATTTTTTGTAATGGTCGTGGGATTGATAAGTTTACACCAAATACCTCTTTTTTATTTATTTATTTTATTTTTATTATTATTTTTATTATCAAAGAAAAAAGAAAAGAAGAATGGTGATTCTCTCTCCCGAATCCCAACAAAATCAACTGGTTGGAATCATCTAATCTAACTGTATTGATAGTAGTATTTAAAAAAACATGCATAATCTAATTGGAATAAATTTTTTTATTAAAAAATCTCAAGAAAATTTACAAGGAACAAGGGAAAGAAAAGTTTGCTATTTGATGCGAAAGGGGGCATGGGTCAATATAGGCGGCTGAGGACCTCCTGAATATAGTATAGAAGACTGGAGTTTGGAGTGCGTGTCCGGATACAATGAACAAGGGGGTGTAGGCTTATCACAAAAAGTTGACCTTGACTAATCTCTTTGGTTCGAAAAAAAAAGAAGCCTGTAGAACTGAAAACAACTAACGAGTTGGTCATTTGTATGGCAAAGTTGGTGAGGGCTAGAGTTGATAAACTGGATTTCGGTGAATTAAGATGATTAAGCTTACAAATAATCAAAGAATGAGAGTTGAAAAATTGTATGACCTGTTCTAGAGATTGGAATTTATTATTAATTTTTTTTTGGGGCAAAAATTCAAATTACATTTTATAAATTTGGTGAATTATTGTTTTTATCTCCTAAGTTTCATTCTTGATAATTTAGTCCCTAATCCCTCAAGTTATGGTAGTTGCCAATTTAATGTTTTTGCCAGTTTTTGATAAAAAGTTATTGTTAAACTTAAACCCACTTTTGACTTTATTCTAAATTTTTATATTAAAATATTTATTAAAGAACTTGTAGTTTTAAAAATTGACAATTTTAGGTGGGTTGGATTAATCGAGTTTCTAGATTCACGCCATTTGTCTTGAGATCATTTGGTTACATGGATGAGAACTTGTCGTTGACTAACTATTTACACTTGAATTGAGTGGTAGTCAACTTGGGTACGTTTGAGTTGGGTGGACTCTTAGGTTTGGGTGTGCATTGGACAACCTTGATTTGGACTCGGGCAACAAGTTGCATATCGACAATTTTCTTCCATGTATATTTAACATGGGCTTAGGTAATTTATCACCCATGTCATCCGGAAAGACAAGGGTGCAAGACTTCCATGCTAAACATGATAATAATCAACATTTTTTTTTTCCTATTGTAGTTCTGTTAACTTCCTTCTATAGAGATCACCCTAGACTATATTCGAATTTTGAAGCAATATAGAACATGCTAAATGTGATGATTAAAACTTATAAGAAATTCAACCATCATTGATATGAGAGAATCCAAACAATTTGCAGCTAAATGCGCAAAAAAACTTTTGCTTTGATTGTTGAGACAAAACACCTAGATCAATATAGAAGGCTATCTAGGGCATTTTGTAGTGGTACTTTGGATTAAGTAATGTGTTTGAGTTTAGTGAGAAAGTGTAATTAAGTGTGTATATTTAGCAGTTAGTTTATTTCTCAATATATATATATATATATATATATATATAGAAGGCTAGCTGAAGGTCAAATTCTTGATCATAATTAACTCAACTAATTAGAGAGTTTGAAGCAAAGAGTTCAAAGGAGATGGAATATCCATGCTTCTAAAAATTTAAGGGCCACAACCTGTGGATATAATCTTGGTGGGATTTTTTATTTTTATTTTTAAAATTACTTTTTTTTCCTGCTACCAATAGAAGAAACATTTGACACCATTTAACACAGGCGTTAGCCCAAAATAAGGTCGTCTAATAACAGACAATATAGTTCAAAGTCACTAAATTAACTATAGATGCGGTGTCCTTGTTACATGAAACTGGCCAAAACTAGACTATAGAGGAGTTTAGCCAATGGAATTATACGGATCCTTGATGTGGTCGATGACTTAGTGTAAAAACCAATCATGGAAGCACATAATTTTTCTGGAGTCATTCATTGTCTAAAGTATCACAACTTTCTGTCATGTCTTATTATAAGCTTATTTCTACCAACTATTTTTACAAAAAATTCCGTTTGGATAATTTATCATAAAAATTGGTCCCATGTCTTGATTGAGTGTTCAGAGCCTACTTATTTCTTTATGAGATTTATTTATTTATTTATTTTTTTCTGGATATGATAAAACTTAAATCCATAATGCAAAAAATGTCTTCATTAATGGGTCTCAACTTAGTTTGAGAGAGAGAAAGATAGAGAGAGTTTTAAAAATATATTAAAAGATTCAAAATCACTTTCATTACCATGCCATTACATGGCAGAAAACACAAAGATAACACATTCCCACAACAGCTGAACCGTATGTAAGTGTCCTTATTTTATAAAAAGGATATATGGATATATATATTGGTTTTGATTTTATTATCTTACATAAAGACATGTATCAGATAGGACGAGGATATTATTTTAGTTATGGAGATTTGCCATTTGTCCCATCATTGGCTTTAGGAATGATGCTTTGCACCTTTGTGTTTTGACCCACTGGGGTTTGAGATACCTCAAGGACCAAAACCATATGGTCCATTAGGATTTGGTTTGCTAGGGTTTGGGGTTCCTCTAGAACTAGGATTGTCTCCTCTAGGACCAAAACCATTAGATCCCCTAGGATTAGGCCTTCTAGGATTAGGCCTACTAGGGCTTGGGATTCCTCCAAAACTAGGAATACCTCCTCCAGGGCCAAAGCCATATGACTTACCAAGACTAGGTCCTCCAAGATTAGGCCCACTAGGATTGGGATCACCAGGGTTTTGGGATTTCTTTAGAACCAGAAATGCCTCCTCTAGGACCAAAGACATACGATCCACCAGGACTAGGTCCACTAGGACTAGGTCCACTAGGATTGGGTTCTCCAGGATTAGGCCCACTAGGGTTGGGTCCACCAGGGTTTGGGATTCCTCTAGAACCAGGAATGCCTCCTCCAGGACCAAAGCCATACGATCTGCCAGGATTAGGTCCCCCAGGATTGGGTCCTTCAAGATTAGGCCCACCAAGGGTTGGGATTCCTCCAGAACCAGGATTACCTCCTCTAGGACCAAAGCCATACGATCTACTAGGATTAGGCCTGCCAGGATTGGGTCCTCCAAGACTAGGATTGCCTCCTCCAAGACCAAAGCCAAATGACCCGCCAGGATATGATCCACCAGGATTAGGTTCGCTAGGATTAGGGCCATTAGGATTAGGTCCTCCAGGATTAGGACCACCATGATTAGGACCACCAGGATTAGGTCCACTAGGATTAGGCCCAATAGGAATGAAAATACAACATGTGAATCCAAACCTCGGCGCATAGGAAGGGCATCCAACAAAAGGCCCACCCAAGAAATGCTGAGTTTGGCAGTTCTCATTTTTCAATGGCACTTCATTTCTTCCTTTAGTTCTTACAAGAAATGCTACGAGGAAGAAAATGAGAATAAACAATACTTTAGTGGTACTACTGCTCTCCATAGTAAGCTCTATTTTAGTCTCTGTGTTTTCGATGGAAGAGAATGTTGGGTTACACGTGTGAGTGAAGTTCCACATTGAATAAATATGAGAAGAATGAGTGGTTAATACAACATAATTGAGCACATACCTATTGGGCTTAGGCCTTTTGGGTTAAAGTGTGTCTCTATATGTTATATTAATTACTGAATGAAGCTCTCCAAAGTGTTTATTCCCTCGACAAGTGGTATTAGAGCCCATGGTGGTGTGTGGCAAAGGTAGTGAGGTGTTCATGGTCCCTACCCAGCGGGGATAGAGAAAGCCTAAATGGCCCACACATAAAGATCCTGGAGAAGAAAAAAGAAAAAAAGCCCAACAAAGGAATATTGCTAATGGTGTTAAATAATGGTGTGGTGCGAGGTTCCTATGGACATGGACGTACGGGGTTTCCATGGATGTGCGTGCGGGGTTGACACATGGTTCCCATAGATGGCGTATGAGAGACCCATGGATGACGCGCTGATGAAGTGAAAGCCATTAGGCAAGGGGGAGTGAGTAGGACTTATTCATGGCCCATAAAGAGGTCTTGAAACCCATAAAGAGGCAGACTCACACGTGAGGGGGAGATTTGTTAGATTACACATGTGAGTAAAGTCCCACATTGAATAAATATGAGAAGAATAAGTGGTTAATATAACATAATTGAACACATACCCATTGGGCTTAGGCCTTTTAGGTTAAACTGTGTCTCTATATGTTGTATTAATTGGGGCAACTTTTGAGACATGGTAAGGCAACGCAATTAAATGGTGTATGAATGAGGCCGCTTGGATTGTTGTTGATACAATTAGGTGGCCGGTGAAACATGGCGTTAATTTTGCATGGCCCATTATTTACTTAATTCGTTTTGATATTAGGTTATTCTGATGGCCACAAATGGTAATACTTGGTAACTTATTCGGCCTTATGACCCCATGTATTAAATGGCTCAACCTGTGAATTTTTTTTAAGCATTTCGTTTTAAGTGGGAATTCTGTGAAGGATCGGACTCTTTAAAAGTTTAGGGGATCAGTAGGTGGAGACAGAAGGTTAGCCATGGCCTCGCGGCAGATTATTAAGCCATGGTTTCGTCTGTGCAGAACTTCTGAACTCTGGAACATATTGGTTTCCTTGTTTTGCCAATAATTAATTGAAGGATGCGTGTGGGATATGTGAACTTGTGAAGCAAGCTGGCTTCGTTGTTGTTCAAACTCAATCTTATTCTAACTTTATCCGCCCTCATGAATGCCTTTTGATACATGCATGTACACCCAAAACATTCTCTAGAAATGAAGAAATAGAAACTAAAAAAAATAAAGAAAAAACAAACTACAATATAGTGTTATGGTAAACAGTCACAGATTAACTTCATCATATTATCACAAGCTGATGATATATAGAGGTCTATTATGCAAATCTCATCTTTTCTTAATCTTATGCAATCATAAGGCTAAACTTAGATGTCCATTATCTCATTTAGCACTTTTTGTTTTAGATAGCATCTGTAACTGATTGTAGAAATCATCAGATTTGTAATCTCTATACACGTACAGATATATATGGAAGAAGACGGGTCGGTAAATTTTCGCCACTTCCTCAATTTTAATCTTTTGCTTGGTGAAAGTGAAGAATTAAGAATAGAGCAAATATTAATTAGAGGTTGTGGATGAGCTCAGGACTAGTGGCAAGCAGCAGCTACAACACTTCTGATAATTTTGATATTAAATTTTTGGAAATTTTTATTTTTTATGAGCAATATTTTAGAGATTTGTTAAAGGTAAAAAGTTATTTTTTGTTTTTACTTTTTAGTTCTGGGAGGGTCATAGGTATTAGGCAAAATAAACCATTTTACTTTTTGGTTTCTTAGAACCAACTTCCAAATCTTGGGAGTGATTAAATATAATTATGTATATATCAATGGCTCAAACTAAAGTAGTTCTTGCCTTTGCTACTCTTGATTGATAAATAATCTATTTTTTTAAAGGAATTGATTGAGTATTAAGCTACAAATAATTTGATTGAAAATAGAAAAAAAGAAAATGAAAAGAAGTTGATTGTATTATTTATTAATTCTTTAAGTGTTGATTATTACACACATTGTGTACATAATGTGTATACCACTTTAGCTGAAATTGTGTTCTAAACATAATTTCATTTAACTTGTGAACTCATGTGTTCAAGATACAATTTATGATTTCAAAATTATAACTAAAATCAAGTTTTGAACTCCTAATTTCTAAAATTATGTGTACAAATGTGTGCAACAAGTTGTGTGCAAATTAACATTAACCTAATTCTTTTATATTCCCACATAAGTGCATGTTTTATAAATAATCTTCTCACATAATTGTACAAGAAGTCCAGTCTGCATACCGGTCAAAGTGGGAGCGAATTTCTCCATTGATTTTGATGGTATAAAAGCATAAATTAGGATGTTTTAGAGTTATCGGGATAACTTTACTCTAAAATTTATAAATTTCTGATTATTTATTTTAAAATGAATATATTAAATTTTGTCACGCATAATTTGTATAGATACTAAGTAAAAGGGAGATAGTCAATGTTTTAGAACTCCATTATGGATGTAATAGTAAGAAATATAGGCGATCCTAATTCCAAATATCGATAGTTGGCTATATATGCTTTGAGCTACATTATGACATAAATGGTCCATTGCGTTATTGTGTATGGAAGAGGTAACAAAAGCTAAGCACATTTATTTCTGGTTTTGGATAAGTAAAGCAGATTTATTTCAGCACATATGTATCATTACATATCAGTACTAGCCACATGTATAGACTGAGATGACTGAACAAACACAAAGGTTCATTCTTTATTAATTCACTATTATAAACACACCCTTATGACCGAGATGACTGACCAAACACACAGGTTCATTCTTTATTTACTACTACAAACACACCCCTATGACATGCTTGCTCCATTTGGTCGATCAATTAAGGAGATATGCCATGGCCTCCATTACTAATAACTGGACCAACGCCAGGACCAGGACCAAAAAGAGGAAAGCCTCCAAGGGGAAAGCCTCCATAACCAGGGAAATTGAACACAGATCTCGAGAAAGGAGCATAGCCAAATGGCCAACCAAAGCCTAAATAGTTCCAGATAGTCCTTCAGCACCAATGACAATTGCCATAACAAATAAACTGAAAACCAGCAATGCCTTAGTAGTTTTCTCCATTATATCTTTATCCTTTTGTCTTTGTGTTTAATGTGGAGAGAATTGCTTCATGGCCACCCGAATTTATAGTGCAAGTCGTGACAACGAGACAATGAGAGTTCCTTAAGTTACTTGCATATATGGTTTGTGAATGAAAATGGCTTATGCATGGGAGGCTTGGTTGTTCTAGGAAAAAAATAATGGGCGGCCCATCGTAATATTTAATTGATAAATTAAATTTGATTGGGCTATAATTTCTTTAACCGTTTTGGTCGCAGGTTCTGAATTTCGATAGTGAAGTGGACTAAATGTTCACTACTTTTAGAGTATAGCCACCTGATTAATACTCTTCTCTTAATTACTTGAATGATGGATCTCATCGTCACCAATTAAATTTATATTAGAATTTACAATTTATGTGAGTTGAAAAAGAATCATGTCACTGCACTTTGGAAGAATTGAATAATTTTCTCCAAAAATAGTTATAATTAGTGTCTTTATTAATCACATCATGACCCCATGATTAATGCATCAGGCTGCGAATTCATTTTGAAGCATAAATTACCATTTAAGTGGAATAATTTGATGGATTAGAGTATAAGTAAAGGGGTTAATTAGGTGTAGGAAACATGATCTCTGAATTTCAAGTGAAATGAGAATATTCAATTCACTATTAAGATTTTAGTTCTTAGGTTTATTTATTTTTAGAAACTAGTTCTTGGGTTTGATTTACAAATTTTACATCACATTCAATACCTTTAAATTTATAAAATTTAATATGAATTATAAATCAATCAATTTTAAATAGAGAATATTCTAATAAAAAAAAAACAGTCATACAAGCATATGTAGGAATACACGTCATAAATATGAGAGTTAGAGTGATATAGGCAAAATGACCTATTTAACCAAGTTTTTACGGTAAGATCGAAATCGGATTACAAATAAAATTTGTATCAGAAATCATAATTTCAAGGCCAATAAAAGCAAAAATTTTACATAATTAATTACAGAAAAGCAAGAAGCTATATTGGATGGTTGATTTAATATTTCTTTGGGGGTTATATAGAGCCTAGTTTGTATTTGATTCAGATTATGATTTGACCACATAAGATATAGAAGTGTTATAGTTTTTAGTCCATTGTGGATCCACTATATATGTGGGATATAAATACTGTTGCTTCAAATTAGGGTTGGTCATTTTGTTTTAGAGAGAAAAAAAATGTATTACTGCATCTTATATATTTTTCCCTAAAAGTAGTGAAATAATTGCAACTTTGTAGATGTAGACAAGTTTCTGAATGTAATTAATTTCTTGTTTTGTGTGATTGCCTTTACGTGTGTTGTTATTTTTCTTTATGTTTTCTGCCTCTTTCAAATCTAGGAATTTATGTAAATCCCTAAAATTTTCATCTTTTAAGAAAGGAAAGAAAAATGCAGCATTATTCTTTTGCTTTCATGTTTTGTTCATCTTCAAGTTCATGGTGATAATTTAGACCAATCTTGAGTTACGTCGCAGACCAATTAAGCTTTTTCTCATTATTATTATTATTATATAAAGAAAAACTAAGTAGTATTTAATTATATATGTAACCTAACAACTTGAATATGATGGTCCAATGAGAATTATGGTGTTTGAATCTTGCATGGGCCATGATTACTTCTATTGTTTTTTGTGATAGGTTGCACGTCTGATGAAAGTAGATGATTTAGTAAAATTATCCGTGGCTTCATGACTCAAAAGTTTCCAAGGATTTAACCATGGGTCCACATGACATTAATTTGCTCTTAGAATGGGATGTTCTTTTTCCTCAAAAAAAGAAAAAAAAAAAAAAGAATGGGATGTTCTTATTTATTTTATTAGAATGGGATGTTCTGATTGTTTTTACGTGAAAAAATAAAAATTTTGAAAATTCTGGGAAGAAATTAATGCACCAAAATATATGCATGTATATTTTGGTAGAGTACGTATCTCAAAGCAGAGGTGCATTAAAAACACATGTTTGTTAGATCCGGTGCTATGGTTTTAGAAGTCATTTGTATGGTTTATAGCAAGAAATCCAAAATTAAAGTCTCCTTTAGCCTTAGGGTTGTAATTTTTAAAACTTGTGGAGTTCACTTTAAACATAATTAGTAATAAATGTTGTTGAAATTTTCCATGAAACAATCCTTGGGTATGAACCCCGTTCAATCAGAAGGGACCCCGAGTATTTGAGGGTTATGTGAGCATATATACCAATGGACGTGTTATAAAACATAAAACCTCATGGTTTATTAGTTTAGAGATTTTAAATGAGAGATAATGGTTCATAGTGTTCTTACAATCTTACTAAAATATAAGAAGAAGATATTAAAAAGAAATTAAATTAATTGGGAGAGAAAGAAAATAAATTATTAATGTGATTCATTTTGACACTTTAGTACTTTACAGTTATAAGATAAAATCTTATACATTTTCGCAGTAAAGAAGCCATGATTTTAATTTTGGGGGCACTATTAAAAGACAAACATAAAAGCAAAGTTAATACCAAATAAAACTAATTGACATTAACAAAAAAAATGACAATTATATAATAATGTATATGTCAATGAACAATTTATTTTTCATATGGCTAATAAGAATAAATTTATAAGATTAATGTACGTAAATTCAAGTATGTAGTTTAATTACTCAATATAAATTGAAAAAAAAGAAAGTAAAAAGGATAAAAAGTACAGCAATATTCCTCGAAAATTGTATATCACCTCATTTCCTTATTTACTTTAATTAAATAAAATGTAAACTTCAACTTTCTTTCACTATTCTTCTTAATATTTAAATTTTGAGTTTTCAACAAAAACCTAGAGTTCATTAAGTAAAAGTCCAAAGAATGTGAAAAAAAATCAGTGGAGGGATAGAGGCAATAGGAGACAGTGTCGTGTGTGAGTGTTTTTTAAAAAGTTATTTTAAGTTTAAAATATTGGTCCACTACTTTGAGTCTTTGTGTTAACTGAGAAAGATAATTTTTATATTTGAGAAAGATGAATTTAGATTTAGATTTAAAAATTGTCACGGTATAAGAAAGTTGAATTTCAATTTCAATTTTCATTAAAGAGGTGAGTCTTCTAATCCTTTATCCAAACATAATGCCATGATTCTCCCATTATATTTGTTTGTTTATTTGGTTTTTTTTTTAAAATTTTTTTATTTTTAAAATTTAAATAATATATCTTGTTCTCCCTACTTAAAATATGACCGGTGAAATTCGTGATAAAGCTTGGTGTTGGAAAGCTGCAAGATCTAAAGACCTTATTACCATCCAAAGTAAGCTGCTATTGATAAAGATTGGTGAAATGGATAAATCTTCTAGGACCTTATTTGCATCAAGTTCCTTTTCATGTTCTTGCTTGGGACAAGCCTAGATTTAGAACCGCCTAGTAGTTTGATGATGGAAGATTATTTTGTTTCTTAGAGCTGTACCAAGGTATACTTCTATAAGTTGGATGGCAATGGAGAATAGATTATCTACTAAAGAGAGATTGGCTAAATGAGGAATTGGGCGCAGGACTTGTTATGTGTGCTTTGTATCTCCTGTTCTGAGAGATCACCTATTCTTCAAGTGCTCTTTTACTCAAAGAATTTGGAAGAGAAATTAGTGATCCCTTATTATTAGTTTGTTCCTATCATTAGTTCTGAGCTCGGTTGAATTAGAATTGTGTTTGGAGTTAGTTTGTTTAACTGTCTTGCTATCCTGGTATAGTCTAGGTTTTGCCCTTGACTATATGTCAAGAGTAGTGTTTATTACACACAAACTATTACACACTTATTTTTTTGGATTGAAATTGTGAGTTGAAGACATAATTTTAGTTTTTAAAATTGTGTTTTCAACTCACGATTTTAGTTCAAAAAATGTGTGTAATAGTATATATAGAGCTGCATTGTGACTGGAATGACCCCTTGCATCAGGGTCCTAATTAATTGTGTGTCTGTGTGGAAGAGGTAGCATATAGCTAAGAAACATTTATTTCAGTAAGTATGTCTCATTACATATCAGTAGACGGAGATGCCTGAACAACTACAAATGGGGCACTGCCTATTCAAGACTCATTTATTATTTAGTATTATATAACCACACCCTTATTCTGTTAGGCACCTTAGAAACATGCTAGCTCCATTTGGTCATGGAGATATGCGGCCAGCTCCAATATGAGCAGCATTAGGAATGTCCCCATACACGTCTTTGCCTTCTGCCATTTCTTTGAAATCGGTATGAGCTTGAGGGGGTCTCCAATACCACCACCAACATGACCATCACCAGGACCAGAACCAGAACCAGAACCTGCAGAACCAGAACCAAAACCAAAACCAGGAAAGCCTTTAAAACCAGGACATAAGCAAAATGGCCAGAGAGTCTGGGGCTCATAGACCTGATCATCTTTCTTTGGCACATCTCTTCCTCCTTCAGCACCAATGAGAAATGCCATAAGAAATAGAGTGAAAACGAGCACTGCCTTAGTAGTTTTCTCCATTATATTTTTATCTTTTGTATTTGCTTTTAGTATGGAAAGAATTGCTTCACGGTCACCCAAATTTATAGTGCAACTTGTGAAAATGTAAGGTACTTACGTAACTTTTTTTGGGAATGAATAATCAATAAGATGGCCCATGGTAATATAGGTGATAAATCAATTTTGCATGGACCATAATTTCTTTAATATTTCGGGTATTTGCTCTGAATCTTCTGATTGTCACAAATGAGAATAATTAGTGTATTTATTTATGGCATCAGGCCCCCATGAAGTTAATGACTCGGGTTGAGAATTCATTTTAAAGAACAATCTGATGCATCAGAGCATAAGTAGAGAGGTTGAGTAGGTGGAGCTGTAAAAGTTTAGCTGCTGTGTCATGCATAAAGATACTATATATGCGTACTACCCATATAATATATAGTATTTAGAAAATATAAAATAAAAAGTAATGAAAATTACATTTTGGTCCTGTAAGATTTATTTTTGTTATTTTGGTATTGTAAGATCACATATGATGTCACAATTAGCCTTTCCTTCAATTGCGTTAAAAAAATTACCGTGGGCGAAATGTAAAATTCCATGATTAAAATGACAAACAACAAATTAAAATTTATAAGATGAAAATGACAATGGGCCAAATTTAAGAGGTGTAAATTTTAATTTTGTTTTTTTAGAAGAAATTTAAACAGCTTTTTACTATTAATTTTTTTTTTAATAGTTAGTTATGAACAAAAGGATTAATATTACAAATGAAATTTTAATACCGGACTAAAATTACAAAATGAAATTTTCAATACCAAAATGACAATTGACTAAACTTGAAAGGTATAATTTGAATTTTTGCCAAAGAAAGAGAGAAAAAGAAATTGTATATATATATACACAGTTACACACACTTTTCATAAATAGAATAGAAAAGAAAATTATAGCAATATCATTCTTTTCTTTTCATGTTTTATTATTGGTTGTTCTTGAAGTCCACGGTGAACTCAGCCCTCATTAGAGCTCAACTGACCCGAGTTATATTCAAGCTCTTGATACAGGTTGGTTCGACAAATCTTTGAGTTAGGGCAGAGACCAACTAATATTTTTGTCATCACTATTATTTTTTTTCTAAAGAAAAACTCAGCGTTATCAACTTGAATATAGAACTTGCCCCCTTACCCCACCCAAAACTTCCCCTACCTTTCTTGTTATCTATTTTTTTTAAAAAATAGCAATTAAGATATGGAATTTTTTTATATATGGATATTTCTAATTCTCTCAAATAGTCTACAATTTTTCTCCTTAGCCATGTCTAGCTTGGGATTATAAAATGATATATTATTAGAACATCCTATTACCGATCTACAAATTAAATTTTATTTTTTGTTGTTTTTCTTTTCTTTCTTTTTTTAATAGTTTGTTTTTGGCAATATCCATCTTCTGAATAGTTGGAAATGAAATTTAAAGTAAAAGAATAATCATTGATACTTTAATTTAAGTTAATTTAAAAATTAAAAATATTGTACAGTCTTTTTAGAAATCAAGGCATATAGAGAACATTTTAAAATTTCAAGGGTATTATCATATATATGAAATTTATAATTTAATTTATTTTTAATTTACTGTAATCAATGACTTGTAATGAATATCTTAGAAAAATTCTGGTGCCACAAATTAGTGCACAAATCGCTTATGTGGTGAGTTGTGGTTGGTGGAAGGGTGACCCACCATCACTCCTCCACCAACCACAATTTGTCACATGGACAAGTTGTGGAAAAAGTTGTGCAATAGTTTGTGGCACCAGAACTTCTCAATATCTTATATATATTTTTTTTAGAGAATTTCAACTTATAATGTCTGCTCCTGATAATAGCTTTTATATTTAAGTTAATCTTTTTAACTATATCTAATAATGACTAAATATTAATTATTTTGATTTATGTAATTTAATTGTTTGAAATATATACTTATGGTGACCTTAGAGTAAAAGTATTTTAAGGATAACAATAGTAATACTGATTTTCAACTCTAATAACACAAACCACAAAAAATAAATTGAAATCAAATACGAAAAAAAAAAAATTACACACACACATATACTAGATTCATTACATGTGCTTTGCGCATGCAATAATACATTTTTATTTAATTATTTGTTTTTTTGGTTTAGTGTTATAATGTTTAAAAGTGCTATATAATCCATGGTTTTTTTTTTTTTAAAGAAAGAGGTAAGATAATGTGGAATAATGTTTAAAAATGAGATAGTGAGTGTCCTAAGTTTTAGGCTGAATGTAGAAGATATATAAAGTAAAAATCTTAAAACTTAGGAATAATAAATTACTTTTTTAACTGTTTGTGTTTTTTAATTTACAATTATTTAACTAAAAAACAGGGGTATTCTAGTGAATTTAAGAATTTGTATAAGAGTATTTTAGTACACAAAATGTTGAAAACCAAATAGGGAATCCTATTATTAATAGTGTGTGTATGTGTATATATATATATATATATTATATTGATTAAATTTTTGGCTTGATTAATTCATTTTACTTATATTAATGTAAAACTTTGGAATTATTTTTTGCTCAATCTTTTTATTTTAATATTGCTTCCTTTGAACTAAAATTCTTTCTTCACCACTCACTGGCTAGATATAGATAATTGGGCAGGACTTGCCATATGGCTATGTAGTTCTCCTTATGAGAATAGAGATCAACTATTCTTCAAGCACTCTTTTCCTTAGAATTTGGAGAGTAGGTAGAGAAATGTGCTATAAGAGCATTTTCAGCAGCTTCTTCAAACTTTTATACCATTTGGAAAGTGAATAGATACATTTTTCTTTACTTACTTACTTTTTCAAATACATTTTCTAATAGACTCTCTATCTTTTCTCTACCTCATTTAAATATTTTTTCTTCATTATTTCTTCATTTTTTTTAATCTTTCTTTATTCATTCCCAACTACATTTTCTAAGTCACTCAATGGGTAAAAATTTTAAAATTGTGGGTGGTTTTTTTTTCAATGGATCTCTTGAAGCACTTGAGATAACAATACTGAGTTGTTAGTTTTTATTTATTTATTATTATTCATTAATATTTGCCAATTTTTTTTTTTAAATTTTTCTAAAATAAAAAAAATGCTACGTTCTTAATATTTTCACAATAAATCACATGTGTTAAGTTGTTATTCGTTCTAATTTGAATCCATAATTTAAATTATTTTTTGCCTATTCATAACAATTAATAACAACTTACCACTTAAAATTTGTTGTGAAAATACTGTGGATATATCATTTAAAAAATATATATATATATATATATATATATTTATATATATCATTAACCCAATATTGAACATTAGCGGAAAAGTTGAACAGCAGAGGATACATAACTCATACTCATAATCAGGGGCGGAGCCACGTAGTGGCTTGGGGGGGCCGTGGCCCCTGCAAAAAAAAATTTTTTCCCATTAGACTATGAAGAAAAAATAATTAGTCCCCCCCAACCTTAGACAGCCGGCCCCCCCTACCAATTTCTCACCCATTCTCCCAGGCCTCAATCAAAAATTAGAACACCTCAAATTAAAAAAAAAAAAAAATTATCTGTTCTACTTTCAAGCACAAAAAAAAAAAAAAAAAAAAAGCCCAAAAAAAATTGAACTAAAATCTGAAAAAAAAAAAAAATTTACAGAGAAGCCCACGGCAAGCTAAGCCCACGGTGAGCCCAGTAGCTCGCTCACGGCAAGCCCACGCATTCTCAACCGAAAAAATAAAAAAATAAAAAAAAATAAAAAAAAATAAAATTACAGAGAATCAGAAAATGAAAATCCACCCATCACGTCCCTGCCAGAGAAATCAAATCGGTGGCAGAGAATGCATACCCCAATGCCCGATATTGCCTATACAGAGCAAATCAAACTCAACAGCAAATCAAACTCAACAGCAAACCAAACACTCAGAGAACACAGAAAGAAACACAGAGAACACATAGAGACAGAGGTTTTTATCTTAAAAAAAAAAAAATCTCCAATACACAAATAAAAACCAAACCCCAGCAAACCCACGGTCACGTCGCCGCGACGCCGCAGCTCGCTCGTCGTCGCCGTCGTCGCTCGCCCCTCATCGCAGATCGGAGATCGGCCTCTGCTCCGGTGCTCCCTCCGGCCCTCCCTCAAGGTATTTCTCTCTTTTTCTCTCTTTGTTTATCTCACTATCACTAAAATGAAAAATGAAACGAAATTTTTGTAGATCGTCGGCGCCAGACGGTAGATCGGTCATCACTCATCGGAGATCTGCCGTTGACTCGTTGCTTCCTCCGCTCCGGCTCCGGCTCCGGCAGTCCGGCCCTCCCTCAAGGTTTTTCTCTCTGACTCTCTCTCTCTCTCTCTCTCTCTCTCTATCTCACTGAATGACCGAATGGCTTAGTGGAAATGAAATCTGCCTGAGCCCTGAGTCCTTTTATTCTTTTAACTTTAATAGCAAACGTTAAGTCATTCATTGGTTGATCTTTACCTTTTTTATTTTTCTGTTTGTCTTTATCTTATTCATTGGTTGATCTTTACCTTTTTTGTTTTTTTTCTCTTTGTCTTTATCTTATCCGGTTATCCCTTTTCATTGGTCAATGGTCAGTGTGTTGGTTTTTAGTGTAAACCAACATTATTAAATAAGAATTAATATTTATTCAACAGCTAATAATTAAATTATTGCTATCATTTATTGTAATTTTTTAAGAATTATTTAATTGTTCAAAAGTTAATTGTTTAATTGTTTAATAATTTAAGCTATATAATTAAATTAACCAATACATTATAAAAGATAAATTAATTAAATTATTTGAGGGGTTATTATTAATTAAAGTTGTATTAAAAATGGGTTAACTGTTTAAATTATAGTGAAAATTTTGTTTTTTTCTTTGAGTATGAATAACATTCATATAACTAAGCAAAAATTTCTAATTAAAATTTTATTTTTTAAAATTCTTTTCAGGTTAATTGAGTCATATTCTTGAAGCTAAAAGAATTATGAACAAACGAAAAACAATTGATGCATTCTTTAAGAAAAAAGATGTTAGCAATTCAGAAATTAGGACACCTGTGGCTATAGAAACAAATGTTAATACTTCGATGCCTGATGAACACCCCTCCAAATGTCCAAACCTTCAATCTGAAGAGATAGATCGTGATCCAGGAACACGTAAACAAATATGTGAATTTCCTATCAATAAACAAGATAAAATCCGACGAGCTTATCTCATAGAGGGTCCATACCAACCTGAAAATATAGTCTGTCCATACAATGATGATACTCATCGTCGTCGATTTAAACCTTCATGGTTTGATTCACATAAGACTTGGTTGGAATACTCACCTACAACGGATGCATTATATTGTCTACCTTGCTACCTTTTTAGTAAGAAACCAATAGGTCGTCCCGGATCAGATGTATTCATTTCAACAGGTTTTAATAATTGGAAAAAGGTGAAAGATGGAATGAATTGTCCTTTAATTCGTCATGAAGGGAAAGAACCAAACTCTCCACATAAAATTGCTGTGAAATGTTGCGAGGATTTACAGAATTATTCACGACATATTGACAAGCTAATTGAGAAACAAACGTCAAAAGAATTAGAGAATAATCGGTTGCGGCTCAAAACCTCAATAGAGTGTGCTCGATGGCTAGCATTCCAAGCTTGTGCTTTTAGAGGTCATGATGAAAGCCTTGATTCAAAAAATAGAGGCAATTTCATTGAATTGATAAAATTCACATCAACTTTCAATGACAAAGTAGCTAGTGTTGTCTTGGAAAATGCTCCTGGAAATGCCAAATATACATCACCCACAATTTAAAAGGAGATTTTGCATATTCTTGCTAATAATGTGCGAAATGCTATTCGTGAAGAAATTGGAGATGCAAAATTCTGCATTCTTGTAGATGAAACTCGGGATGAGTCGAAGAGAGAGCAAATGGCCATCATTTTGAGATTTGTTGATAAAGAAGGTTTTATTAAAGAGCGTTTTTTTCATGTTGTGCATGTTAGAGACACTACTGCATTGACTCTAAAGAATGAGATATGTGCTGTCCTTTCTCGTTATAACCTCCACATTGAAAATATTCGAGGTCAAGGATATGATGGGGCTAGTAACATGCGTGGTGAATGGAATGGATTACAAGCTCTTTTTCTTAAAGATTGCCCATATGCTTATTATGTACATTGTATGGCTCATAGGTTGCAATTAGCTCTAGTTACAGCATCTAGAGAAGTAAAAGATGTTCATCAATTCTTTGATCATTTGGTCAATATTATCAATATTGTTGTTGGTTCTAGTAAGCGTAATGATGAATTGCAACATGCTCAAGCAGAACAAGTTGAGAATATGATTGCTTCTAATGAAATTGAGACTGGAAGAGGTGCAAACCAGATTGGTACTTTGCAACGAGCTGGAGATACTAGGTGGGGATCTCATTTTCAATCTATTTGTAGTTTGATTAAAATGTTTGATGCTACTTGCAAAGTTATCAACATTATTTCTGAGGAAGGGGCTAATTATAAACAACGCGGTGATGTCGAGGGAGCTTATCAGGTATTAACATCATTTGAATTTATTTTAATCTTGCATTTGATGAAAGAGATAATGGGAATTACTAATGTTCTTTGTCAAGCTTTGCAACAACAATCTCAAGACCTTTTAAATGCCATGCATTTAGTTTCAACTACAAAATCACTTATTCAAAAGTTGAGAGATGATGGATGGGAGCCTTTACTTGCTAGTGTTATATCATTTTGTGAGCAACATGAAATTGATATTCCTGATATGAATGCTCGTTACACTAAAGGTCGAGGTAGATATCGTCGTCAAGATGACGATTTAACAATGGAACATCATTTTAGAATTGGCATATTTACAGTTACAATAGACTTTCAATTGCAAGAATTGAAAAGTAGATTTTGTGAGCTAACAACGGAACTTGTCATTCTTAGTTCAGCTTTAAATCCCAAGGATGCTTTTAGATTATTCAAGATTGTTGATATATGCAATTTGGTTAAGAAATATTATCCTCAAGATTTCACTGAACATGAACAAGAACTTTTGGAGTCTCAATTGCGACATTATGAGCTTGATGTGATAAAACATCCAGATTTTCAGAATATGAGTACAATTTCCGAACTATGTAGGGGATTAAAAATTTCAGGAAAGTCTAAAATATATTTTTTGATTGATAGACTTATTCGTCTTGTGTTGACCCTTCCAGTTTCTACAGCAACTACAGAATGAGCTTTCTCAGCTATGAAGTTGTTAAAAACAAGACTTTGCAATAGAATGGAGGATGAGTTTTTGGCAGATAATATGATAATTTATATAGAGAAGGAAATTGCAGGGAATTTCACTATTGAGATGATAATGGATGAATTTTATTCCATGAAAAATCGTCGTCAGGCATGATTTGATTCGGTTGATGACCCGACCTGACCCGAATAATGGGAGATTTACTGAGGCTTAGTCCATGGAGCGGAGGCTTGGGCCGACAAAAAATTTTTGGCCCATTTTGTAACCCATTGTAAATCCTGTGCGCAGGATATAAAAGCTGTTTTTTTTGGTGATTAGGGTTTTGTCTTATTGTTGTTTTTGAGAAAGAAAAACACTGTAGCCGCACATTGTAATTTTCTTTGATAATAGTGAAATCCCTGCAACTCCGTGGACGTAGGCAAATTGCCGAACCACGTAAATACTGTCTTGTGCATGTGATTGTTTTACTTTTGGCGTTTTGTTTTCTCTATTTTTTTGTTTATCACAGGTTTGAAATTTCGGTTGAATTCCCAACATGTTCAAGTATATAATAATATATGAAAGTTGATAATTTTGTATCCAATAGACTTAAAAATTATATTTGGCATATTTCTGTTACAACCCGGCCCTCCCAAGTCTGTATTCCTGACTACGCCCCTGCTCATAATCCCGACCTCTTGAAATTTTTCGTAGTAGTATACACGGTAGGGAGCTTTTCATAGAGCAAATGGGCGCGCCTGGCTCTCCCAAATTCTTTTAGAAAATTGGGTTGTAATGTATTTAAAAAGTTATCGTTTTTGTTGATGGTATTTTGTTAATAGTTTAATACTAAAAGAATGTTATTTCAAATATTCAAAAAAAAAAAAAATTGTTTATACTTGGCCCCTTTAGATTGAGCTCCTGAGTCCGTCCCTGCCATAGGTGCATACAAAAGCATTTTTGTTACGGTTCTTATGTTTTAGAAGCTATATATTATGTTGCTTTATCACAAGAAAGCCAAAATTTAATTAAGAACCCTTTAGCTTTAGCGTTGTAATTTTTAACATTTTCGGAGTTCACTTTAAACATATATAGTAAGTAATAGATCGACTGGTCAAATTTAGACAGCCTTGGGTGAGGCCTTGAGTATACGTATTTGAGGATTATGTGAGCAAATATCCGTATGGAGGTGTAATGGACCATAAAACTTCATGATTTTTTAGTGTAGAGATTTTGTTACATTTTATATTGAGAGCTAATGGCTCATTTCGTTCTTACTAAAATCTAATGAAAAAGACATTAAGAATAAATAAAAATTAATTGAGAGAGAGAAAGAAAATAAAGAATTAATATGATTATTAACCTGGATAGTTTATGTGATAGTGCAGCCCACAATAATTTTGGATTTGTTGGGTCTGGATCCCCAACTAATTTGTATGCTACTTAAGGGTATGGTGGTGATAAACGGTTGTGGGCCGCATACAAATTAATTGGGGGGTGATAAACAATTGTAAGGTGGTTTGTTGCTAAAAGTTTGACTACTCAAGGAGGATTTTAGATAGCTGAGGTATCCCTTAGGCGTCTTGAGCTAGGTCACCTTCCTTAAATATTAGTTGATGTTTCTCTCCGTTTCTCTTGTGTTTCTCTCCCTTGAAAATGTTTCAACCCCTATTCACCGGCCCCTTCCTTCTTTTTTATACTTTTCTGTTAGTAGAACCATAATGATGAGAGAATATTCTGTTGACATGTGGGTCTTTCCACCCATGGTGTCTGGGTGACTCTTTGGGTCTAGGCTATTATTTTAACATGTCTAATCTTGTGTCAGGGAGTGAGATCTGTTGTTTTGTTGTTGAAATGATTTCGTAGTAACTTGAGCCTGACACTGAATCTCATGCTCGGCTAGTGGACTCCCCTAAGACATTACTTTCCTTCCTTGGGGGACAAATGAGGTTTGTTTGAATACGATAAAGAATGCAATGGCTTACATGTAATTCAACTCGGGCCTCTTGCTTATGGGATGGGCTTGGGATTAGTGATCCTTGGCCTAAGTTTGGTATGGGCCAAACTCTGTCCTCCCACAATTTACATTCACTACATAAAGTCTTACAAAATTATATCTTTAGTGTTGAGAGCACTATATATATTCAAAATATTGGACCAGGCCAACGAAAAAGTGGGTCCACAATGAGCTAGATGGTCCAATCTATAACCAATTGACTCCCTTGATTGCCTACAAATTGTAGGGAATTTAACCAAAAATTCCTAACCTGTGAGAAACAAAACAAATAGAGAAAACACACGTCAAAGAAAATAATCACACGCACAAGACAATATTTACGTGGTTCGGCAATTTGCCTACGTCCACGGAGTTGCAGGGATTTCACTATTATCAGGGAAAATACAATAGTGCACAAGAACACTCTCAAGAAACCCAAATCCCAATTACACCCTAGCACTCTCTCACAGAAAAAAATAAGAATAGAAGCTGACTGCCTCTCTTTTCTCTATTTTCTCTCATGCGGCTACTCACTAGGTTAATTAGGATTTCTCTCCATATATGTTCTCACGGCTGCACTTTTTCTCTCAAACCTAATATATATATATATATATATATATATGTGAAGGTCGGCTACACTAGGAACTAAATTCCTAGTTGAATTCGGTCAACTTGGGCTTGTAGAAATTCAAGCCACATGAGCCCACTTCAACAAATCTCCACCTTGGCTTGAATTGACCAAGCTACACGAGCAAACTCCTCCATCAGCTCCACCTTAGCCCTTAAGGGCTCACAAGCTGCAAACATCAGCCACAATACCTCCATAACACAATCCCTCATCCCTGCAACTCATCCTCCTGTCCTCAAGCTAGAAGACCAATTGAAGCTGCGCACAGCTTCAACTTCTCAATAGTGACACCCTTAGTCAACATGTCTGCCGGGTTCTTAGATCCACAAATCTTCTCAAGCATTACCAGCTTATCTTCAACAAGGTAACGGATAAAGTGGTATTTTGTCTGTATGTGCTTCGACTTTGAATGAAAAGCCGAATTTTTGGCAAGAAAGATTGCACTCTGACTGTCACTGTGTAGAATGCCCATCTCCTGCTTCTTACCCAATTCATCTAAGAAACCATGTAGCCAAATCATCTCCTTTCCAGCTTCAGTTGCTGCAACATACTCAGCTTCTGTACTAGACAAAGTAACAATCTTCTGTAGATTTGAAGCCCATGATATAGCTGTACCACCCAGAGTAAAAACAAACCCAGTAGTACCTTTTCTACTATCAATATCACCAGCAAAATCAGCATCTACATAACCCTGCAGTTTCAAACTTGCACCTGTGAAGCAAAGACATGTATCTGATGAACCCTTCAGATATCTCAGAATCCACTTGACTGCCTCCCAATGCTGCTTTCCAGGCCTACTCATGAATCTGCTCACAACTCCCACTGCATGTGCAATGTCTGGCCTTGTACACACCATAGCATACATCAAGCTGCCAATAGCTGAGGCATAGGGTACCTTGCTCATGTGGTCCCTTTCTTCTTCTGTCTTCGGTGATTGTTCTTTGCTTAGTTTGAAATGACTACCCAAGGGTGTGCTCACTGGTTTAGCTTCATTCATGTTGAACCTGCTGAGAACTTTCTTCACATACTCTGACTGTGAAAGCTTCAATGTACCATTAGCCTTGTCTCTAATGATTCTCATACCAAGGATTTGCTTTGCAGCTCCCAAATCCTTCATTGCAAACTGTTTGGACAATTGCTTCTTCAGATTATTAATCTCCTCAATGCTAGACCCTGCAATAAGCATATCATCCACATACAACAGTAATATGATGTAAGAATTGTCAAAAGACTTAACATAGCAACAGTGATCAGCTTCACATCTCTTGAACCCAATTCTATGCATAAAACTGTCAAATTTCTTGTACCACTGTCTTGGAGCTTGTTTTAGGCCATACAAGCTCTTTCTTAGTTTGCAAACTAAATTCTCTTGTCCTTGAGCGATGAACCCTTCTGGCTGAATCATGTAAAGGTCTTCCTCCAAGTCACCATGAAGGAATGCTGTCTTCACATCTAACTGCTCAAGATGTAAGTTTTCTGCAGCCACCATTCCCAGTACCAGTCTGATTGTTGACATCTTCACAACTGGAGAAAATATCTCTGTGTAGTCAATGCCTTCCTTCTGCTGGAACCCTTTAACAACTAATCTGGCCTTGTAACGTTTGCTACCATCATGCTCATTCTTTATTCTGTATACCCACTTGTTGTGCAAAGCCTTCTTTCCTACTGGCAATTCAGTCAGTTCCCATGTCTGATTCCCCAACAAGGAATCCATCTCATCCTTCATGGCTAACTCCCACTTGCTTGAATTCTCATCTTGCAAGGCTTCTTCATAACACTCTGGCTCACCACCATCAGTCAACAGGAGATAATTTAGGGTGGGTGAATAACGCTGTGGAGGTCTAATGTTCCTGGAAGATTTGCGAACTTCAGCTACAGGTGTACTCAGATCTACCTGTGAATTTACATTCTCCTTATCTTCTTCACCCCTTTTCTGGACAGTACCTTCAGTCAATTCATCTAAATTGACAAACTCGGATTTCTTTTGATCTATCTCTGTAACATCTGACACTACAGTTGACCTATCCTTGTACATAACCTGTTCATTAAATATCACATTTCTACTTCTGATGATTTTCCTGTTTTGTTCATCCCAAAACCTATAGCCAAATTTCTCATCACCATAGCCAATGAAAAAACATATTTTAGACTTTGCATCAAGTTTACTACGAGCATCAGAATCAATATGAACATAGGAAACACAACCAAAAACTTTTAAGTGTGAAAACTTTACCTCTTTACCACTCCAAACCTCCTCAGGAAGTCTGAACTCCATGGGAACTGAAGGTCCTCGGTTTATCAGGTAAGCTGCAGTGCTAACAGCATCAGCCCAAAAAGTTTTTGGTAGTCCAGCATGCAACCTCATACTCCTAGCACGCTCATTGAGAGTTCTATTCATGCGCTCAGCCACACCATTCTGCTGTGGTGTCCCAGGAATGGTCTTCTCCATCCTAATTCCCTGTGCAGCACAATACTCACTGAACCCTCCATCTATGTACTCTCCTCCATTATCTGACCTCAAACATTTTACTTTCAAACCTATTTCTGTCTCAACCATGGCCTTCCACTTCTTAAAGGTTTCAAATACATCTGATTTATTTTTCAGAAAATAAACCCATACCTTTCTACTTGAGTCATCAATGAAAGTGATGTAGTACCTTGAACCTCCAAGGGATGCAACCGGAGAAGGCCCCCACAAATCAGTGTGTACTAACTCCAATTTTTCAGCCTTCGGTGTCCTGCCAGTTTTCAAGAAGCTCACCTTTTTCTGCTTTCCTAAGATGCAACTTTCACACATGTCAAAATCAATGGACTTCAATTCTGGTAGTTTTCCTTTTGACAGCAGCATCTTCATCCCTTTCTCACTCATGTGACCAAGTCTGCGGTGCCATAGGCTTGTATCAGTACTTGCATCAGCAACTGCAATTGTGTCTCTCGGACTTGAGGTCATGTACAGAGTACCAGTTTTCTTTCCACGAGCCAATACCCTAGCTCCCTTTGTAACCTTCCAAGTACCACCAACAAACAGTATTGCATGTCCTTCATCATCAAGTTGTCCAACAGAAATCAGATTCCTCCTCAGGTCAGGAATATGTCGAATCTTCTCCAGTAACCAAACAGACCCATTAGGCAACAATATTCGAACATCTCCCATACCCACAACATCCAAGGCTGAACCATCAGCCAAATACACCTTACCAAAATCACCTGCAACATAATTCTGTATGATTTCTCGGTGTGGAGTGGTATGAAACGAAGCTCCTGAATCCAAAACCCAATCATCAAGTGGACTGTCTACTGCAAGAAGTAATGCATCCTGTACCTCTTCTGTTACAGCATTAGCAGAATCATCTTCATTCTTCTTCTTAGGATTTTTGCATTGATTCCTAAAGTGACCTGTTTTCCCACAATTCCAGCATTGTACTTGTTGGCCTGATCTAGATTTACTTCTGTTCCGATTAGAATTTCTGGATTTTGATCTGCCCCGATTTGAATTTCTGTTATTACCTCTGCCTCTTGTCTCAAGGTTTAGGGCAGAACCAGATCCTGAGGATTCACCTGCATCTCTTCTGCGAATCTCCTCAGCCAGAATTAAATCTCGTATATCATTGTACTTGAGTTTTTCCTTTCCTGTAGAATTGCTTACTGCCATCCTCATTGCCTCCCAACTGTTTGGCAAAGAAGCCAAGACGATCAGAGCACGAATCTCATCATCAAAATCAATTTCTACAGACGACAATTGATTTGTGATAGTATTAAATTCATTCAGATGTTGTGCTACTGATGCATTCTCTGCCATCTTCAGATTGAACAGTTTCTTCATCAAGTGCACCTTATTGTTTGCTGACGGCTTTTCATACATACCAGACAAAGCCTTCATCAAATCTGCTGTGGTCTTTTCTTTTACAACATTGTGTGCAACAGACCTAGACAGAGTTAACCTAATAACTCCCAATACCTATCTGTCAAGAAGAGCCCATTCCTCAGCCTTCATAGCCTCAGGTTTTTCCCCTAGAAGCGGTAGATGCAACTTCCTCCCATAAAGGTAATCCTCAATTTGCATCCTCCAAAATCCAAAGTCTGTGCCATCAAACTTTTCTATTCCAGACGCCTTTCCTGCTTCCTCTGCCATTGCTCTCACTCAAACCTAACCCTAGGCTCTGATACCAGTTGTAGGGAATTTAACCAAAAATTCCTAACCTGTGAGAAACAAAACAAATAGAGAAAACACACGTCAAAGAAAATAATCACACGCACAAGACAATATTTACGTGGTTCGGCAATTTGCCTACGTCCACGGAGTTGCAGGGATTTCACTATTATCAGGGAAAATACAATAGTGCACAAGAACACTCTCAAGAAACCCAAATCCCAATTACACCCTAGCACTCTCTCACAGAAAAAAATAAGAATAGAAGCTGACTGCCTCTCTTTTCTCTATTTTCTCTCATGCGGCTACTCACTAGGTTAATTAGGATTTCTCTCCATATATGTTCTCACGGCTGCACTTTTTCTCTCAAACCTAATATATATATATATATATATATATATATGTGAAGGTCGGCTACACTAGGAACTAAATTCCTAGTTGAATTCGGTCAACTTGGGCTTGTAGAAATTCAAGCCACATGAGCCCACTTCAACACAAATAACTCTCTATAACAAAAAACTGTAAGTAGGGGTAATATGCCCGCGTGGGTAATGGAGGGATCTGGGTATGTGAATGTATTTGAAATTTTAAATATGAGAAAGAGAAGAAAACCTGTCTCCATTTGTACTCTTTGTGGAAGGGTTCTTAGGTAGTGGATTCATGTGTTTTGATTTACGCAATGAATTATTTGATTTACACATATTTTAATCCAAATAATGCTTCAAGAAATAACTAAATATGAAATTATTAATTTAAAGTTGTGTTTAATAATTTCAAAATTTATTAATTTTTTTTATATCATAATAGCCCCACACTTTCAATAATGATAATCCAAATTACTCACATATGAATTTTCCTCAATTTTCATGTATATATTTACAAAATGTAAAACATTTTACTCTTCAAATAATTTATATAAATATCATATGGGCTCAAATATCACATTTAACACATTAGACATACCACTATACTCACAAATTACTCCGAATTTTCACCTTTTCTTAGAATTCCTAAGACCTCAATTTTAGCAAATCAACTCTAAAATAATTTAATAAATATTTTCAAAATTTAATTTAATCAATTCTAACCAAATTTTAGGAACTAATTAATGTTTTTTCTCTTGGATTGAATAAGGTGCATGCAACTCCACAATAAATTAAATCTACAACCAATAGTATTATGATATCTTATTAATTAAACTTAATTTGGACTAAAATAGACTAATTAAAATTAAGAGTTCATAATCATGTGTGATTGGAACTTAATTCAAGCAAGTACACATTAACTTTTAAACATGTTTTCTTGATATCTTTCAATCCGGTGGTCTCCTATTAAAGCTCATGAATTGTCATTTTGATCATTATGACTTCAAGATTTAGTTTATGTAATGCGATTGGAAATCAAATGATCAAAAGTTCAATTTTACCCCTGTGATGTGATGTGATGATAATATGCAAAATGAGATGTCTATAACCATATGATATGTTGCATAGTGTCAATAATCCAAGAAGTGCAATCAAAGGCTGTTCTTTATACTATTTGAGAAGAAAAACTGAATGACTCAGGTCAACATTAGGATTTTGATTTGGATGATATAGAAGAGGAGTACCTGAGAAATTATGCATAAGGGAACTTTGAGATGCAGATTGAAGATGAGATCGAGAGATCATGATATTGGCTGCTTGATGAGGAGCTCCAATCTTGGATTCCCCAATATACTGAGCACTGAGAAGTCCAACAGATGGTGGCATTGTTCTTGGGTTATTGGACATTGAAATCCATATTTTCAACAGATGGAGAATTGGTGGAATTGGTGTTAGCCTGCACTGGAGATCCACCATTTCCATTGGATCTAGAAACCTGGTTCATTGAGGACTTAGATCTGGACTTTTAACCTGGTGGATATTCATGAAGTTTGTAGCATTTATCAGCTACTGAGCTACAATGACAACAAATTGACCTTTCCTCCTTGTTATTGTATCTTCCTCCAGAATTGGCTTGCAGTTTGAATAGAGAAAAAAGAGAGTACACCTTGCTGATAGATGATACTGACTCACTCATGAGGGTTTAGCTACTATACCATAATTCTCATTCAAGCCCACGAGAAACCTCATCATATAATCTTGTTTTTCTTTGCTTCACAAGAACATTCAGGCATTGGATCCTAGCTAACCAATTCATCCCAAGTTGATTTGAAATTAGCGAAATAGTCACTGATTGAAAGGTTGTTTTGAGAAATGTGAGAAATTCCATTGTCATGGGTGGCTCTGTTTTTTTCTTCGTGGAATCAAAATCTTTTGAGTTTTCTGTAGAGTAAGGTGGTATGTTTTACCAGCTGCATATTTACGAGAGAGGCAGAGATTCTCTAAGATCAATATTTATGGGAAGAGGAAGTGCAAAGAGACTGTTGTTCTATGTGGAAGAACTGATCTCTGGGCAGTCTAGTGGGCAGTTTGCAAAATCTTGCCGTGAGGGGGACAAATGCTTTATTCTTCAGTTGGGTTCCAACTCTCATGGAGCTTTCTTATTAATTTTGGAACTCACTCATGGTCATCGTCAGGGTTTTATAGTGGTGCCTGAAGGAAAGACGGGGAGTGGTTGGAGAGGTTTTGGGTTACACCTGAGGAAGGTGTTAGCCTCGGAGTCTCTAGCTCCCAAGCAAGCTATCACAGGTATTTTTACAGATGCCTCAAAATCCTTTGCGTCAATGGTGGTGGGGAAACAGAATATCAACGAAGGCGGAGGTCATAAAGGGAAGAAAAAAAATGTATTGATTCAAAATACACATCCTGAGCAACCTGAGGTGAAGAGTCTGTCAGGCTCTAGCCGTAATAACAGTGAGGAAAGTATCCTAGGACAGAGGGAGCCTCTTGGGGTGAAGATTTTGTCAGAATCCAGCCGTGTTAACCGGGTTACCTACAAGGATAGTACTCTGGGATAAAGAGATCAAATTGGGGCTAAGATTTTGTCAACAATAGATGGGATTAAAGATAAAGGTATTAAAGTTGAGTTGACTTTGGATATGATGTTGCGTTTGGAGCGTGGGTTAGATGGGAATTGGGCTTTAGTGTGGTCTGAAGTTAAGGAAGTGGGCCCAAAAGTTGTGTAACCTAAAAAGCCCACTATTCAGAATCTTCAAAAGGTTAATACCTTTGGCCCATTCAAATATGTCAAGCCCAAACCTGTTTGGAGGCCTCGCCAAAGTCAATCTTTGGCAAACCCAGTCCACAGGCAGTGGGGTAATACTGAACTTGTAGCCTTGGGTGCGCGTGAGTCTCAGGTTCTGCCTTCGGGACAAGTGGTTGCGAGCTTGAGTGTCGATGGGTCGTTGTCGATGAGTATTGGATACTCCGGTGACCAGAAAAGAGTTGGCGTCAAGGTGTAGTTTTGTTTTAGGCTTTCTCGACTCCGGCAAGGCTGTCTTTTCTGGGTTCTCGGGCTCCGGTGTCGAGGGAACTCAAGGATTAGGCAGGTGGGATGCTGGGTTCACCGGGGATTTGGTGATTACCTTGGCAATGGTTGGTTTTCAACCTTCGATTATGAAAGAGGGGCCGCCGTTCTTGTGTCGGCAACCTTGGGTGGATCTCAATAGATTTTCCCCCCTCTTAGGCTTGGGTTTTGGTTTGGAAGTTGAAGTCGGGGAAGGGGAAGCTCATGAAGAAGAACGGAGTAATGGATTAGTGGATTGTGATGGGGATTTTCAGCCAGAGTTTGGGCTGCAAATTCTCCCATGGGAAGCTAGTGGGGTGGATGACAGTGGTTGTGACTCTAGTGAGAAGGATAATTGGGTGTTGGATTGTGAACCTTTGCCTCAATGTGAATCTTTGCCTCAAGACTTTATCAAGGGAACACAGGTGATGGAGTCTGGGCCACCTTCGTATTGGGTATCACAATTGATGATTTTTTTTTTTTGTAAAATGGTGGGTTTCCCTATAGTGAAACATGAAGCTCAATGTTTGGCTCTGTTTCGCATCCTGGAATAGTAATGTCTCAAGGTGAATGATGCTAGGGTGTTTAAGCGATCTGCAAACTTAGGGACGAGAGGTCTCAGGGAGCTTAAGGGGCTTATTTCTTATGTTAATTACGACGGAGTTTCTGCTAGAAATAGGAAGGGGGGTGCTGATTGTCTTAAATGACTCTACGACTATTGTCTTGGAAAGTAAGGGGGCTTAACAATCCCCGAAAGAGAGTGATTTGTAAGAATCTACTAAGAGAATGGAAGTGTGATAATTGTATGTTTTCAAGAAACAAAGGTTTCTTCTTGTGACGTTGTTTTTGTGCGGAGTTTATGGGGTAGTCCTTTTATTGATTGGGCTGCTTTGGATGCTGTGCAGACTTCGGGAGGGGTCCTGCTAATTTGGGATAAGAGGGTTTTTGAGAAGTTGGATGTTATGGTTGGTCAGTTTTTTGTCAGTGTATCATTGAGAGGAGTGGTGGATGATTTTGTGTGGGCTTGTATAGGTGTGTATGGTCCTAATGACAATAGTTAGCGGTCTACCTCATGGGATGAGTTATCCCAGGTGCGTGCTAGGTGGCCTATGGCTTGGTGTCTTGTAGGTGATTTCAATATTATTAGGTACCCTAGTGAAAGGATTGGCTGTGAGTCTTTTAGCCCTGCTATGTTCGTATTTTTGGATTTTATTGAGAATAATTCTTTAGTTGATTTACCTTTAGAGGGGGCCTCCTTCACTTGGTTTAGATATTCTGGTGTCCCTTTTATGTTAGGAATTGATAGGGCATTGGTTTCTCTTGATTGGGAGGAGCATTATGTCAATGTATCCCAACCGGTGCTTCCCCGGTTCTTTCTGACCATTGCCCTCTTTTGTTGGAAGCTGGTGTTGTTTGGCGTGGTCGAAGTGCCTTTAAATTTGAAAATATGTGGTTAAAAGTTGAGGGTTTTGTTGATAGAGTTAAGCATTGGTGGGATGGGTACAGTTTCACGGGCTCTCCAAGCTTCATTTTGGCACAAAAATTGAAGGCTTTGAAAGCAGATTTAAAAAAATGGAACATGGAGGAGTTTGGTGATTTGGCTTTCAAAAAGAAGAACTTGCTGATTGAGCTAATGGGATTAGATGCGAGGGAGGAGTTGGTGGGACTTTCAGATGAGGATTAGATTCGTCGCCTTCAAATCAAAGGTGACATAGATCAGTTGGCTTCTCCTGAGGAGATTTCCTGGAGGCAAAAGTCTCGGGCCTTGTATGTGAAGGAGGGCGATAATAATACTCGCTTCTTTCAAAAATTAGCAAACTCCCATAGAAATGCTAATCAAATTAAAAGGATTGAGGTGGATGGTGTTCTTTATGAGGATGAACCTGATGTTCGCTCTCAGTTAGTTATTTTCTATCAAGGACTGTTTAAGGAAACTGAGGTGGGGCGTCCCACAATGGATGGGTTAGATTTTGCTTGTATCGAAGAGGGTGAGCGGTTATCGTTAGAGAAGGAGTTCTCGAAGGAGGAAGTCACCCAGGTATTAAGGGAGATGGAGGGGGATAAAGCCCCTGGTCCTGATGGTTTCACCATAACTTTTTTCCACACTTGTTGGAGTGTGGTGGAAAAGGATGTTATGGATTTTTTCTCCTATTTTCACCGACACTTGGGGTTTGAGAGGTCTATGAATGCTTCGTTTATCACTTTAATTCCTAAGAAGGGTAATGTCGTTAACATCAAGGATTTTTGTCCCATCAGTTTGGTGAGTAGCGTGTACAAGTTGCTATCTAAGGTTTTGGCTAATAGGTTGAAGGTGGTTTTGGACAAGCTCATATCTGAGACTCAAAATGCGTTTGTTGGCGGAAGGCAGATTCTGGATTCAGTGTTTATTGCAAACGAATGCCTGGATAGTAGGTTGAAGAGCAGAAGTTCAGGGGTGATATGCAAGCTTGATATTGAAAAAGCTTATGATCATGTGAACTGGGAAGCCTTGTTTTATTTGTTGGATCGGATGGGTTTTGGGATGAAATGGAGGGGGTGGATTAAGGTTGTGTTACGTCTGTCCGTTTTTCTGTCCTGGTAAATGGATCTGCTGAAGGTTTTTTTGGATGCTCGCGTGGATTGAGACAAGGGGATCCACTATCCCCGCTAGGTGGGTGATGGAACTCGTATCTGCTTTTGGCATGATAGGTGGATTGGTGAGAATTCTTTAAAAGATCGCTATCCTGCGCTTTATGCATGTTCAGCGGTCAAGGATGCTTGCATCTCTGAGGTTTTGTGGGCTCTAGAAGGGGGTACTGTTAGAGTGTGGAATTTAAGGTTTTATAGAGCGTTTGAAGATTAGGAGTTGGCTGCTTTTTACTCTCTTTTTCAGCTTATCCATCCTCGTATTCCTAGGGGTGATAGGAGAGATACTCTTCGCTAGCGGCTGAAAGGGGATGGGAAGTTTGACACTTGGTCTTACTACCATGAGATTCGGGGTGCCTCGAATTCTTTATTTCCTTGGAAGGGTGTTTGGAAACCAAAGATTCCTAAGCGCGTGGCTTTTTTTCTGTGGACTGCTGCCCATGGTCGGATCCTCACTTTGGATAACCTAATGCTTAAGGGTCGTCCTTTAGCTAATTGGTGTTGTATGTGTTGCTGTGATGGAGAGTCGGTAGACCACCTTCTTCTTCACTGTCCTATTATTCATTCCCTATGGGCTTTCATGCTTCAGGCTTTTGGTATTCATTGGGTTATGCCGGGTTTGGTGGCGGGTTTGTTATCTAGTTGGCATCAATGGCTTGGGAAGCATAATTCAGAAATTTGGAACTTGGTTCCAGGGTGCTTAATGTGGATTGTGTGGTTGGAGCGAAATCGTCAATCTTTTGAAGATAAAGAGAAAACATTGGAGGAGTTAAAGATTTTATGCCAACGCAGTCTAATGGAGTGGTCTCGTTGCTGGGGTTTTACTGAGTGTTCTTCCCTCTCTGAGTTTATGCCTTTCCTTAGCTTAGTTTCCTAACTTCTCTCTTGCTATTGTGTTGTGTAGTGTTGTGCTGTGTTGCTGTTTTGTTGCTGTTGTGTTGTGTAGTGTTGTTCATCATCAGGAACATCTTGTACTTCTCTTTTTTTTTTTTCCCCTCTTTAATATAAGTTTTCTAATTACCTATCAAAAAAAAAAAAAAAAAAAAAGTAATGCATATATTCTCAGGGAATTTCCTTGAGATTACCTGTGCTTCAAACCCAACCAGATTTGCCTGGGAGTCTCGGTATACATCACACTGTAAGCTATGCTCTTCAGGATTGAATTAATGAGACAGGACAGTACTGTCGTGTTACAACAAATCCAAGCATTGAACAAAAGAGCAGTAGTTTATGTCATGGTGATCTCGCCATTAACGAAACCAATTTTGTTCGTTGCTGTAACAGCAACGATCATAGATCTTGCAAAAGAGGGATAGTTATCACTACAAATCAGTGGCTGAGTGACAAGAGAGCTCCCAGGGCCATCACTATTACTGAGGTGTAGTGGGGATTGGAATTCAAATAATCTGCCATAGAATTTGGAGATTGAGTAATAGATTGATTGGAGGATGCCATGGATGAATATCAGAGAAGCTCTTATTTTCACTCTTCCTTTCTCTCGAGACTTTCTCTCTAAATATGAATGATGGATTGAATTATTAACCATGAGAGCGTAATGAATAATAAAACCAACTGTGTAGCTTAAAAGAAAAGAAAAGAAAATAGCATCTAGAATTGTAACAAGGATGTTTGAGATAGTCGTTACCACGTGAATAAAAAGATGAATCTTTCAATTTAGTCCGACAGCAAGCTCCTAGATGCACTAGGTCCTGGATCGTTAAAATCGTCATTACCACTGAATGAAGAGACGAATCTATTAATTTCCCTAAATTTCTCAAGTTCTTTCTTAAAACTCCGGAACTCACTAAGCTTCATTTCATCATGAAGGACACCATCCCAACCCTCACAAGCAATAATGCTGTTTCTGCTGCGTTGTGTAATTGTTTGGTAGAACCCTTCCACACTCTGCTCGTATACCAAACTGACCCCACATTTGTGAACTTTCTCCGTTGAGCCACAGCTCTCAAATACAACCTTAATCTGATTGTATTCACCATTCGGAAAAGTAGCAAACCAATCATCACGAGACAAATACAATATCCAAATGTCACCTGCACCAAAAGACACTTCAAAGAAATTTTCGGAGTTGAGTTGACCGTGAAGTGAATCACCAAAGGCTATCACACGAGCTCTAAAACCAAATGTTTTGTTGGAATTTAATTCAAAAAGAAAGTCATATCCTTCCAACTTAGCACAGAGAGCGAATCCCATCCACCTACTATTACACCAATTTGGAGGCAGGTCTATACTTACTGAGTTCCCCACACGTTGATGAGTTAACCACCGAGGAATTTCAAATGCAGGAATAATTATTTGAAATTCAGTTCTTGATCCTTCCTTTTTCTTTTCGGTAGGAGTTTCATATCCAGTTTCATATCCTTCAGCATTTATATATCTAACAGTTGATGGAAGCTCTGGCAATGATTGAAGCTTACAGCAGTTGGACAAATTATATTACAAAAAGCTTCCAAATCAGTTGGACAATATCTCACAGCCTGTAATGCTATGGTGTGGAACAGAGTATAACGGTTAAACACAGGGGCGTAGCCAGGAATACAGACTTGGGGGGGCCGGGTTGTAACAGAAATATGCCAAATATAATTTTTAAGTCTATTGGATACAAAATTATCAACTTTCATATATTATTATATACTTGAACATGTTGGGAATTCAACCGAAATTTCAAACCTGTGATAAACAAAAAAATAGAGAAAACAAAACGCCAAAAGTAAAACAATCACATGCACAAGACAGTATTTACGTGGTTCGGCAATTTGCCTACGTCCACGGAGTTGCAGGGATTTCACTATTATCAAAGAAAATTACAATGTGCGGCTACAGTGTTTTTCTTTCTCAAAAACAACAATAAGACAAAACCCTAATCACCAAAAAAAACAGCTTTTATATCCTGCGCACAGGATTTACAATGGGTTACAAAATGGGCCAAAAATTTTTTGTCGGCCCAAGCCTCCGCTCCATGGACTAAGCCTCAGTAAATCTCCCATTATTCGGGTCAGGTCGGGTCATCAACCGAATCAAATCATGCCTGACGACGATTTTTCATGGAATAAAATTCATCCATTATCATCTCAATAGTGAAATTCCCTGCAATTTCCTTCTCTATATAAATTATCATATTATCTGCCAAAAACTCATCCTCCATTCTATTGCAAAGTCTTGTTTTTAACAACTTCATAGCTGAGAAAGCTCATTCTGTAGTTGCTGTAGAAACTGGAAGGGTCAACACAAGACGAATAAGTCTATCAATCAAAAAATATATTTTAGACTTTCCTGAAATTTTTAATCCCCTACATAGTTCGGAAATTGTACTCATATTCTGAAAATCTGGATGTTTTATCACATCAAGCTCATAATGTCGCAATTGAGACTCCAAAAGTTCTTGTTCATGTTCAGTGAAATCTTGAGGATAATATTTCTTAACCAAATTGCATATATCAACAATCTTGAATAATCTAAAAGCATCCTTGGGATTTAAAGCTGAACTAAGAATGACAAGTTCCGTTGTTAGCTCACAAAATCTACTTTTCAATTCTTGCAATTGAAAGTCTATTGTAACTGTAAATATGCCAATTCTAAAATGATGTTCCATTGTTAAATCGTCATCTTGACGACGATATCTACCTCGACCTTTAGTGTAACGAGCATTCATATCAGGAATATCAATTTCATGTTGCTCACAAAATGATATAACACTAGCAAGTAAAGGCTCCCATCCATCATCTCTCAACTTTTGAATAAGTGATTTTGTAGTTGAAACTAAATGCATGGCATTTAAAAGGTCTTGAGATTGTTGTTGCAAAGCTTGACAAAGAACATTAGTAATTCCCATTATCTCTTTCATCAAATGCAAGATTAAAATAAATTCAAATGATGTTAATACCTGATAAGCTCCCTCGACATCACCGCGTTGTTTATAATTAGCCCCTTCCTCAGAAATAATGTTGATAACTTTGCAAGTAGCATCAAACATTTTAATCAAACTACAAATAGATTGAAAATGAGATCCCCACCTAGTATCTCCAGCTCGTTGCAAAGTACCAATCTGGTTTGCACCTCTTCCAGTCTCAATTTCATTAGAAGCAATCATATTCTCAACTTGTTCTGCTTGAGCATGTTGCAATTCATCATTACGCTTACTAGAACCAACAACAATATTGATAATATTGACCAAATGATCAAAGAATTGATGAACATCTTTTACTTCTCTAGATGCTGTAACTAGAGCTAATTGCAACCTATGAGCCATACAATGTACATAATAAGCATATGGGCAATCTTTAAGAAAAAGAGCTTGTAATCCATTCCATTCACCACGCATGTTACTAGCCCCATCATATCCTTGACCTCGAATATTTTCAATGTGGAGGTTATAACGAGAAAGGACAGCACATATCTCATTCTTTAAAGTCAATGCAGTAGTGTCTCTAACATGCACAACATGAAAAAAACGCTCTTTAATAAAACCTTCTTTATCAACAAATCTCAAAATGATGGCCATTTGCTCTCTCTTCGACTCATCCCGAGCTTCATCAACAAGAATGCAGAATTTTGCATCTCCAGTTTCTTCACGAATAGCATTTCGCACATTATTAGCAAGAATATGCAAAATCTCCTTTTGAATTGTGGGTGATGTATATTTGGCATTTCCAGGAGCATTTTCCAAGACAACACTAGCTACTTTGTCATTAAAAGTTGATGTGAATTTTATCAATTCAATGAAATTGCCTCTATTTTTTGAATCAAGACTTTCATCATGACCTCTAAAAGCACAAGCTTGGAATGCTAGCCATCGAGCACACTCTATTGAGGTTTTGAGCCGCAACCGATTATTCTCTAATTCTTTTGACGTTTGTTTCTCAATTAGCTTGTCAATATGTCGTGAATAATTCTGTAAATCCTCGCAACATTTCACAGCAATTTTATGTGGAGAGTTTGGTTCTTTCCCTTCATGACGAATTAAAGGACAATTCATTCCATCTTTCACCTTTTTCCAATTATTAAAACCTGTTGAAATGAATACATCTGATCCGGGACGACCTATTGGTTTCTTACTAAAAAGGTAGCAAGGTAGACAATATAATGCATCCGTTGTAGGTGAGTATTCCAACCAAGTCTTATGTGAATCAAACCATGAAGGTTTAAATCGACGACGATGAGTATCATCATTGTATGGACAGACTATATTTTCAGGTTGGTATGGACCCTCTATGAGATAAGCTCGTCGGATTTTATCTTGTTTATTGATAGGAAATTCACATATTTGTTTACGTGTTCCTGGATCACGATCTATCTCTTCAGATTGAAGGTTTGGACATTTGGAGGGGTGTTCATCAGGCATCGAAGTATTAACATTTGTTTCTATAGCCACAGGTGTCCTAATTTCTGAATTGCTAACATCTTTTTTCTTAAAGAATGCATCAATTGTTTTTCGTTTGTTCATAATTCTTTTAGCTTCAAGAATATGACTCAATTAACCTGAAAAGAATTTTAAAAAATAAAATTTTAATTAGAAATTTTTGCTTAGTTATATGAATGTTATTCATACTCAAAGAAAAAAACAAAATTTTCACTATAATTTAAACAGTTAACCCATTTTTAATACAACTTTAATTAATAATAACCCCTCAAATAATTTAATTAATTTATCTTTTATAATGTATTGGTTAATTTAATTATATAGCTTAAATTATTAAACAATTAAACAATTAACTTTTGAACAATTAAATAATTCTTAAAAAATTACAATAAATGATAGCAATAATTTAATTATTAGCTGTTGAATAAATATTAATTCTTATTTAATAATGTTGGTTTACACTAAAAACCAACACACTGACCATTGACCAATGAAAAGGGATAACCGGATAAGATAAAGACAAAGAGAAAAAAAACAAAAAAGGTAAAGATCAACCAATGAATAAGATAAAGACAAACAGAAAAATAAAAAAGGTAAAGATCAACCAATGAATGACTTAACGTTTGCTATTAAAGTTAAAAGAATAAAAGGACTCAGGGCTCAGGCAGATTTCATTTCCACTAAGCCATTCGGTCATTCAGTGAGATAGAGAGAGAGAGAGAGAGAGAGAGAGAGTCAGAGAGAAAAACCTTGAGGGAGGGCCGGACTGCCGGAGCCGGAGCCGGAGCGGAGGAAGCAACGAGTCAACGGCAGATCTCCGATGAGTGATGACCGATCTACCGTCTGGCGCCGACGATCTACAAAAATTTCGTTTCATTTTTCATTTTAGTGATAGTGAGATAAACAAAGAGAGAAAAAGAGAGAAATACCTTGAGGGAGGGCCGGAGGGAGCACCGGAGCAGAGGCCGATCTCCGATCTGCGATGAGGGGCGAGCGACGACGGCGACGACGAGCGAGCTGCGGCGTCGCGGCGACGTGACCGTGGGTTTGCTGGGGTTTGGTTTTTATTTGTGTATTGGAGATTTTTTTTTTTTTAAGATAAAAACCTCTGTCTCTATGTGTTCTCTGTGTTTCTTTCTGTGTTCTCTGAGTGTTTGGTTTGCTGTTGAGTTTGATTTGCTGTTGAGTTTGATTTGCTCTGTATAGGCAATATCGGGCATTGGGGTATGCATTCTCTGCCACCGATTTGATTTCTCTGGCAGGGACGTGATGGGTGGATTTTCATTTTCTGATTCTCTGTAATTTTATTTTTTTTTATTTTTTTTTATTTTTTTATTTTTTCGGTTGAGAATGCGTGGGCTTGCCGTGAGCGAGCTACTGGGCTCACCGTGGGCTTAGCTTGCCGTGGGCTTCTCTGTAAATTTTTTTTTTTTTTCAGATTTTAGTTCAATTTTTTTTGGGCTTTTTTTTTTTTTTTTTTTTTTGTGCTTGAAAGTAGAACAGATAATTTTTTTTTTTTTTTTTTTTTTTAATTTGAGGATGTTTCTAATTTTTGATTGAGGCCTGGGAGAATGGGTGAGAATTGGTAGGGGGGGCCGGCTGTCTAAGGTTGGGGGGGCCTAATTATTTTTTCTTCATAGTCTAATGGGAAAATTTTTTTTTTTGCAGGGGCCACGGCCCCCCCAAGCCACTACGTGGCTCCGCCCCTGGTTAAACAACCAGTAGACCAATATTATATTAAAGAGAAAGTTTAGGCGCACTGTTGAAATTGAAAGCGACAATCCAAAGCATCATAGCAGAGAGAAGAGCAATGATCAAGCACAAGTGGCAGAGTCAAGGAGTTGTTGGGAATCAGTGCCATATTGTGAACAGTTCATCCATTGCTTTGAAGAGATGATGTCACGTGGCTAAGGAGGCAGTTAGAGATTGAGCTACACGTGTAATGCTTAGATAGGATCCTTCTTGTAACTGATTTTCCCTCTAAAATAGGGAGTTAGTTTTCCTGTTTTTCCTTTTGCTTGCTTGGACAGTGTATATATAGAATTAGGTGCTATGCATTACTCAGTTGTTTGTATTCATTTTCTCAAAATCAATAATATCTGAGAGAGTTCTATAAGTTTTTACACGCACAACTTTTGCTACAACTTTAAAGTGGTCAACAGTGAGTAGAAGAGAAAATGTGGCGAGTCCATGTGAAAGTGATTGTTCACCATTCATAGTCGACTACTTCAAGTTATGGTAAAAGTGGAGGCAAATTGAGTGGTTGTAGAAAAAAGTTATATTTATACATGTAATCTTTCCAATAGTGTATAAAATCTTACCTTTCTACTAAAAAACCAGTAACTGAGGAAGAGCTCAAAAGGCACAAAGGGTAGTACAAGTAGAGGAGAGCCTTTTCTACAACTTGTTAAACCTTTTCTTCAAGCATGGGATCAACAGATGTCATTAGCGTTTCAGGTTAAAATTCCTGATTACAACTTTATAGTTCTACTGGGTCTTACTTCACCATTACAATTTTGCCTATTTTTTTCCCTAATATCAATTATCAATTAACAAAGGAGACCCCAATTGTAAGATAAAGAAGCCATGTAGTGCCTTACTGTTTGTCTGTACTCTGCATATCATCATGATGTTATAAGACAAAGCCTACATTACTGCACTGCCAAGCTTGGGCAACAGCTAGCAATTAAAAAGCTTCAATGCAATTGCATCAAACAATCTGAAAGTGACACACACCGTATATATGGGACAACCACATCAATTCACCTAGATGGAACAACATGACATCTGTTTCCAAGTTCCAAATAAGACAATTGAAAGTTTATAATTCCAAATTGTCAACAAGAAATACCTCAGGCCCTATTTTTCTTAATACAACAAACATAAAAACGAAACTGTTTCTTTAGATGAATTCTCTTTCCTCCTTTTTCTTAATACATTAATCTTCACCATCAAAAATGAAAAAAGTTGCATTAGTTTAATTATTAAGTTTTTTGGGTCTTTCCTTCACATATGTATTCAAATTTCAAATATAGCAGCTTAATAATATTCGAGGTCTATTAGACTCAACAAGAAAACTAAACAAATGATTTCATCATCCTTTTTACAATTGTAAGCCACCACGGCAGTGCAATAAAAATTAATTAAAAGAAGCAAAAGAAAAACTCTCTTGAATCTACCTTTGAAATAGTTGATGCAGTGGGGGAAAAAAATCACATGGCTAGCCTGAGAGAAAACAGCCTCTTTGGTGAAAAATGGCCCAAATTTTCTTCTTTCCTTCTGATTTTACAACACTGGAGTTGGACAATCTCTCCTCGCCAATAAACTACAAAGTCCAATAATCGTATCCAGTATGGGGGGCAACTAGCAGAAAAAAGAATCACAAATTACTGGACTCAAACGAAAGAATATGACACTAATTAATGAATTTTAAAAAATAAATATACTGCTGCCAAAAAAAAAAAAATCCGTAAAAGGGAGAGAGATATGGACTTACAAAAACTTCAGAGAAAAAGGATATTATCAGCTGTACAGATTCATCAAAGCTACTACTTTCACTGGGATTCCTCTTTTTCGGAATCAGTGTTACCTTGTCCTTGTGTTCTTAAATTTTCAATCCAATTTCCCAAATGTCGAATGGATCTTTCAATTAGATTAGGGAGCTATATCCTCTTTGGGTGTGGTACATCTACCTCATTAGAGGTACCTTCTCCATTGGTTCCATCATAGTCATCACGGCTTCGCTTAGTTTTGGTATCTTTTGCTAAACCTTCGAATCATACTCATAAGGAGTGCTGCTACAGCTGCAGCTGCTGCTGCTGCTGCTGCACCGGGCATAGTTTGGTTCAGATCTTCAACGTCTTGCTCGAATATCAAACGGCCCCCGCATTTCATAACCTCCAATCCTGGACCATTGTGTGTAAATTTAATCTCAATCTGTGTGAATATATCAACTTCTGCTTGACTCAATTTTTCTTTCCATTCCTTATTGAATGATTGAACAATGGGATAGTAATTCTGCAATAAGTGATACGTTTCAACCTCACCAAATTCTTCCGAAAAACAAGCCACTAACCACAAATTTATCGCTTTTCAATGAACACCGAAGTATATGTGTAGCTCTATAACTTCTAAAGTTGAACAATGAATTAAGTTGGGGAAATGGATGATGCTGGCAGAATACAAAAACAGCGCACACAGTGACTCCCATCAATTTATTACATAAATTTGAAGGCACTTGCAGATTCATTGAAGCCCCTACGCTTTGATGGGTGAACCATTTCGGAATTTCTCTTCCAGGAATAGCGAACTGATGACTTCTTTTCCTCTGAAACATACAAAATTACAAAGTCATGATATTTAGGGGGGGGGGGAGAGAGAGAGAGAGAGAGAGAGAGAGAGAGAGAGAGAGAGAGAGAGATAGACAGACAGACAGACCTGAGACTGAAAGTAATTTCTTAGCATTGCTAAACACATGTCAGGGTAGTCTTGATAGTCAATCAGTTTGATACAATTGATAAGATGAATAAACGGATGAAAATTGGCATCAAGTCTTAATGGTAATGTATCCAATGAGGTACAACCATCAGCATATATATCTTCAATATTTAATGGAAGCTGTGGCAAAGATCGAAGATGTGTGCAACCACTTAGAAGAAGAGACTTCATATTAGATAGTCCAGTGATACTTTTAGGAAGGCCAACAAAATTATTTCCCCTAAGATCCAAATGACTTAAAGAATGCAAACAACCAAGACCATCAAGGATTGCCTGAAATTTGCAATAACTTAGATTCAATTGGGTCAAAGACCATAAATCAGAAAGAGAACGCCCTAACATGCCCGTGGGATCTACTCTTCTTTTTTGCATTAAAGTAAAACTGAGGAGTTTATTTGATGATACAGATGATAAGCCTTCACATCCACGAAGAGATAGTACTTTGAGATTTTTTAAGAGAACAAATGAAGAAGGTAATTCTATTATAGCAGTTCCACTTACATCTAGCTCCTCCAGACCTTTGATATTCCCCAAATTCTCTGGCAGTTTATTGATTTTTGAGCAGCTGGACAAAGTGAGAATTTTTAGAGACATCAAATAACAACAAACATTTGGAAGACTTAAAAGGTTTTTGCAGTCTCTTAGATCCAACTTAATAAGGCCAGTTAAATGCTCCACTGACAATGGTAGTTCTTTTATGGCAGTCTCATTCAAATAAAGTTCTGCAAACTTGACATATTTCCCACAACCTTTGGAAACTTCTTTAGTCTTGAACAACTAGAAAGAATAAAAATTTCAAGAGATTCCAAGTTGATCTTGGGTGGAAGGCTCTCAAGGAACTTGCAACCATTCAAATCCAATTGAATGAGCCATTTGAGATTTCCAAGAGATGCATGAATCTTAGATAGTCTTATACAACATTGAAGAATCAGCTGCTTAAGAATTGGGGCTCCACTTAGGTTTGGCACCTCAATCAAGTTTTGGGAGTCACTTAGGTCAATAAATCTTAACTCGTCTAAATTCTGTTATAAACCAAAAAAATTATTAGATAAACTCAAGTATTAATGAAAAGGAAGAAGATACACATTTGCTTGAGTGAAAATCTTACCATAATTCCTTTACACAGTTGTTTGACGCAATTGCAATGCATTCTGAGTTCAACAAGTTTGTTTAGTTGAAAACTAGTTGGCATGGATTTAAAAGGATATCCATGCCATTCTATAATGCGTAACTCATCAGGAAGATAATTAAGGCTTTTCAGAAGTTGCATAGTACCATTTGTGAAGTATTGTGGAAATTTCTCATTTCCAATTTTAAGCAATCTCAAATTTTTCATCTTTGAGAAGGCTTCAGCACGCAAGTGTTCCATTTTTTGAATAGGTAGTTTTAGCATTATGCCTTCAATTGCCTCTGTTCCCTAATAAATAAAAACAATGAATTTAGAATAATTGGTAAATTCTTGGAAAATTTTATAGTAACATATATACTTCTTAAAGTTCTGGTTTATACTAGTCAACTTACAATATTATTCTTCAATACACGAAGGGCATGTCCTAAGGTTTGAAGATACAAATACTATCAATTTTTGGACTTCACTTGCCATAACAGCTAGGCTCAGAAATAACAAAGAAGAATGGCACATAAAAGAAATTCAAGTATATGCCAATGAATGATATATATATATATATATATATATATATTTGATCAGCTTTTATTCTGACAATCTATCATCCCAGCCAAGGTTTGTCTTGTGCCATTTGAGTGGCGAGTGTCTCACGTGCACCATGATCAGTGAAAGGAGGCAATATGGTGACTTACAAAAAATTCAGTGAAGAAAGTTTATAAGCCTTCTGGATTTGCCAAAGCTACCATTTTCACTGGTATTTCTCATAATCAGAGTCACCTTGTGTGCTTAAACTCCCGATCAAATTTCCCAAACTTGGCATGAATCTTTCAATATTATTAGAGCTACCTTCTTCACTAGCATGTCCTGCTACATCTGTTATGTCTATGTTGAATGCTGGTGTGATTGTATTTGATGTCCTAGTAAGAGTCAAGATGTAATTAGGACAAGCTAGGATTTGTGATGAGAGTTTTGTTCTTATTTTAATTTATCTATATCATGTCTAGTTATTCTATTGTTGATACAAGTATATTGTGTGTGGCTTTGTACTGTGTCTTTACTTAATAATATATTTTCATTCATCCAAAAAAGGAAAACTGGGTACAATATCATGTAGGCATGCAACTTTGGAAAATTTGATTGACAAGAAACTTAAATAGAGGAAATACGTAAATTTGGTATAAATTTCTGCTAACTGTTGAAGTATTCATCCACAGAAATTTGGAAGAGAAAAAAATGAGGCAGTGCTAATGTGAGTTGAAGTTACCCATGGTAAAGTCAAATCACAAAGAAAAGAGGAAATAAATGAGCTATTTTAAATAAATCTTTGACAGAGGACTAGAGGGTGGATGACACACCAATAACATAGAAATGAAGAGCTCAAAAATATTGAAGGTAGCAGTGCAAGCAAAGGAGGGGTTACTCTACAACTCAGTTTCCCTTGTCTTTAAGAATGGGATCAATGGTATTCTCTTTAGTTTGAAATATCCATCACAGCTACTAGTTCTACTGGGTCTTGCTTCACCATTACAATTTTGCTTATTTCTTTCTCTATTATCAAACATCAATTGACAAACGAGACCCCAATTATTTGATAAAAATGCCATGTAGTGACAAAGCCCATGCTTCTACGCTGTCAAGCTTGGGCAACAGCTAGCATTTGAAGCTTCAATGCAACTGTATTGATTCAACCAATCTGGAACTGACCCACATATTATATAGGAGAACCATGTCAATTCACCAGGATGGAACAACATGACATTGGTTTCCAAATGACTAATAAGACTATCCTAATTCCAAATCTTCAAGGATGGTAGCTGGATGCTCATAGACTGAAAAAGAAGTGCGTAGATAAAGGTCTTAGTTAGTGCACAAAACTTCCACTTTTTGCAGAGTTTGGAGAGGTCATGGTAGGCAGCCTTAACACAATAAATGATATTCAATCAATAGCAGAGAATCAATCTACCGCAAATTTAAAAGAAAGAAATCAATATTATTGCTTTACGTAATTAACTCAATAGAGCTAACCTGTCATATAGAGACACAGATTAGGAGTTGACAACATTTCATTTCTAGAATTAGATTTTCAATGAAAACTGAAAATAATGGTATTAATTTAGTCTCTTATTTTGAGACCCAGAAAAACAAGAAGGCCTGCATTAGAAGGAGCCTAATTTAACTATTATAGGCCCAATTTCAGGGCAAACTCAGCAAAAACTCCAAATAACTAAAAGCAAAATTTCCACATATTTCTAATCAAGAAAACAGAACAAAGTCAGCAAAATTTGTAACTACCTTAGAGATCATCAACAATATAATCAAAAAAAATAATTGATCAGGTTTCAGACTTTGGAAAATTTCGAAGTCCAGGTCTATATGTTGTACTACAAGACCAATCATTTAAAGGCTACAATCCCACACACATATCTGGGAGCAAAATCCTTTTCAAGTCTTTCAACATATAAGGAAAATTTCATTGCTAGAGTAACAATCAAATTACCTTAGACATAAAAGGCCAAGTTGCATAGGTTTAAATATTAATTAATTGACTCTTTACTTCACACACACACACACACACATGTATATAAGAGAGGTTAAAGTTACCCTTTTTTAAAAACATATATTTTCATAAAATCTAATGGTCAAAAACTACTATTCATGTCCTTAAATGAGCTCCCTGCCGACAATATATATATATTTCCAAAATTTAACACATTCTCTCTCTAATACCGAAAATTATCACCTTCTCTCTCTATGCTCACTTCCTCCTCCTCCTCCTCCTCCCTCTCCACTGCTTTTGCTGAGTGCCAACAACTTGGTTGTGTTGGCCATAAAACCAGTTGGGTCTAATATAAAGTAAACCTATGGCCTTCAATTTCAATGCCACTGGAGAAGATAAAAAAGTATAGGGAAACTACTATCCATACATTTGGTTGTCATTATTGTAACAACAACGGGCGTTTGAGTGGTAGAGGTTTAAATGATGAGAATGTAAATAGAATAACACAATATTTACATGGAAAACCCTTTTGGAGGAGCAAGGAGAGTGAAAAACCACAGGTGAGGTAGGGAATCCTTTACCTCTAGCCATTAGTATTACTGATATTGGAAAAAAGGGTGAACAATGAAGTATCTTAGAGAGGTGAATTGTGCTTTTTATGGAGGTCAATCCCCCTCACCAAGGGAGGAGATGGACCACTTACAAATGTTGAATCCTTATTGGTTGTGAATACAGTACAAAAAGATTTTCTAAAGTAGAGGAATCGTGAAAATAACCCTTAACATCCCCAAAATGACAAAAGGTATGCACACAATCAGCCATCAAGCAATAGTTCCACAAGAACTTCTTGATGTTGCCCAGCATTTCAATGAGCACGTTTAGAGGCCACATGAGCATATGTCATTCTCACTTATCCTTTAGTCCATGGCTACAAGAAGGAAAGGGAATTGTACCCTTTGCATAAGCTCAAAACTCTGGCATTCTTTCCCCAAAACAAGGAATAAATTACACTGAATCTAATCAAAAGAGCTCACAACCTCAATTAGCCACTACAATCAATTATATTAAACATATATGTGTTTGTATGTATGTAGTCACAAGTGATGTACTAAAACGAATTACAATTGGAAAAGGGCTGCTCTTTAAACCATTTCTGTAATGGTCTATATTATCAACTAAATACTAGAACATGTGAATTGTATCTAGAAATAATAAACATATGAAATTCCCTAAGTTGTGGCTATACTCCCAGTTCTACTTTTGTTAGAGAATCCATGTTCTAAAAGTCAAATCAAATAATATCCTCAAAAATTTTGAATTTTCATGCAGTAGAAGTAAAAGCCACCATATTATGAGATAAAAAAAATGTATCCCCATTGACACTAGAAAGCAAGAGAAAAAAAATAATTAAGAGTTCAAAAGGATTAATTACCAGAGCTGTTAGAGGCAAATCAGTCTTGTAGAAGCTAAGCACCCAGGATGACATTTGGATTAAACAAAAAAAATCCTGCCAGTCCTTTTCTTTGGCATTGCAATCAAAGACAAATCCTTCCAACAATCTGCATCTACCGTGAGCAATAAAGAAAGTGTATCATTTTCGACAAAATCTCTTTGAACTTGGCTGAAGTATATGGTATAAAGGTGAAATTGATAAATTGGTGGATGTATATCAACAACCAAATTCTGCCAGCTACCCAGCTGGATATGGATATGTTGGATGGGAACATCTCATAGGACTGTACTGGTTACCAAGCTTCATCTATACACTCCTTAGAGGTTGTAGTATGCAATTGAGCTGTTAGCTTGCTTGTCTCTTCCATTACCCCATTATAATATTAGCAACTTGCTTTCCTACAGAGATGTCAGATCCTACCCTGATATTTCAACACCTCAGCTGTGACAAATCCAGCAAAGAGAAAGGAAATCTATGCACATTGGCTTCATCAGTAGTCACCACATGAGCAGATCCCATTCTTGAAGTGATGAAATCACTTCACATCCCTCACAACAATCTCTCTGTTAACAATTTTCGTAATGAATTTGGTTGCTTCATGGCAATCCCCACACACCCTAAGGTTCTTTATGATCAGTAATCTAGTTCCAAGCCCTGTGTTTAAGAGATCGAAAGCAATAGCAAGCCTCTCACTCTGATTACATAACTTTCTCTTCAAGGGAATGCAACACAAATTCAGTCTTTGGGACATATCCAATAGCTCTCATTTTGTGGGCCAACTTATCCAAAAGTTGCATCATATTCTCATATTGATAATGACTCTTATCTTCCATAAGAAAAGCATGAAGTTTTCCTTTCACTTCCACTACACTATACGCTGGCTCTTTCTCCACCCATCTTTTTCATGATTTTTCTCGCACTAGCTACATCATCCCACTTCCCTCTGCCTTTGTATAGTAGTTTGAGACCAAAGTATAAATTCCCAAGTCATCTGGATTTAGCTCAAGAACCTTCTTTGCGGCCATCTCTCCAATCAACAACTTGCCATTTTTGCAACAACCTGACAGGAGAGCAACCCAAACAGCAAGCCCAGATTCAGTATTCATGGAATCTATTAGCTCGCACATTCATAACAATTTTCGTAATGAAATCACTTCACATCCCTCACAACAATCTATTATCATCATCTGGTTTTAAATTTGTTTTTGTCATCTCTAGGAAGGACAGAGCTTCTTTCCATGCCTATGAATTTCATAGCCGGTAATGATTATATTCCAAGATCGTGTCGTTGGAATTTGTTTGATCAAAGAGAGTGCATGCCCAAGAAAGGGCTCCACATTTTGAATATGTGTCAAACACTGCAGTACCTAATACTTGATCAAAGTTGAGCCTTCTCACAATATATCTGTGTTAGATTTACCCAATTTCCAAAACCCAACTTGGGAACATGCTAGAAGTGCACTCACATGACACCAAATCTAGTCTGTATCCACAACCCAGCATCTCTTCCAATCTTCAAAACCATTTTGAGCAAAGCCAGAAATAAATGCACCTAAAGATATGGCATTCTTATAAGGCATCTTCTTGGAAACATGACAAGCAAAGCTTCAAATGTCCATTCTTGGCATACATATCCACAAGCTAGTTTGAACTACAAAATTCATAGGAAGATCTTTCTGAATCAAATACCCTTGAACAGAAAGGCCCAGTTTTTAGTCCCCAATATTTGCACAAACCTGTGTGAACCCCACCATCACAACCCCATCTCCTTCCATTCCCTCCTTTTGCATTCACCTATACATATCAAACGCTTCTATTGGCAGCCCACTCTTTGCAAACCCACTTACCATAGGTATCCAACAAACAAGGTCCTTTCTCAGCATACTATCAAATGCCACAATTGCTTCATCCATCTTCTGACACTTTGCATACAAATTCAAAACTGAAGACCAACAAACACATCAAACTCAAACCCACAATCCATTGCTTTACAACAAAGTTCCTCTCCTGTTTTCAAATCCGACAACCTCAAACATTCCTTGAGGGCCACCGTGAAAGTCAAGTTATCGTTATTGGGTCTAACACCTTCAAAGATCATCTGACGATATAGATTTAGAACTTCATCTGGGTACTCATTGTGTGAATAGGCTATTATCATGGCATTCCATGCATCTATGCCTCTTTGAGGCAATACATCAAACACTTTTTGGGAAACTTCAATGTCGCCTATATTTACACATGAAATATACTTTGGAGCACAATGCTCTTATCTACCAAAATACAGTGAGTGTATAATATCAGATAATTTAATTAGAAAGAATGTCTCCTTGCTCAAACTACCTTGATTAAATTTACTTGTCTAGCACCACAAATTCAATAGCTAAGAATTTCCTGAAGAGCTAATGTGACAAAGCCTAATCCATGAGAACAAATACATGGGCTATTTAAATAAATCTTTGGCAGGAGACTAGGGGTGGATGACATACCAGTAACTTAGAAATGAAGGCAGCAATACAAGCATAGGAGATGTTATTCTACCACTCATTTTCCCTTGGGATCAATGGGTATTCACTTCTAGGTTGAAATTCCATGTCACAAATTCCAGTTCTTGTGAGTCTTGCTTCACCAGTCCATCACAATTTTGCTTTATTATCAAATAAAGAAGCCGTTTAGTGACAAAGCCCACACTGTCAAGCTTGGGCAACAGCTAGCATTTGATATTCACTTGATACCAGAGTATCCCTCTACTGAAAATATTCTAAAGAAATAAATCAATTTTATAGTTTTTCTCTTTTAACTCAATAGAGCTAACTTGTCATTTAAACACAAACATCAAGAATTCTAGACAAAGTTTCATCCTTATATCAATTTGTTTAACTGAAAACAGAAAATAATGATATTTTGTAAGTTTCTTATATTGGGACACAAACAAACAAGTCAGAATTCAGAAGGAGCCTAATTCTTCTACTGTTTCAGGCATAATTCTTGGGCAAACCATCACAAAATCCAAATACCAAAAAGGGAAATTTCTACAGCTTTCTAATCAACCAAACAATGAATGGGTGGTGTGGTGTGGGGTTTAAAAAAAAAAGAAAAAAAAAAGTGGGGTCCTTTAAACATAAGAGACACAGTTGCACTTAAAGAAGCAATTTTATCACCTTTGCTGCAATTTCAACTCACACGTAACCCCAACCCCCAAATGCAATACAATTAATTAAAAGACGCAAAAGGAATGCTCTCTTGAATCTAATTTCAAAACAGGGTCCAAAATTTCTTCTTTACATTTGATTTTACCACGCTGGAATGGCACGCATCTATTGCACGGAAAGTTGCAGTAAATTCTATGAAAAGAGAGCAAAAACAAGAGTGGCAAATTTACCCTTCATACAATCAGTTGCGACACTTTGTCCTCGCCAACTAGAGTCCAATAACTTCTTGGTATCAACTATTAGAAATTGGAATAACAAATTTGTTAACCCATATATATGGCCCTTGTCACAGACTAAAATGAAAATTAAAGAAAATGCAAGCATATGCCAAATGAATATTTAAAAAAGAAAAAAATTAAATAAGAAAGAGGGGACTTACAAAAAAATCAGAAAAAAAAAAGTTTATCAGCCATGCATATTCATGAAAGCTAGCAAATCCAAATTCACTAAAATTCCTCTTCCTCTTCGTTGCAATTATAGTCACCTTGTTCTTGTTTGCTTGAATTCCCAATCCAATTTCCCAAACGTGGAATGAATCCCTCGATTATATTAGGGAGTACTCGTATCCTCTTTGGGTGTGGTACATCTACTTCATTAGAGGTACCTTCTCCACTTGGTCCAGCCATATCTCCATCAGAGTCATCATGATGATTTCATCGCTTAGTTTTTGTATCTTTTGCTGAATCTTCAAAACCATCCTCATATGGAGTGATGACACAGTTGCTACTCCCAACCTTAGTTTGCTTGAGATCTTCAATGTTGTTAGATTCTAAGACTTTAGGAATTAATGTATTAAAACTTCAATTTGTATTATGTTGGCAAACCATGATCAAAACATTGAGTCTAGGTTTAGGCTTGCTCAAAATATGTTTATTTGTAAAATTGAAATCGAGTGATTGCAGAATTTATTGGACTAAATCTGCAAGGCTCAATCGATCGAAAATTAGACTCGATCTATCGAACTACTTGCAGATTTATTTTTTTGCAAAATTCCAATTCAGCCCAAACTCTACTTAAACGTATTGGGTTTCAAGTAAAACACTCCTAATATATAAAGGAAACCCTAAGGATGTTTTTATAAGTTTTTTAGAGAGATTAGAATGCATCTTGTGCCTCTTCTGTAGATCTAGGGTTTGGTACCCAAAAGCTCTCTAAGGCTGTTGTTTATGTTGTGTGTATGAATCTCTTGTGAGATCTAGAGGTGTTTGCCTTCATACATACTAAGGGTTATCAAGATCGAGATTGATGTCGAGAGCTTGGCGATCGTTTCAGTTGTTGCACAAAGAGCTTAAAGAGAAACACAAGTGGTGTACTTGTGGTTGCTGTGAATCCAAGAAAGAAGTAGTCCGTGGAGTTGGAGCTGTTACGTGGTCGTGGTAGTAAGTTTCCTACTCGAGGTAGCAATAGGATGTTAGTGGTCTAAGTTGCTATTGTGTAAACTTCAAATCTTTCATAGTGGATCTGTTTTACCTTGAGGATAGCTAGGTTAAATCCTCCTCAGGTTTTTTATCGGTTTGGTTTTTCTGGATTATCATATCGTTGTGTTCTTTATTTTCCGCACTATTTCAATGATATGATTTATCTGTGTTAACCTAGATCTGCATAATTTACCTAAGTTAATCAATTGGCTAAATAACTAGGTTAATTTGTTTGTGTTTAAAGGGTCTAAAAACGTACAAATGTCTTGCTCATAATATACCAAACGAGCCCCACATTTAGTAACCTCCCAGCCTGGATCATTGGTTTCAAATGTAACCTCAATTTGGCTGAATCCATTTGCATCGCTTTGACTCAATGTTTCTTTCCATTCCTTATTGAAGAAATTATAGGAATAATATATCAACGAAAGGTGATATGTTTCAAACAAACCAAACTCTTTAGATATATGTAGGCCCAATTGATAAGCTTCAAATCCGTTGGCTTTAACGGAACACCAAAGTGAAGGCAGAGAATCATCAAGTCCAAAAGCTTCATCAAGTGGGTGGCGGAAAACAAAGCACGTGGTGATTCCCAAAAATTTGTTACATAAATATGAAGGCACTTGCAATTTCACCGAATCCCCCACATTTTGGTTGCCATACCATTTTGGAATTTCACTTACAGGAATCTGGACACTATAGTATGAACGACTTTGATTATAGTTTCTCTAAAACTAGGAAAAAAAAAATTAAATAAATAAAAATCATGATGCTTAATTAGAACTTCACATGTAAAAAAAACACACATAGAGAAGGAGAGAGAACTGGTAATTAATGAAATAACGTCTTAGCATTGTTGACAACACGTCTCTGTAACCTTGATTCTCAATTAATTTGATGCAATTGAGAAGATCCATTGTTGGACAAAAATCATCATCTGGTCTTATTGATAATGTTTCCAATGAGGTACAATCTCTTGCATGAATATTCTCAATACTTAATGGAAGCTCTGGAAATGATTGAAGGCTCGTGCAATAATTCAAATCAAGAACTTCCAGATTAGATAGTTGCATCATACTTTTAGGAAGGCAAACAAGTTTTTTTCCTTTTAGATCCAACTTTGATGAAGATGACAAACAACAAATAGCATCAGGAATTGTTTGGAGATTGCAATAATGGACAAAATGGGCTTCTGCCCTTTTTGGGCAAATTAATTAGCCTTTTGCCCTTCTTCCTAAACTAATTAGGGAAATGCCCTTCTTTTAAAACTCGATTTTCTCAAAATCGAGTTAAAAAAAAAATAATTCTGGAGCCCTATAGTGACGTTTTAAGAACCTATAGTGACGTTTTATAACTTGGTATCCATGAAATCGAGTTATAGGCAATAAAATTGCCGTTTATTGCCTATAACTCGATTTCATGGATATCAAGTTACAAAACGCCACTATAGGTCCTTGAAAACGTCACTATAGGGCTTAACTCGATTTTGAAAAAGTCGAGTTTCAAAAGAGGGGCATTTCTCTAATTAGTTTGGGAAGAAGGGCAAAAGGCTAATTAATTTGCCCGAAAAGGCCAGAAGCCCATTTTGTCCTTGTAATAACTTATATCAAGTTTAGTCAACGAACATAAGCCTGATAAAGCATGCACTAAAATGCCCATTGGATTCGGATCTAGACTTCTTCTTACCATTAAAGGCAAATTTAGGAGTTTAGTGGAAGATTTAGGTGATAGCCCTTCACATCGATGAAGAGACACTACTCTAAGATTTTTTAAGAGATTGATGGATGTAGGTAGCCCTTTTACAGCAGTTCCCCTCACATCTAGCTCCTTTAAGCCTTTGAGATTCTCCAATGTCTCTGGCAATTCATCAAGTTTTGAGTAGCCAGATAATGTAAGAATTTTTAGAGACATCCAACTACAACAAGAATTTGGAAGACTTGAAAGATTTTTGCAATCTCTTAGATCCAATTTAATAAGACCAATGAAATGCTTCATTGATAACGGTAGATCTTTTATAGCAGTCTCATTGAAATAAAGTTCTGACAAATGAGACATATTTCCCACAACATTTGGAAACTTTTTTAGTCTTGAACAACTAGACAGAACTAAAACTTCCAGAGATTCCAAGTTGATCTTTTTGTGGAAGGCTCTTAAGACACTTGTAACCATTCAGATCTAGTCGAATAAGCTGTTTGAGATTTCCAATAGATGCATGAATCTTCGACAATTTTGTACAACCTTGAAAAATCAATTTCTTAAGATTTGGGACTCTACTGAGGTTTGGGGTCTTGATCAAGTTTTGAGAGTCACTTAATTCAATAAGTTTTAACTCATCTAAAATTTGTTATAAACCAATAAATAATAAGAAAAACTCAAGCCTAAATGAAAAGGAAGAAAAATACACAATTGAATTAGTGTAAATCTTACCATAATTCCTTTCCATAGTTGTTTGATGCCGCTACAATGCATTTTCAATTCAACAAGTTTGTTTGGTTGGAAACCAGTTGGCATAGATTTTAAAGGATATCCATGCCATTCTATAATGCGCAACTCATTGGAAAGATAGCAAAGGCCTTCTGGAAGTTGCAGATTACCGATTTTAAGCATTCTCATTTTTTTCATCTTTGAGAAGACTTCAGCATTTAAATGTTCCTTTCTTTGATCAGATGTTTTTAGCATTATGGCTTCAACTACCTCTGTTCCCTAATAATCAATAATAAATGAAATTAGAATAGTTTATGAACATTTGAAGAATTTGTGTGTGCGCGTGCACGCGCATGTGTGTGTGTGATTCTCCAAGTTTAAGTTTAGATTTGTTAGCTTACAGTATTTTTATTCAATACATGAAGGACATCCTCATACATCCATAACCTACTACGTCCACCGGGCTCTTTAGGGGATTCACGACGAACTATTTCATGGCCCATTTCTTGTAGCAAATCATGCATCTACAATTTCCCCGATATGCCAATGGTTATGAGAGATTTTTCCATAAGGATATCAATATTGTAGTCTGGGTAGTAACCAAAACTTTCTAGTACATCTCTTATGCCACCTTTGTTCTCTCCTTCGAAGAAACATGCAATATCTAAAAATAGTTCTTTCTGCATATTCGTTAACCCATCAAAACTAATTTGAAGTATATCCAAAATTTTGTTATTAAGTTTTGATTTTAGTTTATCACGAGCAGTTCTCCATGCATCGATTCTTCTACCAAATAGTGAAGAACCTAAAACTTTAAGAGCTAAAGGAAGGCCTTTTGCGTAATTCACAAAATCCATATAACTTTATTTAGGATAGGTTTTCTTAAAAGCACCCCAACTAAAAAGCTCTAAAGCTTCATCATCGTTCAACCCCTTAATTGTATATATATCATCCACTCCATTTCTTTTCAAGAGATGACTATCTCTACTAGTTATAATAATTCTACTCCCTGGACCAAACCAATCATGTCTCCCTACTAATGCTTTTAGTTGTTCATCTCTATCCACATCATCAAGAACAATAAGAACCTTTTTATTATGTAGTGTATTTCCTATAACATTGATTCCCTCATAAAAATTCCATATATCTATTTCACTTTCTACAAGGATCTTAGATAGAAGTTGCTTTTGTAAAAAAAGTAGATCTTGATTTTTAGTTTCTTCTTTAACATTAGCAATAAAGCTGCTAGCTTCAAAATTGCCAAAAATTCTTTTATAAATTTCTTGTGCAAGAGTTGTTTTGCCTATTCCACCCATCCCACAAATCCCAACAAAGCAAACATTGCCCAACCCTTCACCTTAATATAAATCCAACACTTCCTCCACACCGGATTCTATTTCAACAAGGTCCTTGGAAATGGTACTTTGGAATGCTAGATTCAATTTGCTAAATATCCTTTTAAGGATTTCTTGGATAGCAATTGATTCATGCCTACAAAGAAGATAGTAGAACAATAATTTTGTTAACTACAATCATATCATATATCTATATATTACTAAAAGCTGAAGCGTAGCATTTAATGTTGCTATGCTCAGGTTAAGCCACATCAGCTGTCATGTCATTACCATTCTTTTTCCTGAATTTGTCCTGCGATTTAAAATTAGTTTTCTTAAATTTAAAAATACTAATAAAAAGAAAATAATTCCCAACCCTTTGTGTTCCACGGTTACAATTTTAGATGGCAACCCTTTGTGTTCCACGGTTACAATTTTAAATAGCAACCCTTTGTGTTCCACGGTTACAATCTCAAACGGCAACCCTTCAGCATCCTAACTCCAGACTTTGGCTTTCTAACTCCTTCATCTCTTCCTCTCCTCACGCTATATTAATATTGAAAATCTAGACAATTCAGTTTAGGTCTCTAAATCCCAATTGCTCTTGACCTCTATTCTTGTGGCTGCCTGCATAATAGTTCAATGTAAGAATTAGATTAATAGTGTTGTTCTTTTATATTGTTGTTTTTTTTTTCTTTTTTAATTTTGTTACTACCTTTTTTGTGTTGTGGGTCATATATGAGTTTTTATGTATTTAGGTTAGGTATTTGTACTGATATATGATTGTTGTTTCTATGTTTAAAATTGATTTTTTTTTTGAATGTTTGAGATGGTAACATTATTGGTTTATATTGTGTTATCCGTGTGATAGAGTTTTAGTAGTATTCGTGCCTACAGAAATTCAATTTGCTAAGGTATTTTAGTAGTTAGCAAATTGAATTACAGAGTTTAAAATTCAATACTATACTTAGAACATGATACTTCTCCTTTTTTCTTGGTCTCCTCATTTAAGTGAATCCCTCCTTCATCATAGAAATTGATTTAAAATTCCTTCTATTAGCTTTGATTGTTCTCTTGGCTATATCATAAAAGACTTTTTTGATATAATCTTTTTATGGTAATTATCGTCATTTTTGTTGTAGTTGAATCAAAATATGATTATGCTAGATCCGCATAATTAGTAGTTGTTGTATCTTCATCATTATCACAAGTTTAAGATAGTGATTACCCTCATCAATAGCTGTTGCGTCTTCTTCATTGCCAAAGTTGATTATCTTAACAAAAATTTTATTTATCTGATTGTACCACGTGTATTTATTTACTTATGAATTCTATTTGATTGTAAGATTTTTATGTCTTTTGATATAAATTAACTAGCTGGTATGCTAGCCAAACCGCTTGCTTCTTTTGTTTTTTTTTTTTAATATTTTACTTTGCCTCCAACATTGTCGTAATTGGTTGTCTCTTTAATGGCATGTTCTGTCTCCATCGCTATATATATATATATATATATATATATATATTGTTTTGTAAGATCCAAGCAAGAAAGAGTTTAAGATGCTTGCTGTGTTTTTCTCTCAAATTTTTTACAGCATGAACTACTTGCGGTATTGAAGTAATTATTGAATATTTTATATCAATAGTTATTTGTTAATAGGTGTTTGATGACTTTTGGATATGAAAAGTTTTAGGTTAAATGGGTAACAACTTTAATTTTGTTAATTTTTGCTTTCTATATTACTAATAGTGATTTATCATGTTAAATTGGTAGTTTATTTGTATATTAATCAGCTACAATGTTGTAATGTTATTTATTTTTTCTTTCTAATTTGTGAGGTTTAATTCAAATAATTTTGAATAAGTCCTCTGAAATCAAATTCAATATAAAAGAAATTTTGTTAGAGACTCTGTAAGACTAAGGGGAGCTTGAAGATAATATAAGTTTTGGCCTCATATAATATACTTATATTGTGAGTTTTAGATGCTACAAGTAGTATTGTAGTAACTTACATATGAAACTCTAGATGTAATGCAAATAGTTAAGGATAATGACATTCACTAATATTTGTCTTTTAATTTAAATGGTATTTTGCATAATTGCTTTGCATTCATTAGATTTCATTTTCAGTAATTTTCCGCGCATCGCACGGGTTAGTGACTAGTAACATATTAAAGTGGAAGCAAAATCAAGAATCCAAATTAGATTCTAATTAAACTATAATTTTGTGTCCTATTATTTGATGCCAAGTGTCTTTAGAATGCAATCCAATTTTATGTCAAGTGTCCTTCCAATTATACTCTAACTGTGTGTCAATTATATTTACATGCGAATTCCAATATCTAAATTTAGAAAATATAAAAATATTTAATTCAAATTTATTATACTCCTATGTAATACCATGAATGTGTACAATGATACAATCTATTATATATATATATATATATATATGTATATATATATATATTTATAAAAACACATTCACACAAGCATACACAATGATGTATGTATGTACTGCATCCCTAGATTTGCATGGGTTATAAACTTGTGTAATATATTACACTGAAAGCTCAACCAAGAATCCATACTAGATTTCAATTGCACTTGAATTTTGTGCCAAACGTAAATGTCTTATAATTTGATGTCAAGTGTCTTTAGATTCTTTTGCACTCTAACTCTATGTCATGTGTTCTTTTAACTATACCCTAATTTTGTGTTAATAATTCTATTTCCAAATTAATACATCTAAACTTTAGAAAAATACATATAAATTCTCCATTTGAATTTATTATGCTTTTACTTAACCTATGAATGGTATAGTATATTACTTCTTAGAGAGGAATATATATATATATAATTGTGATTATTCTTGATTGCACCTGTGCACATACATAGATCATAAGCCAATATACAAAAAATACAAGAGAGTGTGAGACAAAACTTCGTTAAATAGCAAGCTTATGACATAGCAATGTAACTTAGGTTTCATTTGTTTCTATCTTTGTACTTTTTTTTTTTTTTGCTTTTATTCTTTGCAATAAGAAAAACTAAAAATAGATATACTAAATAGACCAATTGAAGTTTTGTTGCATTTAAGCATTAAAATCAAATAAAACTTTTTTTTGTTTTGTTTTGTTAATATAAGATATAAATTCTAATGTAGTCTAATCTAAGTGTATATGTGTGTGAAGTTCCATTTTGGAGACTTAAACTCCCGGCTCTTACCCCCCACACTTCATATGCACTTATACTTATGAAATGACTATCGCGCCAAGGGTGTGCAGTGATAATAAACTTAATTTGTAATCAAGTGGAAATTATAAAAAGGAAAGAGTCATTGAAGTGAAGTTATCTAAAGTAATAAATTTTATGTAGGTTTGGAGATATGCTTGAAGGCTATATAAACTGATGCATTCGTCATTTACATGCCAAGATTGAGGGAAAAAGATAAAAGTAGCTCTTTTTCTTCTTTCTTTTCCAGTTGAGAGTAGTAGGTGGGGTTTAAATTCCAAATTTTTTATTCAACGAGAAAAAACTTTACCATTTAAGCTATTTTGAATCCATGCTACCTCCAAGCAAAACTATTAATTAATGTCAATTAAGTAGATGTCTAAACTTCCCTCTCAAAAAAAAGTAGATGTCTAAACATAGTTGTCCTGATCATGGGCTGGATCTGAGTCTTGTTACACTTACAAGATACATAAGAAGTATTAGACATTTAGAACTGAAAGGAGGGAAGCATTTGAAATGAGATATTAGGGGGTCAACTACAGCTAGGAAAGCCTCTTTGACTAGACAAATCACTTATAGAATGCGGATTAATTACCAAGTTTGTGTCTTTATTTGTCCACATTGAGTAATTCAGTAATAGACTACCATGCCTTAAACTATGTACAAGGTTCTTCGAGGAAAAACTGAAATTTTCTTTGATTCGATTGGACAAGAAAAAGAAAATAAAATTTTTCATATCAAATGTTAATCTAGGGGGAAGTGAATAGTTTTAGAGAGTACAAAATCACAAAATTTATACTTATAATTTGAACAAAAATAATCTGCAAAAACAAATGATACCTATCATTTACGTGCCATCCAGAAATATTGCCAACTTCTTTCTAAGCAATTTTCCATGCTTGCACATCCTCTATGTTAATCTTGGGATCTTTGTCATGTTTAGCAAAGGCTTCAGCAAGAATCTCCATCTGATTCCGTACATCAGAGGGATCCACATGATAAAAGATAGGCAAAATTGTCAACCCAGTCTTTGTCATGCATTCAACAATCTTTGCTAGTTCAATCAATCACCACCTTGAAGAAGCATAATTTTTTGAGAGAACAACTATTGCATATTTGGACTCTTCTATTGCTTTCAAGAGCTCTTGAGAAATATACTTTCCTCACTAAAGTTTCTCATCATCCATGAAGGTGATAATGCCTTTTTGTTTCAAAGCAGTATAGAGATGGTCTCTAAAATTCTTGCGGGTGTCATCACTGCAAAAACTAAGGAACACATCATATTTCCAAGAAGAATAAGAGGGGGAAGAGGGGGTGGTGGAGGCTATTTGAGTGGCCATGGAAGCAACTGGAAATTTACTAGCTTGTAAAACGATGTAGCAGAAAGTGTTTCAGAATTGGAGGAATATAGGAATAACAAGAAGAGACCTTAGATTCAGGAAATTGCAGGTGTGACTGAAAAAGCTCAAAACGCCGGCATGCACAGGTCAACAATTCATCAATTAGAAAACAAATCCTCTTCTATTGCACGACTTTGCTGCCAGCTGTCATGATTATATTCTTTTATTTTATTTTATTTATTCTTAGTTGAATACTTTTGGTCGTTGTTCTGCCACTTGCACGAGCACCTACTTTGTTTCAACAATCAGTAGCTGAGCATAATTATCTTCCTCCTTGATTGATTCCAATACTCATTGTTCTCCTTTGACCATAATTATCTTCCTCTTTATTTTATGATATGTAATTTGAAAAGGGTAATTGCTAGTTTACACACTTTGTTGCGCACACCATACCTTCAATTTATTTTTTGAACTAAAACCGTTACTTCAAGTCACAATTTCAATTTGAAAACCAAAATGTGTGTAATAGACACTACCTTATTGATAATTTCAAGTCTTTGTTTTGCCTTGTAGATTCTAGGAAGAAGGTGAGGGAAAGGTGCATGCCTACACTGTTCAAAAATTGAACTGTTGACTTTACTCAAAACATATGGAAGTCTATGTTTGGAGCAGTTGATTGGGAACAAAAGATCTTCGTTTGGAAATTGGCAATAAAACAAGCATATGGAACTCCGTATGTGCTTAGTCTTAACAATTATAAGCACTAGTTGAAGACCCACATGATGTGTGGGAATAGATAATTATTTTATAATTGTGGTATAAAATATAATTTGTTTTCTAAATTTTGTTCTTCCTAAAAATTAAACAATTTCTAAAATTATTTCATTTTTCTAACTCTACCAATATATTATTTTATTATTTTGGGTTGCGTTTGATTGATATTATTCATTTATGAGGTGTTCCATATTATTCGAAATTATGTTAGTGCACTATGTTTTTCTATTTATTTTTTTGTGCAATTAAACTTTTTAAGTTTTGAATAAATCATTCAAATTCCTCATTCTCTTAAAGAAGATTATTATGATAATAAAAAATCATAACAAAATTGCACTTAATGTTACTCAAATAATTGATAGACACATTCAAATGCATAGCCAAGACTTTTTATTTTTATTTATATAAATTCAAATTCTCACTTACAAAATAACTAAGTAACTCAAACAAAAATTAAATCAAAACTATAAGAGGGAGAGAGATTACTTATAATATAGAAAACTCGAAAATATAACACTAAAACGTATTAACCCAAAATAAAGTTTAAAAAAAATACAATGATTCGTCAACCAAAAGTAGAGTTGCAAGAAAGAATAAAAAATCGAGAGAGAGAGAGAGAGAGAGAGAGAGATTAACAAATTTATAAAAAATAAGATATGAACAAAAAGAGTAAAAATATAAGATATAGTAATAAACATCAAATTATCCAAATCATGCTATATAATATAATAATGATATATTCTTATATACTATCTTTATAATGTAACAGGATGACATCTTTTAAATCAAAGAAAAAAAAAATCATCGTAAATACAAAACCAAATCACATCAATCTAAAGTGAAGTTCTAAAAAACATAAAAAATTCATCAACTTAAAGTAAGCTTCAAAAACAGCTTATGTTGATAATATGAGATTGATAATTAATTCAATAACCTACAACAGAACGTTAATTATTCAATAACTGAAAATATATTTGCATTTCTTTATAGTGTAATATGAGGCTAGCCATACCATGCACATCAACCACATTATAGGATGTATAAATTTTTTTAAAAAAATTATGAATAATTATGAAACTCTTCAATTCACAATTATCAATAATACTTAGGAAAGGAACTCATAATCTCAATCAAAGAAAAATAAATGAAAACATAGAAACTCATATGGTCTAGGCATATTTGATAACCCAAAAGGATATGCACCTCAAAATTTGACATGGTCATGTTTAATTTAGGCCAAATATATATGTTCATTACTTCAGTTCAACACATAACAATGATAACATAAACAACAATTGTAATTGACAATTAACAGTGGTATACTTAGGTTTCCCAAGCATTAGTGGTATACTTATTCCTTACTCCCATATCTACATCAGATTGGCTGAAATCACAAACATAAATTCTATGATGTGGCTTGATGCAAATGAGCTGCAAACAAATATTAATGATAAATATGAAATATATATATATATATATATTTTTTTTTTTTTCTGATACATTGAACCATGATCACAAAGGATTGGGAGTGGACCATGATTTCTCTTGCACAACAAATCCATAGGAGTCACATAATTGGAAATCAAGACCACCAAAAAATGAAAAAAAGAATTAGAGAAAGAGAGAGAAATAACATTTTGTGTGTGAGAAAACTATGCACAGAAGGTGAGAGAGAATTGGAAATTTATAATAAGAAGATGAGAATAAGAAGAGTTAAAAATAAAGGAAGATAAAGGGATAGAGGAAGAGAGATATTACTGTAGTTAATAGTGGGAAGATGAAAGGGTAAAAGGGAGGGGAATAGGTTTGTGAATGTGTAACAATAAACTAAGAAAATTAAGAGAGAGAGAGAGAGAGAAAGAGAGTTGGAAGTAAGTGGATGATGTGGCTGCTGATGTGTTTCAACAGAAGTGTAGCAACAATAAATGCTACGCTCTAGGTTTTAGATATATAATATATATATATATATATATATATATATATGGAACAGGAGGGCTTCAGGTCAACTAGCCCTCCTCCTCTTCTAACTGTGAATGTCCAAGAGAATACAGATTCCCTATAGGTTTAGGGTGTTAGAAATTATCTCAAATTCCTATTTGGATTTTGGTTTCGCTATTAGGTTTCATTGGTAAGAGAGGAAAAATTTTTCCTTATTGTAGAAGAAAAAAAAATTCTCCTTAGTATAGACTGAAAAAATATTACCATAGGAAGCAAAATTTTAAGCCAATTATAAAATGCCACATCAAAATTTAGTGGCAAATTCTAAATTAATGTTTTTAAATTAGATGATGACATGTGTCATCCAAATTGACATCACATTGGCATATCAAAATTTGCCACGTGTCATTTGGCCCACAAGATAAAGATAAATTTCCTATTCAAAACTAATGGATAATTATCTTTATTAAAATAAATAAATAAATAACTAAATAAATAAAATAAAGATAAATTTTCTATCAAAATTGGTAGATAATTATCTTTATTAAAATAAATAAATTAAATAGAGACAATTATTTATCTTTGTTGATTGTTATCTTTATCAAAATAGATAAATAGAGATAATTATCTCTAAGAAGAATTTGGGCCAATCAAAAGTCTACTAAATACTTTCAAGTATATCAATTCAAAGTGGAGCTTATCCTCTAAAATCACTATAAATAGAGAACATCCCCTTTCATTTTGAAGACCAAGTTTTCAAGAGGCCCAAGCTTTGGAGAAATTATGTCTCAAGAATCATTGAAGAACTTGAAGAACAATCCAAGGGCTTAAAGAACTTGAAGGACAACAAATCTCTAACAAGCTCAAGGCTAGAGATTCGTTGTGAAGTCCGTTCAATCCATCTTCCAACCAAAATCAAGAAGATCTCTTGTTCGAGTTCTTTGAAGTTCTATTGGAATTAAGCTAAAAAGCCTCCATAAACCTCAACAAACTCAAATCTTTGAAACTCAACAGATCAAGCCTCTAAAGCCCCAAAGAACTTCAACCTAAGAGCCTTCACATTCGAAGACTTGAAGAACAATAAATCTCTAATAAGCTCAAAGCTAGAGATTTGTTGTGAAGATCATTCAATCCATCTTCCAGCCAAAGTCAAGAAGATCTCTTGTTCGAGTCAAGTTCAAAGAAGATAGAATCAGAGGGTATTCTTTTATAAAAGAATTGAAATAGAGATTGTACTCATTATTCATCAATACAAATTTATATTTGCAAACCATATTTCTTTTCAATTGTTTGATTTTCTGCAATTGGGAAATTTTGTGTTTACAAATTTTTGGCACGCCCAGTGGGACCATCTCTACCTCTCATCTCTTCTTCATTAACTTGTCACATCTTTTGAAGTTATATGGCTTCAAAGAACACTCAAATAAACAATCCTCTTTTTGGAACAAGTGAAGTTGATCCACTCGATTCAAACTCTTCATCAAGTTCTGACACTTCCTATGCTGGACCTATGACAAGGGAAAGAACAAAAGCTCTTGTAGAGGTTTATGCTCAACCAACACCTATACCCTAGCCCTCACCTGTTTTCAACACTTTTAAAGCTCAAAAGTCGTAAATAGCTTCATCTACGCAGGGGGAAAGCAAAGACGTAGCTGGTCTTGTCAAAGAAATGTTATCTCAGCAAAATTTGTCTCAAACTTCGGAATCAATCCAAGAAGTTCCAATAGCTGAAGAAGAAAACAAGTCACCTGATGGCTCTGAGTTCTCCTTTTCATAAAATATTGCTACTTCCAAGATTAGGGACTCTCCTTGCTCTGTTAGCTCATTCGCCATGCCAATCATGATGACTAACACTACATCTCTGTAGGAACAAGCCTCGACGACAGCTTAGACTTTAGAAGAATTAATGAAGTCTATGAAAGAAAGGGAAGCATTGAGAGACGCACAAATAACTCTCCTAATGGATAAGATGGGGAATACATCTGGATTGAATCATAAAGATGAAAGCTCTAGGCCGAAACAAACCCATAATGACAAACCTGAGAGTTCAACAAAGGATCTCAATTTCTCTACAGATGGGTCTATCTCTCTTGACCAACTCAAGGAGTTAATCAAGGAAACTATCAAAGACCAAGTTGGGGGTGGAAGTCAAGCATCCATTGCCTACGCTAAACCATACACTCAAAGGATAGATCTCTTGAGGATGCCTCAAAACTATCAACCACCGAAGTTCCAACAATTTGAGGGTAAAGGCAATCCAAGGCGGCATATAGCTCATTTTGTGTAAACTTGTAACAATGTTGGTACTTATGGGGATCTCATGGTCAAGCAATTTGTTCGATCATTGAAAGGAAATGCGTTTGATTGGTATACTGATCTAGCACCTGGCTTTATTGATCGTTGGAATCAAATAGAAAGAGAATTCCTAAATCGTTTTTATAGTACTCGACGCACTGTTAGCATGATAGAGCTCACCAATTCAGAACAGTGGAAAGAAGAGCCGGTCATTGATTACATTCAATGGTGGAGAAACCTTAGTCTTAATTGCAAGGATCAATTATCTGAGTCGTCTGCAATTGAGATGTGTATTTAAAGAATGAATTGGGCTATAAGCTACATCCTTCAAGGAATAAAGCCCAAAACATTTGAAGAATTAGCAACATGTGCCCATGACATGGAGCTTAGTATTGCTTCCAATGGTCACCAAGGCCCGCCTGTTCAAGAACCTTGCAATGGGAGAGAAAGACAGGATACTCGCAAAGGGGGAAAATTCCCTCCTAAACCGGAAAACAAGCAATCTTTAATTGTAACTACTACTCCTCTCAAAGTTCCAGTTAAGCCCAAGATGAAAGAACAGATGTCTGCTCTCACTCAAGATTAGAGAAAAAGAAGACCAAAATTACAAGAGATGCAAGAAAAGCAATATCCATTCCTTGATTTTGATATCTCCAAGATGTTAGATCATTTACTTTAGTTGAAGTTAATTGAGCTACCAGAGATGAAACGTCCTGAAGAGGCTAACCAAACAAATGATCCCAAGTATTGCAAGTATCATCGCCTCATAGGCCACCCTATAGAACAATGCTTTGTGTTGAAAGATAAAATCATGGAGCTAGCCCATTAAGGAAAGATCACATTTGACAATGAAGTTGTGACTACCAATTTAGCCATGGTGGCCTTAACAACTATTTCTACTATTCTCACCATACAATTTGGTTCATTTGAGCCTATTGAGGTGAAAGTACATTTCCCCCCAATGCCAGTTCCCGAGAATTATATTTTTTCATCTCTTACATGTTATCAAGTAAGTGGTGAACAAGACTCTTTAGATAATGAGGAAGAAACAGAGCGAGCTATTGTGTATAGAGCATATTGGTCTTCAATCATTTTCACTAATGATGACCATTTGTTGGGATCCAAGATTTATAATCGTCCCTTATTTGTGACTGGCTACATTCGAGAACAAGAAGTCAATCATATCCTTATTGATGGATCTGCAGTCAATATCCTCCCACTCAAAATATTGAAAGAACTTGGAATCTCCTTGGATGAACTACTTCCCAGTAAATTGATGATTCAAGGCTTTAATCAAGGTGGACAAAGAGCTATTGGGAAGATTAGACTTCATATGCTCATTGGTGAAATGGAATCAAGTGCACTCTTTCATGTCATTGATGCCAAGACCACTTACAAAGTGCTTATTGGAAGACCATGGTTGCATGAGTATGATGTTGTGCCATCTACGTATCACCAATGCTTTAAATATTTCCAAGATGGACAAGTTAAGAAGATAGTAGCTGATCACAAGCCCTTTACTGTAGCTGAATCACATTTTGTTGATGCAAAATTTTACTTGGAAGATGATACGCAAGAAGAAGAACAAGTCATTGTTTCACCATCTAGCAAAGAAGTAAACCTTCACTCCAAAAATTCAAGGATTGACTCTCCAATTGAGGAGAAGGAAGCCAAGCCAATTGAGGAGAAGGAAACCAAGCAAACAAAGACTTCCACAAAAGAGAAGAAGCATTAAGCTTCTAAAGCAACTAAGCTAGCTCCTGTGTTACACTATGTCCTAGTCACCAAAAGAAAAGAGGGCCAATCACCCTTTTCAGGAGATGGAGAGTCAGTATTGGAAGATCTGCAGGGATTAACTCTTCCAGTTGCTAAAATCACAAAATCAAGAATCTCAAGCCAACTATTGAAAGGGTTCACAAGACCATCCCAAGGACCGATTGTTGAACATGGGACTTTGCCCACCAAATGAGCCAAAGAGGGTTTTGACCCTAATGCATATAGACTCATGGCTAAAGCTGGTTATGACTATGAAAAGCCGAGTGGTTTGGGTAAGCTCATCCCTGAAGCCTCTGGAAAAGAAGAACATAAGGCGTCAAAGGCTAAAGGTTTCAGTGTAATAAGTTCTAAGGCTGGAATTGGATACACCCCACCAACTCCTGTTCATATTCCCATCTGAAAAGCTAGTGTTTCAGTAATTTTGGCAAATTATGAGGAAGAAGAACAATTTTCGAACCTATCAAAGAAATCATCTATTTTTGATTGCATTGGGTGACCCACTTTACATATCTCAGTCTTTGATAGGTTGGGGCCAGAAGAAGATAACTCTGTTATTGGCACTCAAGGCTTTATTTTCACAAGACTCGGTCACTCAACTCCTTCTCAAGTTGGCACTCGAGGTTAAGTTCTCATAAGGCTCAGTCATTCAATCCCTTCTCAACTCTTAAAAGATTTAAAGGCAAAGCGAAAGCAGAATGAAAGGACAAATTTCCTCCCTAGAGGTGCTAACGACATACTTATTGTTGATCAAGATTCAAATGAGATTCGAAGCTCCATTCCATCTTGTATGAAACGTAGAACCATTTGGGAAGTGAATACTGGAGAAGCCTTAACTGTAAAAAGGTGTACAATGGTGACCACAAACCAAGAAGTCGAAGATGATGTTAAGGATGCTCCACCCATATTTGAAGAAGGCATATGAGCTATAGTTGATGAATTAAAGGAAATCAACATTGATACAACTGAAGACGTTTTGAGAATTGGCCTTATCAATGGCAAGTTCTTGAAGCATTACTATGCTTGAAGTTTGAAATGCTCCTTGGTAAGAGCCTAAAACTGCCTACTTCAACACTTAAAGAGTACATGATGTTCTCCCATTACTTTTGAAAGTGTTCATAAATTAAAAAAAAAGAAAAAGAAAAAAAAGAACCCGCTAGGTTGAAAACCTTTTAAAAGGAAACCTAGGCAAAAGTTAGGGTATTAAAAGCTCGTTAGGTTGAAAACCTTTAAAAAGGCGGCCTAGGCAAAAGTTAGAAAACAAAAAACCAAAAAAAAAAAAAAAAAAAAAATCCTTGAAATACGTAATGACTTGATCCCCCTCAAGGGGTACGTAGGCAGCTTGGCATACTATGCTAAGTTCAGTCACATGTCCAAAAAATATATATATTTCTCGAGCCATGAAAAGTCACCATGAAAGCAAACATCATTGTGAGAATGTTGCTTGGCATCTCTAAAATGTGATTTCTCTCTCCTCTTTAAAGTCTAAGTAGTTCTACCTTTCACGTTTAAAGTCTTGGTGGTACGTATCTCCTTGCATCTTCAAAAACTTGGTGGCATCTCTTTGCATCTCTAAAGTCTTTGCTGAGTTGGATCACCTCCAATCATCGAAGTGTTGGTGTCATCTTCTCGCATAATTAAACTTTGAGTGGTGTCACCTCTCATCTCTAAAGTCCGGTACTCGTCATTTTATACCTTTAAAAAGTATTATAGCAAGAAGCCAAAGCACATCCATTGCAAAGAAGCCAAAGTTCATCCTTAGATTGTTGCATCAACAGTTGCTCCATTAAAGCAGTCTTCATCTTCAAGATTGTCTCCATCCTTAAGATAGTCTTCGTCTTCAAGGAAGTCTTCGTATCCAAGATAGACTTCGTCTTCAAGATTGTCTTCGTCTTCAAGATCGTTTTCAAGATTGTCTTCATCTTCAAGATAGTCTTCATCTTCAAGGAAGTCTTCGTATCCAAGATAGACTTCATCTTCAAGATTGTCTCCATCCTTAAGATAGTCTTCGTCTTCAAGGAAGTCTTCGTATCCAAGATTGTCTTGAAGTCTTCATATCCAAGATAGACTTCATCTTCAAGATTGTCTTCATCCTTAAGATAGTCTTCGTCTTCAAGGAAGTCTTCGTATCCAAGATAGACTTCGTCTTCAAGATTGTCTCCATCCTTAAGATTGGGTGACTTTTAGCTAAGGGTCCTTCAACATTGAGAGAAAAAAAGACTCTTTTAGAAGAACATAAAGTAGATTTCTTCAAAAAGTAATTTGAGTGCTTATCTATTTGTGTGTGTGTAAGGTTTATGACATAGTTTTTTTTTTTTTTTTTGGTGAGAGATTTTGTTTATGTTTGTTTTTGTAAGGTATGTGAGTGTTGTTTGTGAGTGTACGTGAGTTTGGTTTGAGGTTAGATTAAGTGTAGTTGTAATCCACACTGTTGATAGTGAATTTTGTTAAGCATTGCTTGTGGACATAGGCTTGGAATTGGCCAAATTACATTAAATATTGTTGTTTTCTGTGGTTTTTTTTATATTATTTTTTGTGTAAATGTGCTTTTGCTAGCCCCTAATAACAACTATTGGTAATTAATTAATTATTGTTGTGACCACAATCAAGGAAGGCGAAGAGTTTTTACATAGGAAGAACACCAAATGATGAAATACTATGCTTTAGAACTTAAATATATAGAGAAGATAATATAATCAATTATAATATGTTACATATATCATAGAACATGAGACCAAAAGTTAACTGTCACAAATTCTAAATAATTTCTTCTATAATAAGAATACAAAAAGAGAAATCCTATGAATGATAGACAATTTCTAAAACCCTATGATTACCACCACAATGCAATTAAAACAAGGTTGAATATGTTAAAGTCCTAAGGCCACTCAATATCGTCTCGACGAATAATATCTCCATTGATGTGAGGCCAAGTTATTGCGCGTGTTGTATCACCACCAGCCACTACTAGCACCACATTGATTTGCCCTCAATGGCATTTGTAAGCACTAAATGTCAATTTTTTTTCCCCTGATCTCAAATCGTTTGCAAAAACAAATTAAACCATAAAAATATAAGCATTTTGTAGAAAATAATTAATATATTTTATTCAGTCGATGCCGTTAAAAGAAATCTGCTAACCACATGCATTAACCAAAGTTGTGTTGCATCACATTATTTAACATACCATTCTTCTCAACCTTTTATTCTTGAATAAGGATTCTCGGTTTCAGTCTCCACCTAGCTAAAAACCTTTTTTTTTTTTTTAAGTAAAGAAAAATTTTATTAGGAAAAAAAAAAAACCCCTGGTATAACGGGTAGTGTACTAAGAGAGAAGCACACTCAGTTCAAAATACAATGATCAAACAAGTGTAAGAGAGAACCTGTGCACACAATAATTCTTCTATTTTTGTCATTATCATCTTAGAGAGTAAAATTACCATATTAGAGTGTTAAATTGCCAATTCTCCAAAAAGTTTAAGCAATTAAAAATAATAAATTTAATCATTTAATCATAATTCTAACATAATGCCTAACTTTCATTTGGGTATATACAAAATTCTCTCTCCATTTGTGTGTGTGAAGGATAGAGAACAGTGAAAACTTTTTCACTGAAACAAAAATCAAAGATAAAGAGAAAACATAGTAAGAAATCTTTTTCCCCTTTTTTTTCCAATCATGAAACATTAAAATAAAGGCATAAATGCACTTTTAGTCCCTACATTTTGGCTTTTTTCCATTTTGGTCCCTACATTTTCATTTTACCACTTTTAGTCTCTAAACCAATTAACGCGTGACATTTAAGTCCTTACCGTCACCCAACTAACAGAAAAAGCTGACGTGGCTGATGGCACATTAAAATAATAATTAAAAAATGCCACATCAGCATCTAAATTAATTTTAATTAAATAAAAAAAATTAAAAACAAAAAATTACATGAATTGAGATCTAAGAACATAAGAACTTGTTCTTCAATGTTCTTCTTAAATCAAGAAATAAACCCAGCAACTACATCAAACCTAGAATCAAAGAGCAAACCTAGAATAAAAGAACATGAACATCAAGGAACATGAACATCAAACCTACAGGAAAAAAAAAAAAAAGAAAAAAAAGAAAAAAAGAAACATCACCAAATCAAAGAGCATGAACAAGAGCAAACACAGGAAAACCCACACGAAACCACACCCAAACCAAACCATCCAAAGAATAGAAACCCAGCAAAGCACCCAACTCATCCCCTCCCAAACCAAACCATAATCAAAGAAATTTCGAATACCACAACAAATTAATAACTTAAAAAACAAAAAGAAATTTCAAAATGCGAAATTCCCAGCAAATGCCAAAACCAAATCTCTAGCAAACCCCAAACCCTAAATGTCTAGAAACGATCACCGATTAGACCAACAACAACAACAAACCCTGAAATCCCAACCAACGAACCCAGTTGAACCCAGCACCCACCAACATCTCTTTCTCTAAACCCAGATCCGATCAAACCCAGTCAAACCCACCAAGGATCATCGATTAAAGCCGAAGAGAAAGCCCAGATCCCAGTAAACCCAGTCGAACCCAGCACCCACCATCTCTTTCTCTAAACCCAGATCCAATCAAACCCAGTCAAACCCACCAACAATCATCGATCAAAGTCGAAGAGAAAGCCCATATCCTAGCAAACCTAGTCGAACCTAGCACCCACCATCTCTTTCTCTAAACCTAGATCCAAAGAGAAAGCCGAAAGAGAGATAGAGATAGAGATTTTGATCTGAGAGAGAGAGAGAGAGAGAGAGAGAGAGAGAGAGAGAGAGAGAGAGAGAGAGAGAGCTTTAGATGAAAGAGAGCTTCATTTTAGATGAGAGAGAGCTTTAGTAAGTTGAATCTAGTGGATGAGCAATGACCAAAATGTATTTGGTCATATTCGCTGATGTTGTTGCTGGGTTTGGTGTTGTTGATGGGTTTGATGAGAGAGAGATTCATTTAATTTAAATAAAAAATGACCAATTAGCGAATATGGAAAATGTTGTTGCTGGGTTTGCTCTTTGATTCTGGGTTTGATGTCGTTGTTGGGTTGATGTTCATGTTCTTTTATCCTGGATTTGCTTTTTGATTCTGGGTTTGATGTCGTTGCTGGGTTTATTTCTTGATTTAAGAAGAACATTGAAGAACAAGTTCTTATGTTTTTAGATCTCAATTCATGTAATTTTTTGTTTTTAATTTTGTTTTTAATTTTTTTATTTAATTAAAATCAATTTAGATGCCGATGTGGCATTTTTTAATGCCAAAATAGATTTTTTTAATTATTATTTTAATGTGCCGTTAGCCACGTCAGTTTTTTCTGTTAGTTGGGTGATGGTAAGGACTTAAATGTCACGCATTAATTGGTTTAGGGACTAAAAGTAGTAAAATGAAAATGTAGGGACCAAAATGGAAAAAAGCCAAAATGTAGGGACTAAAAGTGTATTTACGCCTAAAATAAATCATTTTAATGTTGGAATTTTCTTCCAACTAGTTTTGTGCATGTTCTGACTTCAATTCACTAACTCTAATTAATCCAGAATAAATGGTCCATTATTCGTTTGATCTTTGCAGACACATGCAATGTTGATTTATCTAGCAAATATTCTTTATTGACTTTAAAGTCTAAATATGTGCTTTTTAATGTACAATTGTAGTCTAACCTTAACACCAAGTTACATCTGGTGTAACTTTTATAAATTTACACTTTTTTTACACCATAGATTTCTAAGAGATCTAATGGTTAAAAAAACATCATTAAATGCTATTGTTTTCCACTTTACTACCAAATTAATACTAGCATTCTCTCTCTCTTTCTCTCTCTCCTTATTTATTGCTTTCCACCATATAATATTTTCTTCAACACAATCTAACAAAAAAAATTGAAAAATAATCCCAACTGTGTCCAACATTTAGTATCTCTGAATAATTCGTAGTAGGCAACTTTTCTATCAATAATCTACAACATTTGATATGTTTCTATGTGGAGTTATATCAAAACCACTAAAAACATCAACTAGAAGAAGAACCAATAAATATATAAACAAAAAAATTAATAACAATAGAGACCAAATCTTTTGACACCCAAATGGGGCATTGAAGTGTTCTTTTCTGCCTTTTTGTGCAAAACTCTATTTCAAGTGTGTATATTCATAGTCATTATGCCTACTCTTCCGAAAGAAGACATAAATCCTGTCCACCAAATTACCACAGAAAAATTCAGTGGAATGTTTTCAACGATGATGTAGAGTTGTTTGCTTGTAGTCACTTTGTTTTACTTGAGTTCCCATGCCCTAGCAAGTCACAATTTGTTCCCTCACAAAGGCACTCCTATGGGTTTGCATAGAAATAATCTTCCTCCTTTGGCTTATCTGCAATAACCCTACGATGAGTTGGTTGTCCCATTCTTTTCTCATGAACCAATGCAACGGCAGCTACAAGCTCATTCCATGAAAGTGTTCTATTGTAATGCATATCCAGTAACGGTACAAGACTCTTCCGATCTAGCGGGATGGTTTTTTTTAAACCCAAGATACCTGCAAATCAGAAAGATCTTCAAGATCTTTCAGAAATGCAATAGTTCAACTGTGTTGCCATCGAATAAAATTAAAGCCCACCTCATCATGGTGGGTATACAAACCTGCGATGATCTTCCACAACTTTTGCCATGTTTCCATCATAGGTGGGAATGATGACTCTTGTTATGGGTAGTTTTGTGAAATCAATTATTATGGGATTATTTTTCAATTTTTTTTTGTTAGATTGTGTTGAAGAAAATATTATTTGGTGGAAAGCAATAAATAAGGAGGGAGAGAATGCTAATATTAAAAACTAGTCGCTAACCCGTGCGATGCACGGGAAAACTATTAGAAAATAATAAAGCATGCATATATTAAAAGACAATTTAAGTTCACGTGTGCTTGCAAGGGATACATACCTAAATAGTTCTTGCGGTAGAAATAAAAGTCTTATCTTTGAGATAAAGAACTGATGTAAACAAACTAACCTTACATAAAATAAATTTAAAAAAAAAAAAAAAAAAAAACATAAAACTGATGTCACAGGAAATTTAGCCACATAGTAGTAGTATATAAATCTCTTAAAACCTAAACCTAAACCTAAACGTAAGGACTAAATATTTATGCGCCTTCTCTTGCTTTCCTGATGTATTTGGTTAAAAACATAAAACTGATGTCACGGGAAATTTAGTCACATAGTAGTAATATATAAATCTCTTAAAACCTAAACCTAAACCTAAACCTAAACATAAGGACTAAATATATAAACAAACTAACCTTACAAAAGCTGAACTTTATAAGCTAAAATCTATACCGTGAGTTGTAGATCTTGAATGCTATACCGTGCGTTTAGGGCTTCCTACATCTGGAGAGAGAGGGAGTTTGCAGAAACCAAAGAAAATCTCTCTATAACTTAAGAAACACAATATAATAAAATCAAAGAGATAAAATTTTCAGAGGACAAAATATTATAGATAATTTAAAAGAATTTTGGTTTAATTTTTGAACACCGCAACTCCATAAAATTCATACTAATAATAATATTTTATGATAGCGCAGTTAGAATTTTGGTGGAAAATTGTGGTGCCAGCAAAGGTTTCGGTTTTATATATATATATATATATATATATATAGATGAGTATTCAATGGTGAACAAAGTACTATGTATTAATTAATATATAAACAAAACTAACCTTACAAAAGGTGAACTTTATAAGCTAAAATCTATACCGTGCATTGTAGATCTTGAATGCTTTAGGGCTTCCTACGTCTGGAGAGAGAGAGTTTGCAGAAACCGTGACTTTATATTTCTTAACTTGAGAGAGCGGTAAGGTTGCTAGGGTTTTGTAGATTTTGAATGCTTTAGGGCTTCCTACGTCTGGAGAGAGAGAGTTTGCAAAAATCGTGACTTTATATTTCTTAACTTGAGAGAGGGGTAAGGTTGCTAGGGTTTTGAGAAGTTATAATTTTTATTTATTTATTTATTTTTTAAATATTGTGCTAACGTGTTTAAATATTGTGCTGACGTGGAAAATTGTGGTGCCAGCAAAGGCTTCGGTTTTATATATATATATAGATATTTTTTAAATATTGTGCTGACGTGTTTAAATATTGTGCTGACGTGGAAAATTGTGGTGCCAGCAAAGGCTTCGGTTTTATATATATATATATATATATATATATAGATTAGATAATAAGGTGGAAAACAATAGCATTTAATGGTGTTTTTTAATTGTTAGATCTCTTAGAAATCTACAGTGTAAAAAAGATGTAAGTTTATAAGTTACACCGTAACTTGACACCTGGTGTAACTCTAAAGAGACATTTTTTAAACCATTGGATTTAAGTAAATCCAACGGTAAAAATAAGACAGCCATTAATGCTAATATTTTGATTAAGAACTCATTTATTATCCCTTTATAATATTCTATACTTTATTCTAAACCCAAAAATAGGTATACGTTTCTCACTCTTCTCTCTTTCTCCTCCATCACTCTTCTACCTCCACTGCCATAGGGAAATAATTCAAGAAAAATTGTAATTAGACTTTAGCTTTTGTTATGAACACCATGAGTATATAACCTTTAAAAGAGCTAAATGGAAACAAAGAAGTTCATGTAGCAGATCCAACCAAATGAGATTAAGGCATAGTTGAGTTTGAGTTTCTTTTGTGACGAGATTGTTCGTGATTGTTTGACGAAACTTTTGGCCGACCTAAACTACTATAAACTTTTTATCCTGTCTTTCTTTCTTTCTATGTATGATGAGTCGTTAAAGACAATGGGCGATAAGCCATATAAGCTGGAGAAGAAATAAAACTGAAATTGGCTATATCCAAAGTTCTCCTTAGCTGTCTTGCCGTTTGTCAAATGGCTTAGAGCATCTGGGGGACAAGTTATTGGGAAAAAGTGGCTGCTTTTGTTTAGATAATAATGGGTACAATTATTAAATTCACGATTGATCAGATCATTTCATTTAACAGGGAAATATCAAGCAAATGCTTTTGAGTTTTGAGTATTGATTAAGGACACGTTTGGTAGACTGTAACGGTAATTACATAGGAATAAGAATAGGTATTACAAGGAATACAATGTACTGTAATGTTATAATTATTACCATTCATTTGTTTGGTAACAACACAATAATAGAATCTGAAGACAATGGAATGAAAGTATTTTAAATCAATCTTAAGATATATTTTAGGAAATATCTTACTCATATAATTATATTTCCTAAAAAATAATATTATTTAAATTTGAAAGAGAGATTAGTTATTTGTTTTATGATTTTTTAATTTTCATATTTGTTATATGCATATAGAAAGTTTGTTTATTTGGAATTATATTAATTTTACAAAATTAATACATTTACTAAGGAATAGTTATTACAGCCCATTTAGAAATGAATAGCTATTCCTCATTTTAAAGAATAGCTATTCATAAGGAATGACTATTCCCTATAATAAAAACATAACCAAATTATTGAATAGCTAAACCATAGATATAACTATTACATTTCAGTGCCTATTACAGTCTACCAAACGAACCCTAAATGCTAGCAGGTTTCAAGCTTTCGTTTGATTTGAAAGGATTATTTTGCTGGAGGGAATAGCGGGGAGAGAGTTTATTTTTCTTGTATCACAGGGTCAGCCTCTTTATATGTGGTTCTACGAGCCCATATTAAATTTTGCCACAATTTTGCAATTGCACATAGCAATGTGCCAATGGCCCAATGACCCAATTTAGGTTTGTACCTCTAATGTCAGTGTTCTACAGTTATTTTTTTATTATTATTTTTCCTTCTTCTGCCGGCAATCTATTCATGGAGGTGGAACAATGGTGGAGGAGAAAGAGATAGAGAGAGAAACGTAGAGAGAGAGTCAAATATAACACTTTTTTTGGGTTTAGAGAGATATAAAATATAATAAATGAGAGATAATTAATGAGATTTTAATAAGAATATTAACATTAATGAGGGTCTTTTTTTGACTGTTGGATCTATTTAAATCCAATGATTTAAAAAATGTGTAACTCTTCAGAATTACACCAGTTGTAACTTAAACCCATCTCTCTCTCTCTCTCTCTCTATATATATATATATATAACTTTCAAGGTTTATACAAATAACTCTGTATGCTTGATAGGTGCCAATTCATAACCGAAATGAGAAAGAATGAAAGAAAGGAGGTAGGAAAAAAAACCACTATCATCTCATCAAAATGAGTAGTAGCTTTCAATATACAAAGCTTCAATCATAGTCCTGTTGAATAGAAGTATGATGTCCAATGAGAGAGAGAGAGAGAGAGAGAGAGAGAGAGAGAGATGGTACTTTCAAAGGAAATACACACATTTATTACGAGTAAATCATTTTGGTTGAGTTGAATATCAGGGTGTTGGTCCTCAAAAATCAATATAAATGCTATTTCCACTGATCTGCTTTGGATAAATGGGTCCTCTTAACCTTCCAGAATATAGGTCCTCATACGAGCAACAAGATTCACTCTTGATTATCATTTGGAATATCACTTGCTACTGATTGATGAATGAGATCCACATTGTGATAAGTCTCTTTAGAGAATTTAATGATTGTTTACCCAAACTCTTCCTCCTCTTGAGGGTCTAATAAACCTTGCCCACACTTCTGCACCATCAAACGTGGGAAGTTGCTTACAGCTGAAACCTCAATGTGACTGCACTGAAACATAAAAAATCTGAGAATGATCCACAAGGTATGTTGTAATAGCCAAATATATCCCTCCATATCTAACCACGTGAAGTTCCCTTTAGTGATGCAATAGACTAGGGAAGATTCTAGGCTACCTTTCTTACTATCCAAATGACCACTAATGTGGTGGGTAAGTCTTAATCAAGATTCACTTATGATCAGATGCTCATGAAATGAAAATAAAGCACATAGAGCTAGTCCTTTCCATTTAGTGAAATATGTAGGTAGCTGGATAGAGAGAGAAGGGGCAGTACTTTGATGGCTGAGAATTCACCTTGAGGGAGAACACTTTTATGGAGAATGGTTGATTTGAGAATGATTTTAATGGTCTAAAATATTATTCCAGTACATCTTCACAAATGATGTCCCAATTATCATAAAGTGAAGCCTTACAGTGGATTGAATTTGCCAAATCTGTTGTGCATCTTCTTTGTATACAAGACGGAGTCTGTGCTTCTGCACCATCTATCCTGACCAGTCACTTACAATTGAGACCTCTTATGGATCCAATGACTCTCCCTGCAGTGACAGCAATAACTTTTATGCCATCAGCCCTCTTTGGAGAGTGGAGACACTAGCAGAAACAAATAACAGAATTAACAAACAAAAAGGTGTTCCTAGGAATGGATTTCATCTAATGATAAACATCATGTTTATAGATTGATCTACCATTTAAATACATATTGATTGAGACAGAACTGTTAAATAAACTGATAGCCATAGGATATCAAACAATAAGTTGACAGGTCATGTAGGACAATATTCAACTTTGGAAAAATTGATTGACAGGAAAAGAAAAACAGAGGAAATAAATAAATAACATAAATATTAAAAGATATGCGAGTCAAAGTTATCCATGGAAAATATATATCTTACCAGATCACAAAGAAAAGAAGAAATAAATGAGATTTTTTATATTATTCTATAAAAGAAAACTAAAGAAAGCAGCTGTGCAAGTAGTGGAGGTTAATTCTAAAACTAGTTTTCCATTGTCTTTAAGAATGGCATCAAGGGGTTGTTTGTGTCCTCAAGGTGAACTTCCTAGTCAGAGCTTCTAGTTCTACTAGGTCTTGCCTCATAATTTCAGTTTTACATTTTTCTTTGGCTATTATCAATCATCAATTGATGAATGAGATCCCAATAATCAGATAAAGAGGCCAAGCAATGCCTTACTGTTTGCGTAAACTCTACATATCAGCATGTTAGAACATACAAGACTAACCCACACTTCTGCACTGTCAAGCTTGGCCAATTTAGCAATTGAATCCTCAATAAAGATGATTCTGATCAGAAATAACACGATTACAGATATTCGACTGATAGCCGATAATTTGACAACTACAATTACTTTACAGAAAGAAATTAATAATGCTCAACGAGAGCAACAAGATTGCAGATTTTTGCAAAAGTTTCTTCTTTCCAATTGAGTGGTACAACAACACTGGGATTGCATGCATCTATTGCATTCTCCTATGGAAAATTAAAATAAATTCCATAAAAAGAGAGCAAAAAAGTGCAGATTTTACTCTCCAACAAAATTGACGTGCACACAATCAGTTGGGGCAACTAGCAGAAATAAGAAACACAAATTACTGATCTTAAATGGCCCTTGTCACAGCTTAAAAGGAGAAAGAGATGCAAGCATATGCCAATGAATTTAAAAAGAAAAAAAATAAATATACAGCTACAAACAAACAAGATCCTTTAGAAGGAGAAAGATGGCGACTTGCAAAAAATCAATATTATAGTTCTAAAGAAAGGAATCAATATTATAGCTTTACTCTATAAATCAACAGAGCTAACTTATTAGACACACACACACACACGTCAGGAGTTCTAGACAAAATTTCATCCTTAAATAAATTTGTTTAAATGAAAACAGAAAATAATGACATTTTGTGGACAACTGCTCATGGACGGTTTTTTACTTTGGATAATCTCATGCTTAGGGGTCGCTCTTTGGAAAATTGGTGTTGTGTGTGCCGTTGTAATGGGGAATCTGTGGACCATTTACTTCTTATTGTCCTGTTGTACCCTCTTTACAATGGATCATGCCAGGCTCTGTGGCGCGGTTATTTTGTTGGCATCATTGGCTTGGGAATCATATTCAGATATTTCGAATTTAATTCCAAGTTGTTTGATGTGGATTGTATGGTTGGAACAAAATCATCACTCTTTGATGACGCTAAGAAGATGTTGGAAGAGTTAAAAGTTCTATGCTAGCGTAGTCTTTTTGATTGGTGTCAATGCTGGGGTTTTACGGAGTATTCTTCTTTTTCTGAGTTTATGTTTTCTCTTAGAATAGCCTCTTGATTTCTTTTTCCTGTGTTCATCATCATGAACAACTTATATTTTTTCTTTCTCTTTTCATTAATAATATTGCTTTGATTATCTATCCAAAAAAAAAATAATAATGTCATTTTGTAAGTTTCTTATATTGGGCCCATAAAAACAAGTCAAAACTCAGAAGGAACCTAACTCAAATGTTTTAGGTTTCCATGGCAAACTCAACGCCAAATCCAACTACCTAAAAGCATAATTTCCACAGGTTTCTAATCAACCAAACAATGGGTGGTGTGGTATGGGGTCAAAATTAAAAAAGACAAAAAAGGGGGGTCCTTTAAGTTTTAAATAGTTGTCCAAATTTTAAATAATTTAAGAAAAGGTAAATCAGATCTCTAAACATAAGCAGCCAAGTTGCATTAGTTGTATTATAGTCAACAAGAAAACTTTGCAAATAATTTAATCACCTTTACTGAAATCTAATTCACTTGCAAACCCCCAAAGCCCCTAGCCAGTGCTGTAAGATGTGTAAGATGGAGAAAGTGTAGGGAATTTCACCGAATTCCCAGCCTGTGAGAAACAAAAATAGAGAAAACACACGCCAAAGAAAAATAATCACACGCATAAGAAAATATTTACGTGGTTCGGCAATTTGCCTACGTCCACGGAGTTGCAGGGATTTCACTATTATCAGGAAAAAGTACAGAGTACAACTTGCGGCTACAATATTTTTCTCTCTATATGAAACACGGCAACACAACCTCCTTAAAACCCTAATCACCAAAGTCGGTTTCTACATATACATAATGGGCCAAAATTTTTTTCTCCGCTCCATGGACTAAGCCTCAGTAAATCTCTCATTAAAAATCACGCAATATTATTCGGGTCGGGTCGGGTCGTCAAACCGGATCAAACAAAACTAGGCTCCACAAAGCCCAACAAATCTCCCACTTGGAGACTAGTTCAATCACCAACATCAAACCGCTATCCTCCAAGAAACAATCCCTTATCCCTGCAACTCATCCTCCTGTCCTTAAGTTAGAAGACCAATTGAAGCTGCGCACAGCTTCAACTTCTCAATAGTGACACCTTTAGTCAACATGTCTGCCGGGTTCTTAGATCCACAAATCTTCTCAAGTATTACCAGCTTATCTTCAACAAGGTAACGGATAAAGTGGTATTTTGTTTGTATATGCTTCGACTTTGAATGAAAAGCTGAATTTTTGGCAAGAAAGATTGCACTCTGACTGTCACTGTGTAGAATGCCCATCTCCTGCTTCTTACCCAATTCATCTAAGAAACCATGTGGCCAAATCATCTCCTTTCCAGCTTCAGTTGCTGCAACATACTCAGCTTCTGTAGTAGACAAAGTAACAATCTTCTGTAGATTTGAAGCCCATGATATAGCTGTACCACCTAGAGTAAAAACAAACCCAGTAGTACTCTTTCTACTATCAATATCACCAGCAAAATCAGCATTTACATAACCCTGCAGCTCTGATACCAGTTGTAGGGAATAAAGCTGAATTCCTAACCTGTGAGAAACAAAAAATAGAGAAAACACACGCCAAAGAAAAAAAAACAATTACACGCACAAGATAATATTTACGTGGTTCGGCAATTTGCCTACGTCCACGGAGTTGCAGGAATTTCACTATTTTCAGGGAAGAATACAATACAACATGCGGCTACAATATTTTCTCTATATATAAAACACGGCAACCGACTCCACACCAAAAAACCCTAATTACAAAAGGCGGTTCCACACAATATTATTTGAGTCGGGTCGGGTTGTCAAACTGGATCAAACAAAACTAGGCTCTATAAAACCCAACAAATCTCCCACTTGGAGACTAGTTCAATCACCGACATTAACCGCAATCCTCCAAAAAACAATCCCTCATCCCTGCAACTCATCCTCCTAGAAGACCAATTGAAGCTGCGCACAGCTTCAACTTCTCAATAGTGACACCCTTAGTCAACATGTTTGCTAGGTTCTTAGATCCACAAATCTTCTCAAGTATTACCAGTTTATCTTCAACAAGGTAACAGATAAAATGGTATTTTGTTTGTATATGCTTCGACTTTGAATGAAAAGCCAAATTTTTGGCAAGAAAGATTGCACTTTGACTGTCACTATGTAGAATGCCCATCTTCTGCTTCTTATCCAATTCATCTAAGAAACCATGTAGCCAAATCATCTTCTTTCCAGCTTCAGTTGCTGCAACATACTCAGCTTCTGTAGTAGACAAAGTAACAATCTTCTATAGATTTGAAACCCATGATATAGCTATACCACCCAGAGTAAAAACAAACCCAGTAGTACTCTTTCTACTATCAATATCACTAGCAAAATCAACATCTACATAACCTTGCAGTTTCAAGCTTGCACCTGTGAACCAAAGACATATATCTGATGAACCCTTCATATATCTCAGAATCCATTTGACTGCCTCCCAATGCTGCTTTCCAGGCCTACTCATGAATTTGCTCACAACTCCCACTGCATGTGCAATGTCTGGCCTTGTACACACCATAGCATACATCAAGCTGCCAATAGCTAAGGCATAGGACACCTTGCTCATGTGGTCCCTTTCTTCTTCTGTCTTCGGTGACTGTTCTTTGCTTAGTTTGAAATAACTACCCAAGGGTGTGCTCACTGGTTTAGCTTCATTCATGTTGAACCTGCTGAGAACTTTCTTCACATACTCTGACTGTGAAAGTTTCAATGTACCATTAGCCTTGTCTCTAATGATTCTCATACCAAGGATTTGCTTTGCAGCTCCTAAATCCTTCATTGCAAACTGTTTGGACAATTGCTTCTTCAGATTATTAATCTCCTCAATGCTAGACCCTGCAATAAGCATATCATTCACATACAACAGTAATATAATGTAAGAATTGTCAAAAGACTTAGCATAACAACAGTGATCAACTTCACATTTCTTGAACCCAATTCTATGCATAAAATTGTCAAATTTCTTGTACCGCTGCCTAGGAACTTGTTTTAGGCCATACAAGCTCTTTCTCAGTTTGCAGACTAGATTCTCTTGTCCCTGAACAATGAACCCTTCTGGCTGAATCATGTAAAGGTCTTCCTCCAAGTCACCATGAAGGAATGCTGTCTTCACATCTAACTGCTCAAGATGTAAATTTTCTGCAGCTACTATTCCCAGTATCAGTTTGATTGTTGACATTTTCACAACTGGAGAAAATATCTCTGTGTAGTCAATGCCTTCCTTCTGTTGGAACCCTTTAACAACTAATCTAGCCTTGTAACATTTGCTACCATCATGCTCATTCTTTATTCTGTATACCCACTTGTTGTGCAAAATCTTCTTTCTTACTGGTAATTCAGTCAGTTCCCATGTCTGATTCCCCAACAAGGAATCCATCTCATCCTTCATGGCTAACTCCCACTTGCTTGAATTCTCATCTTGCAAGGCTTCATCATAACACTTTGGCTCACCACCATCAGTCAACAGGAGATAATTTAGAGTGGGTGAATAACGCTGTGAAGGTCTAATGTTCCTGGAAGATCTGCGGACTTCAGCTACAAGTGTACTCGGATCTACCTGTGAATTTACATTCTCCTTATCTTCTTCACCCCTTTTCTGGATAGTACCTTCAGTCAATTCATCTAAGTTGACAAACTCAGATTTCTTTTGATTTATCTCTTTCACATCTGACACTACAGTTGATCTGTCCTTGTACATAACCTGTTCATTAAATATCACATTTCTACTTCTGATGATTTTCCCGTTTTGTTCATCCCAAAACCTATAGCCAAATTTCTCATCACCATAGCCAATGAAAAAACATATTTTAGACTTTGCATCAAGTTTACTACGAGCATCAGAATCAATATGAACATAAGAAACACAACCAAAAACTTATAAGTGTGAAAATTTTACCTCTTTACCACTCCAAACCTCCTCAGGAAGTCTGAACTCCATGGGAACTGATGGTCCTTGGTTTATCAGGTAAGCTGCAGTGCTAACAGCATCAGCCCAGAAAGTTTTTGGTAGTCCAGTATGCAACCTCATGCTTCTAGCACCCTCATTGAGAGTTCTGTTCATGCGTTCAGCCACACCATTTTGCTGTGGTGTCCTAGGAATGGTCTTCTCCATCCTAATTCCCTGTGCAGTACAATACTCACTGAACCCTCCATCTATGTACTCTCCTCCATTATCTGACCTCAAACATTTTACTTTCAAACTTGTTTCTGTCTCAACCATGGCCTTCTATTTCTTAAAAGTTTCAAATACATCAGATTTATTTTTCAAAAAATAAACCCATACCTTTCTGCTTGAGTCATCAATGAAAGTGATGTAGTACCTTGAACCTCCAAGGAATGCAACCGGAGAAAGCCCCCATAAATCAGTGTGTACTAACTCCAATTTTTCAGCCTTTGGTGTTCTGCTAGTTTTCAAGAAGCTCACATTTTTCTGCTTTCCTAAGATGCAACTTTCACACATGTCAAAATCAATGGACTTCAATTCTGGTAGTTTTCCTTTTGACAGCAGCATCTTCATCCCTTTCTCACTCATGTGACCAAGTCTGCGGTGCCATAGGCTTATATCAGTACTTGCATCAGCAACTGCAATTGTGTCTCTTGGACATGAGGTCATATACAGAGTACCAGTCTTCTTTCCACGAGCCAATACCCTAACTCCCTTTGTAACCTTCCAAGTACCACCGACAAATAGTATTGCATGTCCTTCATTATCAAGTTGTCCAACAGAAATCAGATTCCTCCTCAGGTCAGGAATATGAAGAACCTTCTCCAGTAACCAAACAGATCCATTGGGCAACAATATTCGGACGTCTCCCATACCTACAACATCCAAGGCTGAACCATCAGCCAAATACATCTTACCAAAATCACCTGCAACATAATTTTGTATGATTTCTCGGTGTGGAGTGGTATGAAACGAAGCTCCTGAATCCAAAACCCAATCATCAAGTGGACTGTCTACTACAAGAAGTAATGCATCCTGTACCTCTTCTGTTACAGCATTAGCAGAATCATTTCCATTTTTCTTCTTAGGACTTTTGCATTGATTCCTAAAGTGACCTGTTTTTCCATAGTTCCAGCATTGTACTTGTTGGCCTGATCTAGATTTGCTTCTGTTCCGATTAGAATTTCTGGATTTTGATCTGCCTTGGTTTGAATTTCTATCATTACCTCTGCCTCTTGTCTCAAGGTTTAGGGCAGAACCAGATCCTGAGGTTTCACCTGCATCTCTTCTGCGAATCTCCTCAGCCAGAATTAAATCTCGTATGTCATTGTACTTCAGCTTTTCTTTTCCTGTAGAATTGCTTACTGCCATCCTCATTGCCTCCCAACTGTTTAGCAAAGAAGCCAAAACGATCAGAGCACGAATCTCATCATCAAAATCAATTTCTATAGACGACAATTGATTTGTGATAGTGTTAAATTCGTTCAGATGTTGTGCTACTGATGCATTTTCTGCCATCTTCAAATTGAACAATTTCTTCATTAGATGCACCTTGTTGTTTACAGACGGCTTTTCATACATACCGGACAAAGCCTTCATTAGATCTGCTGTGGTCTTCTCCTTTACAATATTGTGTGCAACAGACCTAGACAGAGTTAACCTAATAACTCCTAAAACCTATCTATCAAGAAGCGCCCATTCCTCAGCCTTCATAGCCTCAGGTTTTTCCCCTAGAAGCGGCAGATGCAACTTCCTCCCATAAAGGTAATCCTCGATTTGCATCCTCCAAAATCCAAAGTCTGTGCCATCAAACTTTTCTATTCCAGACACCTTTCCTGCTTCCTCTACCATTGCTCCCACTCAAACCTAACCCTAGGCTCTGATACCAGTTGTAGGGAATTTCACCCAATTCCCAGCCTGTGAGAAACAAAAATAGAGAAAACACACGCCAAAGAAAAATAATCACACGTACAAGAAAATATTTACGTGGTTCGGTAATTTGCCTACGTCCACAGAGTTGCAGGGATTTCACTATTATCAGGAAAAAGTACAGAGTACAACTTGCGGCTACAATATTTTTCTCTCTATATAAGGCAACACAACCTCCTTAAAACCCTAATCACCAAAGTCGGTTTCTACATATACATAATGGGCCAAAAAAATTTTCTCCGCTCCATGGACTAAGCCTCAGTAAATCTCCCATTAAAAACCATGCAATATTATTCAGGTCGGGTCGTCGAACTGGATTAAACAAAACTAGGCTTCACAAAACCCAACAGAAAGATGTGCCTTAAAAAAACCAAAGAAAAAAGGTTTACCAGCTGTGTAGATTCATCAAAGTTTCCACTTTCACTAGGATTCCTCTTCTTCACAATAAGAGTCACCTTGTCGTTGTGTGCAAAAATTCCCAAACCAATTTTCAATTACATATGGTGCTCTATCCACTTTGGGTGTGGTTGTACATCATTAAAGGTACCTTCTGCACTAGGTCCAGCCCCATCCCCATCTTAGTCATCATGCCTTTGCTTAATGTTGGTGTCTTTTCCTGAATCATCAAAATCATCCTTATTAGGAATGATTACATAGCTGCTACACCTAGCCTTAGTTTGTTTGAGATCTTCAATGACTTGCTCGAATACCAAATGGGCACCGCATTTTGTAACCTCCAAGCCTGGACCGAAGGTTTGTAATGTAGCCTCAATCTGACTGAATTCATTAGCTTTGACTCAATTCAATTTTTCAAACCAGTCCTCTCCGAAGAATGTTGAGGGATAATATTCCAGCCAAATATGATACAATTCAATCTTACCAAGTTCCTTGGATAAAGAAGATCCACTTCACCAGATTCATATCTGCTGGCTTTAATGAAACATTGAAGCTCATGCGTATATCTCATATATCCCAAATCTTCAGTACTAGGAAGTTGGTCAAGTGGATAATGCAGGCAGCATAAAAAAATAATGCACAAAGTAATTCCCACATGATATAAAATCAAATTGTGATGTCCTTAAAAGAAGTTCATGGATCTAAAATAAAATAATAAAATAAGAAAGATATCATGTAGGACAGGACTCAACTTCAGAAAATTTAATTGATAGAAAAATTGAACAGAGCAAACACAAATTGCATAAAAATTATTTTTTTACAAAAAATGAGGGAATGCTAATGTGAGTTAAATGTATCCATGGAAAATTCAGATCTCATCAAATCACAAAGAAAAGAAGAAATAAATGATATCTTTTATATAAATCTATGACAGAAGGAAGAGCACAGAAGTAATGAAGGAAACTGTGCAAGTACTGGAAAGGTTATTCTAGAGCTTGTTTTCCCTCATCTTTAAAAATGGGATCAAGGGGTTTTCTTAGACTCTCAAGGTGAAATTCCTCATTAGAGCTTCTAGTTCTACTAGGTCTTGCTCATAATTATAGTTTTATATCTTTCTTTTGCTATTGCCAATCATCAACAGACGAATGAGACACCATTTATCAGATAAAGAGGCCACACAATGGCTTATTGTTTGCTAAAACTACATATCACCATGCTGTTAGAAGAGTAGCCCATGCTTCTGCACTATCAAGGTTGGCCAATTTCTAGCAATTGAATCTTCTTTGCTAGAAATTGAGGCTTATGTATCTTCTAGTAGTCTAGCGTTTGTATTATGATTATGATTCTATTTATTAAGTGCCAAACTCCCTTCCAAAGTGAACTTGAAGCACGTAGAATCAGAAAGCCCCTTCTCAAAATTTAGAATCACAATGAGAAATTGAATACATAAGCACTAAAAACCAAAAGTCCAACCCCTCTCTCACAGCCTGCACACCTTCCACCTTAGCCAAGCCAAGGAACATACCACTTCATAATTGTGCAATGTACCAGCCATATAAACTATAAAATTATCTCAAACTTAAATATAACCAAAATTGAACATCAAATTACAAAACAACATGATAACTGGTAGCTTTTACCTGTTGAACCAGAGCCACCATAGCAGCAAGAAAGACACAAGTTCTTCTGGGGCATAGCTCCAACTGGTGCGTTCAGAAAACATACATAACCTACTATTAGTTCCCCTGCTTTTATGGTAAGGAAAGAAATTCTAGCAAAGTCAAACATAACTGGCATGCTTGAGCCATGCTTATGTGCTCTGAAAACAAAACCATGAGAAAGCATAAAACACAGCATTTCTTCACTCATCCAGTTTCTATGAAAAATATAGGATAAGAAAACAAAATTTAAATGTTTCAATGGAAACCCAGAATTTAAATTTAAATGTTCCAGAATAGAACTGAAAAAATCATTGACTCCATTTTCAGATTTCGAAAGGGTTAATGTGATGAAGAAAAAAAAAAAAATGCCTACGTCAAAAAAGAAGACGACCTCTCTAGTAAAAAGGGTCCAATTGTAGTAAATGATGAACAGTAGACACAATCAATTGCAAACTAGTCCCATAAGAAAGAGAAAGAGGTGACTTACAAAAACATCAAAGAAAAAGAAAAAAAGTTTCCACACAATCAGAGTTACCTTATGTGCATACATTCCCAATCCAATTTTCAATTAGATTAGGGTGCTCTATCCACTTTGGGTGTGGTGGTTCTGGTTCATCATCAGACTCATCCTCATAATAAGGAGTGATGATGCAACTGCTAGACCCAGCCCCAGCCATAGTCTGTTTGAGATCTTCTATGTCTTGCTCGTATACCACATGGGCTCCGCATTTCGTGACCTCCAAGCCTGGACCTTTCGATTCAAATGTAACCTCAATTTGGGTGAATCCATTAGCATCCACTCGATTCAAATTTTCTTCCCAGTCGCTTCCCAAGTGTCTAGAGTGAATATATTCGAGCCAAAGCTGATACGATTCAATCTCACCAAATTCCTCCGATAAAGGAAGGATCACTCTGGTAGATTGATGTCCGTTAGCTTTAACGAAACAACAAACCTTATGCGTACTTATCATATATCTATAATTTTCAGTATGAAGTTGGTGAAATGGATGATGTTGGCAGAATATATAAACAGCGCACACAGCGATTCCCTTAAATTTGTCACTTAATAATAAATGTGATGGCACTTGTAGATTCACTGAAGCCCCCACATTTTGGTGCCTGTACCATTTCGGAATTTCACTTCCAGGAATTGTGAAATACGTATAACGATTCTCCTGATAGCGTCCCTGAAATAAACAAACGAATCATGATGTTTAGAACTTCAAATGCAAGAGAGAGAGAGAGAGAGAGAGAGAGAGAGAGAGAGAGAGAGAGAGAGAAAGAGACCTCACTGATATAATGTCTTAGAATTGTTGACAACAATTCACCGTAGCCTTGATTATTAAGCAATTTGACGCAATTGTGAAGATATATATTCGGCCGAAAATCATATTCTAGACTTAATGATAATGTTTCCAGCGAGGTACACCCTCTTGCATCAATATATGCAATATTTAAAGGAAGCTTGGGCAACATTTGAAGTTGAGTGCAACCACCCAAAAAAATGTCATTCAGATTAGATAGTTGAATGATACTTTTTGGGAGGCAAACAAAATTATTTCTCATTAGATATAATTTTTTTAAAGAAGACAAGCACCCAAGATCATTAGGAATTCTTCGAATATTGCAATAACTTAAATCCAGTTTCGTCAAAGACCACAAGCCAGGTAAAGAACACTCTAACATGCCCATGAGATCAGGACTTCTTCTTCCTTGCATTAAAGGAAAACTTAGGAGCTTATTGAATGATTTAGATACACATCCACGGAGAGATAATACTTTGAGATTTTTTAAGTGAACAACAGATAAAGGTAACTCTGTTATAGCAGTTCCACTCACATCTAGTTCCTCTAAACCTTCAATATTCCCCAAATTTTCTGGCAATTCATTAAGTTTTGAGCACCCAGATAAAGTGAGAATTTTTAGAGACATCAAATAACAACAACCATTTGAAAGACTTAAAAGGTTTATGCAATCTCTTAGGTCCAATTTTATAATGCCAGTAAAATACTCCACTGAGAATGGTAGTTCATTTATCGTAGTCTCACTCAAACAAAGTTCTAACAAACATGACATATTTCCAACAATTTCTGGAAACTTCTTCAATTTTGAACAACCACCAAGATCGAAAATTTCAAGTGCTTCCAAGCTGATCTTGTGAGGAAAGCTTTCGAGACATTTGCAACCATTTAGATCCAATCGAATAAGTTGTTTGAGATCTCCAAGTGATGTGTGAATCTTATATAGTCTTGTACAATGTCGAAGAATCAATTGCTTAAGTTTTGGGGCTCCACTAAGGTTTGGGATCTCAATCAAGTTTTGAGAGTCACTTAGGTCAATGAGTTTTAACTCATCTAAATTCTGTTATAAACCAATAAATAATTAGATAAAGTCAAGGCTTAATGAAAATGAATAAAACACACATTTGCATAACTAAAAATCTTACCATATTTCCTTTCCATAGTTGTTTGATGCCACTACAATGCATTCTTAATTCAACAAGTTTGTTTAGTTGAAAATTGGTTGGTATGCATTTTAAATGATATCCATACCATTCAAGAAGACGTAACTCTTTAGAAATATAATTGAGACCTTGTGGAAGTTGCACCTTACCTCTATTGAGGTCTTTTGGAAGTTGCACAGTACCATTTATGAAGTCTTGTGGAAGTTTCTCAATACCAATTTTGAGCAATCTCAAATTTTTCATCTTTAAGAAGGCTTCAACTCTCAAGTGTTCCACTTTTTGAATAGGTATGTTTAGCATTATGCCTTCAACTACCTCTGTTCCCTAATAAATAAATAAATAAATGAAATTAGAATAATTGGTAAATTCTAAGAAAATTTTATAATAACATATATACTTCTTTAGGTTCAAGTTTATACTAGTCAACTTACACTATTATTCTTCAATACATGAATGACATCCTCATAAATCCACAACCTACTACGTCCACTAGGCTCTTTAGGAGATTCGCGACGAACGATTTCTTGGCCCATATCTTGTAGCAATCCATGCATCCATAAAATTCCTTGGTCATCAATGGTTATGAGAGATTTGTCCATAAGAACGCCAATATTGTAGTCTGGATAATAACAAAAACTTTCTAGAATATCTCTTATGCAATCTTTGTTCTCTCCATTGAAAAAACATGCAATATCTAAAAACAATCCTTTCTGCATATTTGTTAGCCCATCAAAACTTGTTTGAAGTATATCCAAAATGTTTCTATTAGGCTCTTCTTTTAGTTTATCTAGGGCACTTTTCCATTCATTCGTTCTTTTAGCAAACAACGAAGAACCTAAAACTTTAAGAGCTAAAGGAAGGCCATTAGCATAATTCACAAAGTCCTTGGACAAGTTCACATAATTTTCTTTAGGATAAGGTTTATGGAAAGCTCTCCAACTAAAAAGTTGCAAAGCATCATCGTTGTTCAACACCTTAGCTGTATATATATCATCAACACCACATCTTCTCAATAAATGGCTATCTCTGCTTGTTATAATGATCCTACTCCCTAGACCAAACCAATCATGCTCCCCTGCCAATGCTCCTAATTGTTCTTCTCCATCCACATCATCAAGAACAATAAAAACATTTTTATTAGATATTGTATTCCTTATAACATTGATTCCCTCATAGACATTCCATATGTTTATTTCACTTTCCATGAGGATCTTAGAAAGAAGTTGTTTTTGTAAAGAAACTAGACCTTGATTTTTAGTTTCTTCTCCAACATTAGCAATAAAGCTACTAGCTTCAAAGTTACCATAAATTCTTCTATAAATTTCTTGTGCAAGGGCTGTTTTGCCTATTCCACCCATCCCACATATCCCAACAAAGCGAACACCACCCAACCCTTCACCCAAGTATGAATCCAACATTTCCTCCACAAAGGAGTCCATTCCAACAAGGTCCTTAGAAACACAAGGGAGTTTGTGATACAATTCACTAAATATCCTTCCAATGATTTTTTGGATAACTATTGATTCATGGCTGCAAAGAAAATAGCAAAGCAATAATTTAGATTATGTAGAGCTAGCCACATTTAAAGACAAAACATTCATTATAAACATAATCTTAGCTTTGTTTAGCCACATTGAGAGTGCCTAATTATATTTAGAAATTCATTACTAGATGGATTATGGGGGAAATTTTAGAGTAATCAGGCGCCAAATTTATTGCAAGGTCTGTGTAAAGTACATACTTGCATGACTAGAATCTAGTTCTACTAGGATTAGAATAGGGTTAGTCTAGTTTATTCTACAAATAGTTAAATACTCTCTTATCATGTGGCCAAGTAAAAAAAAGTAACCACCGCACACCCTTGGTGAGATGGTCACTCCATAAGTATAAGTGCTTGTGAGGTGTGGGGGGTAAGGGCCAGGATTCAAGTCTCCAAGAGGAAACTTCACACACATATACACTTAGATTAAGCTAGAGTAGAATTCTATATTGTATATAATAAAAAAAGAAAAAAGAAAAAAAGGTAAGTAATAATAAATGTCATTAGGGCATTTGTTAGTGAATCGTTTTAAGAAAGTTTTTATGGAAAAGGGAAAAAAAAAAAATTAATAATTTGACAACTTTTTCAATTTTCCATAAAAGTTTTGTTAAAATTTTCTTAAAATAGTTTGTTATTAATTGCCATAAGGGCACTTGCTAACAGTACCCATAAATAAATTCTAAAAGAGTAAAAAATAAATTGACCATAAATAGCATTATTCCAAAGAAATTCATACTTATCCTTTAAATCCCATCCAGCAAGATCAGCAACTTTTGTCAGAGCAGATTTCCACATTTGCACATTTCCTATGTTATCCTTGAAACTCTCTTCATGTTTAGCAAAGGCTTCTCCAAAAGTCCCTTTATGATTCTGCACATCACTAGGATTTATATAGTGAAAAACAGGTAGAACAACCAATCCCGTCTTTTCCATGCACTCAACGATCTTTGTTAGTTCAGTTAAGCACCAACTCGAAGAAGCATAGTCTCTTGATAGAATAACGACAGCAATCCTCGATTCTTCTATTGCTTTCAAGAGCTCTGGGGCAATAGATGTCCCCTGCTTGAGTTTTTCATCATCCTTGAAAGTGGATATGCCTTTTTGTTTCAATCCTGCATATAAATGATCAGTAAATTTTTTACGGGTGTCTTTGCCTCTAAAACTGAGAAATACATTGTATTTCCATCTCTTAGAAGAAGAAGATGCTGATAGAAGAAGAGCCATAAAGGAAATGGATGAGCTTGAACAGTGAGGATACAGATTCATGAAACTGCAAGTTTGACTGAAAACCCTCCAAAAAGCCTCTTGGTTAGCGCAATGGAAGTATGTGTTTGTAACTTTTAATAAGATTGAGAAGATGGGTCATCAGTTCATTTTTTCTTTTTTCTTTTTTTGATTTTGAGGAACCTCAACGGTTCATTTTTTATGACCCATCAATTAATTTTTTAATAGCGTCGGCGGGCAGGTGGCCATCCCGCTATAAATTGTCGGGATGCCTAATGAACAAGAATGTCCTTTTTATGCTTTTTTTTTCTTCCCCAGGCTTTTTGCAGTGATATTTTATCTTTTTTATTTTACTATAAAACCCATCTCTTGCTGCTATTTTCACGGGGCTGCATCTGCGCAGACCTGCACAGGAAAGTACCTGGAAGATGAGGGCCATCTGCACTCCTGCACACGGAATCTAATAGAAATTGCACTCACTCAATTTCACAATTTATTAGAATGGTGTACTGTAAGTTGACTTAAACATGTGAACAAGTTTCTACCACATTTAGTTAGCCACTTAAACATATTGTAAAATTGAGTATAAAATTGAATGGCAATTCCTCTATAAGTCATTTTTTGCTAAATAATGCGTTTATTTATTTATTTATTTATTTATTTTTTTAACTATTTACCAAATAAAGTTTCTTAGGGAAATAGCCTTGTTTGTAACTAGACTTTCCAAAAGTTGAGTTCAAAGCATTTTAAAAGAACTTGTTTGGCAAAATAACTTTAAAAAAAAAAAAAAAAAACGTTATTTTGCAATTTTGGCCCCTCTGTATTTTATTGTGCCCATTCAAAGTACACTTTATTTCAAGATGCTATAAAATAAAAGACAAAGTTTGTTTTACCATATTCATTGATGTATTATTTCTATATCTTCTTATTGAACAATAATGTCACTTTGTAAATTGGGGATACTTAAATTGAACAATAATATATTTATTTTTCTGAAAAATATTAAAAGTATTATAAATTTATAACAAAAAATTTATAAACTAATGTGATAGTGAATGTAATTGGTGCTAGTTCAACAAAATAATAAATGAGTATTTTATTTTTATTTTTTTGATTGTATATATATATATATGAAAGCTCAAATAATGTGAAACACTATAGTTTGTTTAGATCCCTAATTTTAAAATTACGGCTTAATTACTTTTACTCTAATTTATGTAAGTGCGGAACAAGAGTAAAAGATACGCAATAATAGGAACTACTCTTTAAGCCATAACCACAAGTAAACAATTAACAAATATAAAACTTAAAGAGTAAGGGAAGAGAGATGCAAACACAAGATAACATGATGATGTGTTATCGAAGAGGAAACCAAAGAACTTGGCGAAAAACCTTTCCGCGACCCTCCAAATGAAAATTAATCTACTAGTGAATAAGTTGGAGTACACGGATAACAAAACTATCCTCCAAGCCTAATCTACCCAATATACTTGAGCCCTCTAAGCTCTAGCTACCAATGGACTTGTCGGAGTTTTGTCTTCAGTAGTTATCCGGATCCCACAATACCACCCAATTGCATCCACCAATCCTCAATCGGCTTCTTTTGGCAAATCTTAAATGCTCCCGAGCTCCAAAACACTCTTTACACTCTGAAAAAGTGTGAGTTGTGTTTGGGTACAAATCTCCTCTCAAGGTATAAAAATGAGTGAGGGAAAGGAGAAGAGACTACAAAGGAATTCTCACTTTAGGATGAGTAGCTCTCTCTAAAATGGTGGGTGTGTTGTAGAAACCTCTCTAGGGTTTTCTTCTGAATAGCCTCCTTACAACTTTGTGGATAATGAGGGTATATATAGTAGGGTAAAGAAGAAGAAATGTCACATTTAAAATCCTCCAAGAAGAGAGTTTTACGGGTCACTTGCAAGTTGGCCTGAGTCGCGAAGTGACTCGCAAAATATAGCCTGGCACTTGAAATATAGCTTGGAAAGTGCTCACCAGAAATGAAATCTCACCACCAAGTCTAGCTTTGAAAAAAAGAAATGAATTCTCACCACCAAATAAAAAATAATCCTGTCAACATAAACAATAAATATTTCAAAAAATAATTTTAGGTAGTTTTATATTCAAACAATGGGGTAGACATTGATGCAATTAGAACTATGGTTTAATTAGTGACAAATCTCTTACTTACAGATGACAATTATAAACACTAGTATAAGAAAAAGGAACAAGTAAGCATACACAAGATGATAATTAATTAGTAACCATTGTCTTACATACACACCCATGGCAAGCATATAGTTTGTGCCAATACAAAAAAAAGAAAAAGAAAAAAAAAGAGTGCAAGAGGTACATAAAGATAATCCGATTACTACAACACCAAGCCTAAGCAACCGAGGTTGTAGACAAGCCCCTTTCCTTCAGAGAACATGAAACTGAGGGTTCATTTCGTACTGCTTCTCTAGCCACCTCAGCTGGACCTCCTTACTCTGAACATTAGATGCAAACATGTTCCTATCGTCTAGGTTATTCATGAAGAAGAAGGTGCTGAATATATGAAGGTGATCACCCACTTGCACCCCAGGAAGACTCAACACCATACCCATAATTGCTTGCATCTCATTAGATGTTGTGGTGCAAAATGGTGTATGAGTACTTACACTTCTACTTTCAACAATAACATCTGACATGCTCTTCAAAGAGTTGGACATCTCTTGCACAACTGAACATTTTTTTGTTTTGTTTTTTGTTTTTTGTTTCTTGCAAATTCCCCTAAAAAGGTGGGCACCACTTGCCAAGCCTTTCCCCTTATTCACTACCGGTCTTGCTCTCGACGATGCTGGGCCTTCAACCTCTATTGGGTCAACTGAGTTCGCATAGGGTTCACATTGGGGGTTAACAAATTCTTTGCTATCAGTGGAGTCCCCAGACCCTTCGGTGCATTCCTTTGGTATTTTACCACTCGTGTAGAATGCATTTTTCCCCGTTGCAACCGTGCCTTCAAACATGATTTCCATGGACTTAACATTTGGCTAAGGTTTGTTTTTAAAGGTTAATGCCTTGGGACATGCCTACATGTGGACAACCGGTAGTTAGAACACAACATAGTTGTAGACAGCTGAGTTTTTCAAAATTATGTAAAGTGAACTAACTTGAACCTTTCGGGTCCACCACTCATCAGTGGCCTGAATAATCCTAGTTATAGGATCATAACCCGACCCAGTCTCACCAAAACACTCCTTCCAAGCCTTCCACTGTTTTCTTAGATGATCCCATTTGTTTTTAAATTGCGTGTGAGTCACCAGTTTTCCCATTTCACCCAACTGCTCAATCACTGCATCAACCCCTTCCTTTCTCAAAAATCCTCCATTTATGTTGCTGTCTAGGACTTGAGTTACCGACAAATCACAATAAGATTTTAGTTCCTTAGGTTATTTCCACCCAGTTCTCACTTCATTACCATCGGCCTTCGATTTCCCCTTACCCATTTTTACTACAACTTCCTTCTATACTCATTGAGGCATTTCAACGAATAGTTTGTATGCATATCATAATCAGTTACGCATGCCCATATGAAAAATGCAAAGTAAACTCACATATACTCCAAATACAACATAGGTAGGAAGAGAAACACACAAAATTACACGAAGGAGAGAGAAAACCACATACTAATGTCATGGAAAACACAAAAACCACAGATTGAATCCTCATGGAAAAAAATATAACCACACATCAACTGATCAGAGAGTATGAAAAGTTAGACAAAACTTACCTGTGAATGCAGAGACCCACAGTGGCGACAACGACGTCCTAAGCGGAGAGAAGGTGAGCTCGAGCGAAGCACGAAGGAATGGGTTCATTTGTTCCGTGTGGGTTTGCAATTACCGTTTTTTAGCTCTTGTTTTGATGGTTTATTGGTTGGTGGGTAGGTGCATTTCATTGAAGAGGAAGAGGACGGATCATTGATGAAAATTGAAGACATCTCTGCACGGTAGTTGAGAGGAAGAAAGGGTAGAATGTGAAAATTTAGCCGTTGGAGAGAACGAAACGTTTTGTGTTTCTGCTTCGTGGGTCAGAGTTTTGTGAATAGTACAGTACAGTGCAACGCGTTTTGTGTTTATGCTTAAGTCCAAGTAGAGTACCTGCACACGCACAGATGTTTTAATGAAACGGTGTGTATTTCCTTTCTTTTTGCATTTCAACTGAGAACCATTTGCGCGTTTACTTGCTGGCACTGTAGCCATAGGTCCCACGCCCATCAAAATGCAAACGTGAAACGCTGAGTAAACGCTGGATCCAAACGTAACCTCACTCAATTTCACAATTTATTAGAATGGTGTACTGTAAGTTGACTTAAACATGTGAACAATAATGGTACTCAATTTCACTAAATAATGCTTTTTTTTTTTTTAAAACTATTTACCAAATAGGGTTCTTATGAAACTTCTCTAGGGAAATAGCCTTGTTTGTAAGTAGACTTTCCAAAAGTTGAGTTCTAAGCAGTTTTAAAAGAACTTGTTTGGCAAATAACTTTAAATAAATTAAAAAAAAAACATTATTTTGCAATTTTGGCCCCTCTGTATCTTATTGTGCCCATTCAAAGTACACTTTATTTCAAGATGCTATAAAATAAAAAGACAAAGTTTGTTTTACCATATTCATTGATGTATTATTTCTATATCTTCTTATTGAACAATAATGTCACTTTGTAAATTGGGGATACTTAAATTGAACAATAATATATTTATTTTTTTGAAAAATATTAAAAGTATTATAAATTTATAACAAAAAATTTATAAACTAATGTGATAGTGAATGTAATTGGTGCTAGTTCAACAAAATAATAAATGAGTATTTTATTTTTTTTTTGATTGTATATATATATATATGAAAGCTCAAATAGTGTGAAACACTATAGTTTGTTTAGACCCCTAATTTTAAAATTAGGCTTAATTGCTTTTACTCTAACTTATGTAAGTGCGGAACAAGAGTAAAAGATGTACAATAACTGGAACTACTCTCTAAGCCAAAACCACAAGTAAGCAATTAACAAATATAAAACTTAAAGAGTAAGGGAAGAGAGATGCAAACATAAGATAACATGACGATGTGTTATCGAAGAGGAAATCAAAGAACTCGGCAAAAAACCTCTCCGCGACCTTCCAAATCAAAATTGATCCAGTAGTGAATAAGTTGGAGTACACGAATATCAAAAAGATCCTTCAAGCCTAATCTACCTAATGTACTTGAGCCCTCTAAGCTCTAGCTACCAATGGACTTCTCGGAGTCTTGTCTTCACTAGTTATCCGGATCCCGCAATACCACCCAATTGCATCCACCAAGCCTCATAGGCTTCTTTTGGCAAATCTTAAATGCTCCCAAGCTCCAAAACACTCTTTACACTCTGAATAAGTGTGAGTTGTGTTTGGGTACAAATCTCCTCTCAAGATATAAAAATGAGTGAGGGACAGAAGAAGAGACTACAAAGGAATTCTCACTTTAGGATGAGTAGCTCTCTCTAAAATGGTGGGTGTGTTGTAGAAACCTCTCTATGGTTTTCTTCTGAATAGCCTCCTTACAATTTGTGGGTAATGAGAGTATATATAGTAGGGTAACGAAGAAGAAATGTCACACTTAAAATCCTCCAGGCAGAGAGTTTCATGGGTCACTCGCAACTTGGCCTGAGTCGTGAAGTGACTTGCAAAATATAGCCTGGCACTTGACTCTTCTTGTAACACCCCATAATTTTGATATCAATTAAATTATTATACGTAAATTATAGAGGCCTACAATTAAATGGATTAAATTGATTTGAACCTAAGATATTAAAAATAAGATAAATACTATGGGATATGAAACCCAAATGAGGTGGCATAAGTAAATATATGGGCCTTGATAACCCTAGCCTTTTACCTTTTAAGTTACACGTGTAAGTACATAAGAAACTTCCTCTTTGTTTTCAGCCACAACACACAATTGAGTTGTTTTCTTTCTTCTCTACGGCTGTGCACAAGTATTTTCAGGTATGGTTTGTCTTGCTGAAATTTTAGAAAGTTGAAAGATTTAGAGAGTAGGAATTATTCTATGGCTAATAATTTTCCCCACATGGGTCCGTGCATTTGTTCTTTTGGTACCAAGTAAAACAATTGGCATTGGGTTCATAAAATCTAAACCTATCCCTATATTGATGGGAAGCCGACCTATGATTTATTACAATATTAAAATAGGAATTGTATATATATAGCCGTATGGTTCTCCATAGGCTTTGAGATTGATTTGACAGAACTATAATTTGTGGCTTCTACTTTTGGACTAATAGATATAAATATTAGGTTGATCAGATATGTGTATATATAAATATATATATATATATATATATATATCTCATGTGGCTTCTAAGGAATAGTAGAATATATGATGGCTAGACCTATAGTGAGATGCTAGAGTCTTATAGAGTTGCAGTACAATCATGCTTATTAATAGATAGTAAAAATGAGTGAAATAGAACAATTAGATTAAAGCTGAAAGTGAACTGGAGAGTTATGTAAATAAATGTAAAATTTTGGAAATATCAGTGTTGTCTAAGATTATATTGTCTAAGTATGAAAACAGATTTTAGTGGGAAATTCGTGTATTGATGGACCTATTTTTGGTGTTGCTAGGCTCTAATTCTACTAATTCATTGTGACTCAAGGGTGATTGATTCCTTTTATTTTGCAACTAAGAGGTAAGTGGTGTTTACTAATTTTGGGGGGTTTTCCCAAAATAGTTTTGATTATCAAACTATTTTTATATCAAAGAAATATGTTGATATTCTATATATAAATTGATATTTTATAAATGTTTGATGTGCACATTGGCTATTCTTTTTATGAAAAACTTGTGGGACAACCTGAATTTATTTAAACTTATATGCGTGAATATATCTTTATATTTTTGAGAATTATGAATGGATTTTTTTTTTTTTTTTGTGAGCATATTGAATATGTTTTGAAAACCTATGGCAAGTCGTGATTAAAAGCTCAGTATTGTATTTAATCCTTAGCAAGGGACAATTATACCACAGCTAGTTCTTAGCAAGGGACGGTCCTAGAAAATGGGACAGTGCACATTTGATAGCTCCTTAGCAGGGGAATATACTATGGAGGATCCAAAAAGAAAGCTCCTTAGCAAGGGAGTGCACCTTTTGGTTTCAAAGGAGCCATCCTTAAGAAAAGGGATGAAAAGGAGGTTCTAGTCCCTAAAGGGGACAACACAACCCTGTCAACGGGGCGTAAACGTTGACCACGAGAAAAGCCTAGGAAATTATTTATATGAAGGTATATATATATATATATATATATATATATATTATGATGGCTCACACTATAGAGATATTTTTTTTATGAAATATTTGATGACAAAATATTGATAAGTTACAAGTTATGAATTGTTGTAAGAATTATTTATTTGAAAGGTCTGTTCCCACACCCCAATGTTAGTGAATTCCACTTATTGAGTTATCTCACCCCCCTTTATTTCCCCTTACAGATACATTAGAGGGATTATTGGATTAGAGATTCTTGGGAGACAGCAGTTACGAACTATTTTTTGGAATTGAGGATTTTATTATTATTTTTATGGCATTAAACATTGTATTGGAGAATTATTTTGAGGATGTTTTGTCTTTGGTGGATTAGCGCTCTGGCATTTGTGATGAGATTTTAGGTTGTTGGTTTCTTTTATTTAATATTTTTATGGATTATTCAGATTAAATAGACTTTTATTGCTTATGATTCTTGAGGCGTTACACTTCAGCTTCCAGTATGTGCTTCTCATGTGACTTTCGTGGGTTGCACCACTCACGAGCCAAATCACAAGATCAACTTCTTGAGCATTTTTCACCAACTTCATACTAAACCCATTACAAATATATCCCACAAAATACAAGGAAATAAATTAATGCAATTACAAAACTTTTTGTCATGGAATAAAGCCAACATAAATGTTATGTGAAAAACCATAACAATTTCCCTCTTTGGGTATTCTGTGACAAAAAAACACCCTGTAATAGACTCTAGAGTTAAACGTGAGTTTGGGAACAATGGCAAAACTCACTTGCACCTAAATCTAAAACATGTGACAAACTTAGAACAAAATACATGTATCCTGAAACACTTAAAAAAAACACATTAGACTCTCAAGGTAAAGCAAGTAATAAAGGAAAAGTATAATGTAATTAGTAAATTGCGATCAAGTAAACATAATGTGAAGCATATGAGCAACTTGATCAAACACAAAACAGTCATATGGAAATGACTACAATAATCACATAGCAAAACAAATGATCATCCAAACATGCAATCAATAAAGCACAATAGCGTAAGGATGTATGCATGTTCAACACATAAACACGATGCGATGAGAACAACAAGGCATAGCTACTAAACATAACTCAAAGCACCATAAAGAAAAACAAGAAAATAAACATAGAGTAAAACAAAACAAAACATGGTTTTCTTGATAAGAAGTGTCTTCTCCCCCTTGGTATATGCATCTCCCCTAAGACTTTCTCCCCCTAAGAATGTGCACAAGAAATAGAATTTCTCCCCCTGAGAATGTGCACAAGAGTCATATAGAATTGACAATACTCTCTAGTATACTCTCCCTCTTTTTTACACGAATAGACAAATGAGTCAAGAAGAATGAAGGAAAGATATGAAGATATGAACAAGGATAAAGATGCATGAGGGGTACAAGATGTATGAAAAAATGAAACTCAAACAAAGACAAAACACCTTAAAAACAAAATGCTGCAAAGCATAAAGTAAACATGACATGCTAAGGATGAGGAAACAAGGTATATACCAATGCATGACAAGGGTAGCAAAGGTGTGTGCAAAAGGTGGCTATGTGCAATGCATGACTAAAGCATGGAAAAAGCACATGTGGGCAAGGTATGTAAAATACACAACCAATAAATCAAACATGTTCCTAATGAGGAAACATGAAAACCCCAAAGTTTGGTATTCATCGGAGTCCAAACGATTGAGAAAACACCTAAGAGGCATTTCATCAAACACCTACTGTGCACACTATGAACAACTAAATATAGCAATGCATGAACATCATGAAATCTACCTTTAATACATTTTATTTTTTCCACAAGGGGCCAACATCCAAAGAAAATCATCAAAAGAAACGAAACCCAATCAAAAATATTGACAAAACTAAAACTTTCCAACCCCCATTTGAAAAAAATGTAACTATGAGCATAAAACCCCTAAAAACATAATCTAAAGATAAAAAACAATTAAAAGTGTTAAAGATTACCTTAGAAATGTTAATGGAATGTAAAAAAATTGAAATTGGTTGGGTTTTGATGCAGAAACATTGAAAAAGAAGGTTTGGAGAAGATGGAGTCATAGAAAGAGTTTTGAACCAAAAACTCATGTAATACCCATGTAAATACTGATCTGGGCATTTTGTGATTGGCCAACTCATGAGTGACTCGGGAAAGCTACTGCCTGATGACCAAAAATAGCCAAAAATGCATTTTTTAGCTTCGTGACTTGCAGCCAAGTCGCGAACAACTCGCGAAAGACTTTGACCTCTATTTTCAACACAAAAACAAGCTTGGAATATTGAAAAACAAAGTAAGTACAAAACTTAAAAACAATTAGTGATAAAAGACACTTCGAAATACAAATAAAATGATAAAAAATATTTTTGGTTTGATCCACATATGGTTGAGTACACACACATCACATTCAAACATGTACGATCACACAAATGAAATAGATATTCATTGAACACTAGACTTGTGTGTTGCGTGTGAGTATCAAGTATGAATTAGTTCATAATCTAGTATGAAACTTCAATGATCAATTCAATCAAGTTATATACAAATAGCACAAAGTCAAGTAACCTATCTCATTAGTATAAATAAACATATATGACTCCTCACCAAAGTGTTTACAATGATTGAAAGCTTTTTGTTTGGCTTCCATTTTTCACACTTTTTGATCAATACAACTCATGTTTTGAGCAATGATGCCGTGAAATTTTTTATATTTCTTTGAAGAATAAGCCTTTGGCTTTGGCATCATACAGTTTGAATACGTTTTTGCTCCACCTTTTCCTAGTCTAACTAGTTTTCGAAGTAAGGCTGTTTCAGCTCTTTCTCCTTCTAGAGATTGACGTTTGAAAAGCTTTTTGACATAAAAGAAAATATGAGGAGATATATAAGATCAAGTCTACGCATGTATCAAGATCAATCAAGACTATTGGCTAGACATTTAAGACAAGCTTGAAGATCTATTTACAACAATCAAACATAGATTTCTAGATTTCATTCACATTCAATATGTGCATACATAACAAGCATGAATTTCGCGGGTGAATTCCAGCATGTGCTTCTCATGTGAATTTCGCGAGTTGCACCACTCACGAGCCAAGTCGTGAGATCAACTTCTTGAGCAATCTTCACCAACTTAATACTAAACCCATTACAAATAAATCCCACAAAATACAAGGAAATAAATTAATGCAATTATAACACTTTTTGTCATGAATAAAGCCAACATAAATGTTATGTGAAAAACCATAACTCAACTATATATATATAACCAAATCATTCCCTTGTGCGTGATTCTTTGATCATATACCTTGATTTATGAAATTCCATGTTATTTTCATGTTCATATCACATATTTGTTTGAGATATGTGACAATTATCTATGCTTGTTTGGCTAATTTGAATATATCTTTATCCATGTGTCTAAATTGATTATGTCATATGCTTGATGTGATTATCATTGATTATGTCATCTGCTTAATGTTATTATCCTATGACTACGAGATATGATAGGTATGATTCTTTGATTATATCATAGGATTGATGTGGTTATTCTTCGATTAGGTCATAGGCTTAATGTGGTTATCCTTTGATTATGCCATATGTTTAATTGATGTCATGGTAATTATTTCATTGATTGGCTAAATATGCATATATACACACACATGAACATAGATGGTGATATATAGATACATGAACAATTATGTGCAAACATGATTTTATTCAAATAAAAGCCTTTTTTTTTTTTTCTCCCAAAAAGCCCAATTAAAAACCTTTTACTAAATCTCTTTAATAAAAGGCCAACATCTTTTTCAAAAGCCCTTTAATGAAAGGCTCATCTTTGTTTTCCCAAAATACAAAAATCAAAATAAACTTCACTTTGTGTGTTTGTTTGATTGTGGCCCGTGGTTAGGATTCCAAGTGGGCCTAGGCCCATTTGTTTACTTGGAATCCAAGGACCCACCTAAGGGAGGAAGTATATCTTGTTTCAGGTGTATGCTTCCTCCCCCTCAAAGCTAGTGTGTCCCATCAACTGTGGGTCTCGCTAATTGTGAGTGGGGAGAAACATATACCCGAATCAGGGTGTATTTTTTCCACCTAAGGAGCATCATTTGGGAACTTACTTTATATAAGTTCCTCATCCAATCCAATGGATTAATTGGCTTAAAATTCACCTAAGTTGTTTGTAATGTTTTTATTGTTGATATACTGTTTCCTAGGTTTACATGTTAATTAGGGTATAGTACTTGAGCCTCTCTTTGAAGATTGGAAGCAGCATCAGATAGAGATTTTGTGGTCTAGAGGTGACCATCTCGCAAACTAGCCTGCTCGTGAAATCCATGTGGTAGGGTTTTGGTTAAGAGTGCAATCATGCACCTCACTTACAGCTCATGACCTTAGGGGGTGACCAGGTCGTGAGTTGCGTAATTTTTGTACTCTGCACTGAACCTATCCACTGTCCATCTGCCAACACATACATACACATAGCTGTGAGGCATGGCAAGGGGCTTCAAATAAGGGTTGAAGAAACCCTAAAGATGAGAAAAGAGGGAAGAAATTGAAGCCAAGCCTATGTATGAAAAAGAGAGAGCTTTTTCCTTAAGAAAAACCAAGTTCCCACCTCTCTTTCCATCTCTTTCATTGTATTGATAGAGATTTTGCAAAAACCTTCCTCATTCACAAACACAAACCTTGTGAGTGAGAGAATGGCATTGGACAAGTGAGAAGTCATATCCAAATCTAAATCATTTGGTAGCTTTCTGATGGCAGTTCTAGGAAGCTAGGTGAAGAAAAGACTCGAGGAGTTTGTTGCTAGCTAGAGTTTGGAGGGCTCAAGTACACAGAGAGATATAGGCTTGGAAAGTTTATAGTCATCCATGTATTGCAACTATTCATTCTAGTGGAGTTTTTTGATGGGTGGTCGGGGGAGAGGTTTTTATGCCCGGGGCTCGAGTTTTCCTCTTCCATAACACTTTGTGGTGTTATGTGTGGTTTTCTTTCTTTCCTCTATATTTCCTTTACATTTCTAGATTGCCATGTTTGTGTAGTGTAGTTAGTTTGGAAATTTGCCAAGTCATTTACACTTGGACTATGTTGATTAGTTTAGTGTAAAAATCAACTCAGCTGTAAAACTTTGTGTTAAGAGTTCTATATACCTGCTAGGGATAATATGACATATTTTAGATATGTTATAGTCTTCACAGATTAAATGCCTAATTTCATCACCAACTATGAACTAGGGTTTATGAGTTTACAAGGAACTTGTAATTTAGACATTTTGTATCGAATTTCATTCTCATATCTAAATCACATTCAAAACATGTCATGGATTGTAATATATTGTCCAAATATTCATGTAAAAATAATCTCGAAAAATAAAACATCGTTTATTATTTATAAGATAATGTCATACAATTGGATTTTAGGACACTCATCCTAACATAAAATATAAACATTATTTTTTTCAATAACAATTAAATTCAATACATTGATGTGTTTAATTTTAATTGGAGAATGTAATGTATTGCATTAAATAAAATTAAGTTTTATCCTAAGAATTAGTGATTTTTATTAAACTGTGGTAACTGTTTGTTTTTTTTTTTTTAGAACAAAAGTTTCCAGAGCTCGTAACATACTTGAGTACAATATTTTGTTTTTTCGTTTTTGAGAAAGTACTTGAGTACAATATTAATTATAGTATGCATGCTCATCTTATTGTACAATGCGATCCAATTATTACAATCAATGTAATTATTTAATTATTTCTGTAAAGTTGTAATTTACAACTATCTGTTTTGTTGGCTTTAATTCCATGCTAAATTTAATTGTAATTTTATTCAATCTTTTATACCCTGTATTTATTGTGGGATTTAATTGTAAAGGTTGTGTGTGAGAGAGAAAGTGTGAAGGAAATTGAAGACTGAAGAGTTTTCGCTGGTAGCTCGCGACTAAGCATCCCGCGAAGTGATGCATGTGCCCTGCACATGACTGGAATGCAAAGAGTCAAGACAGATGGAGACAGTTGTGTTTCGCGAGTAGCTTGCGGGTAAGGCCTTCCTGCGAGACACACGCGAAACATTCTGTTTTGCCAGATTGTCCTATCTGATACACACTTTCTATACCCACACTATATATAACCACATTACCCACAAATGTTGAGGAGTGCTTCTGAGAGGAAACCCTAGCCACAAACCTTGAAAGTTAGAGATTGTTATACCCACATATCTCTACACATTTGCTAGTGGATTTTCCTTAACTCCTACCTCTCCATTTCCACACCATCGAGAGGTTGATAGCCCAAACACTTACCACACCCTTTCAGAGTGTCAAGTGAGGATTTGGTACTGCTGGGAAGCATTGGAAGAAGCCAGGCTTTGGCAGATGCAATCGGGCATATTGCGGGATCCGGAGAGCTAGACAAGACAGGTTCCGAGAAGCCTTGTTGGAGTAGGAGCTTGGAGGGTTTAGGTACAGCGAGTAGATTAGGCTTAGAGGGTTTCTTACTAGCCCATGTATCCTAATTGATTGTCTAGTGGATCGATTACCGCTTGGAGGGCAGTGGAGAGGTTTTTCGCCGAGTTTTTTGGTTTCCTCTTTGATAACACATCGACGTGTTATATTGTATTTGCATCTTTCTTTCCTACTCTTTTGTCTTTCATTTTAGTGCTGTGTTATTATGAATATGGGTTAGAGTAGCTTGTTTGTTTATACGCTCGCATTTACTCTCTTCTGCACTTAATAAGTAAAATATATCGAGCTGTAATTTTAATTTGGGGGTGTAAATAGCTTTTGTGTTTTTACACAATTTAGTGCATTCAATTGGTATCAGAGCAGGTACACTTATTTTGGTTTAAATACCTGAGTGTGATCCTTGACCCTTTGTGATGGACCGGTCACAATCTCTCAATGCCCCACCATTTTTTGATGGGAGCAATTATGCCTTTTAGAAGGTCCATATGAGGGCTTTCTTGTGTGCTATAGATGAGTCAGTATGGGATTCCGTCGAGAATGGGTATGTTAAACCCACGATAGCCAAGTCCGAATGGGACAAGGCAACTCTTGCATTGGCAAATGCAAACAGAAAGGCTATTAATGCTATATTTTGTGGTGTGTCTACTAATGAATTTCATAGGATATCGCATGTGGAGACAGCCAAGGAAGCTTAGACGATTCTTGAGACTACCTATGAGGGTACTAAGAAAGTAAAGGACACAAAACTCTAGATGCTTACCACCAGATTTGAAGAGCTTAAGATGGGTGATGATGAGGCTTTCAACTCATTCTATGGAAAGCTCAATGAAATTGTAATTGCTAAGCTTAATCTTGGAGAGAAGATTGAGGATGCTAAGGTGGTGAGAAAGATTTTGAGGTCTTTACTAGAGAGCTTCCGAGCAAAAGTCACAGCTATAGAAGAAAGTAAAGATTTGGATGAGATCAAAATCCAAGAGCTAATTGGATCTCTCCAAACATATGAGCTGGGACTGCCTTCTCAAAAGTCGAGCAAATCTCTTGCTCTCAAAACCATCACCGAGAGAATGGATGATTCCTTCGAAGAAGATGATGTGGAGAAGGAGGTAGCATTCCTTGCAAAGAATTTCTGAAAATTTCTGAAGATGAAAAACAGTGGGAAGTCATTCAGCAAAGGAAAGTTTTCATCCTTCAAGGGTGATGGGAAGGAGTTTCAATCCCCTTAAGGAATTGTGTGTTACGAATGCAATGGCCATGGACATCTCAAGAAGGAGTGTCCCAACTATTTGAGAGGGAAGGGCAAAGTGTTTGCCACTACTCTGAGTGATTCTGATAGTTCAAACTCAGACACAGAAGGTGAATGTGACAGTGAAAGGAACTACCAAGCCTTCATGAAAATTGCCTCCGTTGATTCAAAGAATGATTTGAGCAATCTGGTTGATGAACTTGGTGATCTTTCCGAGGATGAGGAAATTGAAGAATCAGAAGATGAAGATGTGTGCCAAAATGAAGGGGAAATCAACCTACAAGAAGCATATGATTCTCTGCTGGAAGATTGTGGCAAGTATGCCAAAGTTGCCAACCTTGCTATGAAAAAGATGAAATGGTTGAAGAAGAGCATAGGGGAATACTTGTGCAACTTAAGGAAGCAAAGTGTGAAGTAGAAGGACTTAAGGGAGAGTTGGTTGAAGCTTACTCTAATATCAAGTTTCTTGAACGTGAAATTATCCAAGCTAATGTCAAGGTTGAGTGCATCTCTACCAAGAAACTTGACAATGTGTTGTCCTCTCAAAAACCTTCACATGATAAGACCGGTTTGGGCTATAACGGAGAAGGAAGTTCGAGCAGTGAACCCAAGAAGGAAGTGAACTTCGTATCAGTCAAGAATGAAGAGAAACTTAAAGAAGTGAAGCCTGAGATTGAGACCCCTATTGTAGTAAAGAAGACCATTAGTGCAAAACCAAAGGAAAAAAGGGAAGTCATTAACCAAAAATCAAAGAGGGCCCCGAGTAAAGCACTTGTGTCATCATTGTGGTGCACAAGGACACACAAGGCCGAATTGTTTCAAGCTTCATGCACTCAAAAAGGTTGATTCGATGCATGGTCAAGAAACTTCAAGGAGAAGACCAAGAGGAGCACAAGTTAAGGGAGATGGTGAGGGACATCTTATTGGAGACGTTATGGAGATGTTGAAGAACATATCACTGTGCCTTGCTAGCTTCACTCCAAGGTTTGAAAGCTATTTTGGTCATACCCCACCATCTAAGGCTCTCACCCAAAACACTCGTAAAGTGTGGGTGCAGAAGGGTACCTATGCATGATCACTTCCTATGCCCATGCATTAATACTTCCATTGTTTAGGGTCATAGATTCATGCATCATGACATGCATAATTCATTTTGTGTTATGGCTTCCGGTTTATAGCTTGTTTCTTTTACAAGTTTTGTTTTATACTTGTTTTTGTTAATCTTACTTTACTTGTTCTGTTTTTGAGTGTGTTCAAAAAATTCAAAAACCCATAAAAATTGAAAAATCTTCAAAAAGTTTGATCGTTCGTGTTGTGTATATCACATGAGAGTTTGGCCTAGTACCTTCGTACTAATGGCGTAGTACATTTACGAGCTTAGTTTGTTATGTATGCACATATATCTTTGTGGGAGAAATCATGAAAACTATGTGTGATTGTTGTAAATAGATCTTCAAGCTTGTCATAAATGATTGGTCAACAGTCTTGAGGGTCTTGATACTTGCATAGACTTGTGCCTATATATCTTCCCACCTTTACTTTTATGTTTTTGCATTAGAGCTCTCCAAATGTAAATCTCAAAATGAAAAAGAGATTATGAGCTGCAAAAGTCTGTCGCACATACTAGTATTTGACTAGGAAAAAGGGAAAACGACTTTTGTATTGAAATGTATGGTGCTCAAAAAGCTAAAAGCTAACTCTCACTATTGAAATATCAAAAATTTCATGCACCGATCTCAAAAAGAGATGTATTATCCAAAAATGATCAAATGTTATAATTTATGCAGAAGCCAAATGAAAATCTTCTAAGTTTTGTAATCATTCTCTTGTGGGAGGTCATATATGTTCATTTCTATAATTGAGATAGACCACTTGACTTAGTACCAGTTATGTATGACTTGATTGAATTGATCATTGAAGCTTCACTCTGGTCTAAGGACTATTCCACATTTGATACTCACCCACAACACACAAGACTTTGATTCAATTAATGCTTATCTCATTTGTGTGATTGTACATGTTCAAATGTGATGTGTATGCTTAATTTCTTGTTGATCAAACCCAAATAGATTTTTGAGTGTTTTATATGTTTTTGAAAGTGATTTTATACTTTCTTGTTTTTAGTTTTTGTTCAAAATGCATTTTTGAGTTTTTCTTCAAAAACTGGTTCAGAGGTAGTTTCGCGAGAAGCTTGCGAATTAGAGCTTCCCGTAAAACCAGCTTAAGGGAAATAAAAATTTTCAATTTCTTATAGAAAGTCTCGCAACTGTCTCGTGAGTATTTCGTGACTAAATCCTTCTCGCGAAATGATTTTTAGGCAAAAATTGGAAATTTTTCGATTTCATACAAAGGCTATAGCGATTGTCTCACGACTGTTTTGCGACTAAGTGTTTCTCGCGAAAGCTTCTATACTTCTTGCAACTAATCTTGTGACTACCTAACCTGCGAAAAACGCGTGTTTTCAGTTTTATATGGCAGATGTGATAGTTTTTCAAAAAATCTCTATTTCCCACGCACAACCTCTCTCGAACCCCTCTCAACCCAAAATCATTTTTCACTCAAACCCCTTCACTCTCAAGCTTGTTTTTTTGCATTTTCAACTTCAAGGTATGTTTTCTAAAACATTTTCTTCTATTTTGTCTTAGATTATGCAGGAATTAAGTTAGGGTTTCCAAAATTGGGGATTTTTCAAAAATGGGTTAGGGTTCATGATTTCGTGAAATTTTTTTCAAAATTTTGATTGGGCTGAGTCCCATTTGATCTTTGTGTATCTGTGTTGGCCTCGTGTGGCATTCTAAACATGTATTGAGGCATTTTCACATATGTTCATGCATTTTTCATTGGTGTAGTTCACTGTTGCATGCTAAGTGTTTGACAAAATGTTCAAGTGACATTTTGTGTTGAATTGGACTCAACTGAGCTCCATTCCTTGGGTTTACTCTTGATTGAACATGTTTAACATGTTTTGGTCAAAGGGTGTGTGTTTTACACACTGTGCCCATTTTGTACCATGCCATGCCATGCCATGCACCTCCTAGGCACACCCTATGCATCACCTGTTGCACACATATGCACATGCACACGCACACACATGCACATGCACATGCACACACATGCACAGTTGCTATTTTCATGCATTATGTTATTTTTTACAAGTTTTAACAATTATAGCATGTTATTTTCAGTGTGTTATGCTCTACTTTAAGCATATTTTCTTTTGACTTGGAACTAACTTGAATCTAATCAAGTGTGTGTTCTGTTTTGTGTTTGTGCACCTGTATCTTTTCTTTCTTATCTGTTTCTACAGATGTCTTACTGTTCCTCTCGAGGTAAAGAACCTGTGATTGACCTTACATCATCACCAGTTTCAAAAAGAACACGGCATTCGTTTGAAGTCTCCAATAGCAAGAAATTCAAGACTCCACTGGACTTTCAAACTTTCTCCAGCACTTTTCAGGACGCTCCCACTGTGGTGGAGCGGATTGTCCAGTTTGACACCTTGGGATCCACCTTTATCCCTAAGATTTTTGAAGACAAAGATTGGGCAGATCTATTTGGAAACTTCGAGGATCCGATTGAGAATTGGTTAAGGAGTTCTACTCAAATGCTAGATTCACTGGAGTAGAACTACGATGTTGGGTTCGAGGAAAGGAGTTCATCATTACTCCGAACTACCTTGCAAAGATCCTTCGCATCACTCGACCCAAAAATGTGGATAGCTCCCCATATGATGACAGACTTCCCCAAGTGTCAGATATTCTTCAAATTCTTGGAGTTGAACATGAGGTCTCAGCCAAAGGCACATCCATTGGAACAGCGAAGTTCAAACCTGAACTAAAAACTCTCACGTTCATCATGTTCTCCAATTTATATCCACTCTCCAACATGGGATTCATCAATCTTGGAAGAGCACAGTTCTTGTGTGATCTCATCACAGGAGCTCCAATTGACATTTGTGCTCATATCTTCCAGACTATTGGAAAAACAGCAGTACGAATAGCAGCACAAATGTGCCTTCCCTTCTGCAGTCTTCTCATGAAAATCATGAAACATGAAGGTGTTTGTCCACCAAAAGATGGAAAAATCATAGTTCGTGATCGCCCAATATCTATAGCCTCACTTTAAAAGAGCAAAAGTCAGTCTTTTGCTAAGCGGAAAAAGAAAGATCTGTCCACAACACCAAAGAGTGAATCTGCTCACACTACCCCTAGACATATTGAGACTACATTTCCTTACATTCCTAAGCCTCAGACTACTAGTACTCAGCCAGGACAATCTAGCACTCACGCCGATCAGTTCACTATGTTGGCTAAAAGTCTACATGAGCATGTTTCAGGACTTGCAAATGCCATCTACTCCATAAACAACCAGGTTCAAATGCATCTTACTGCCATTGAGACATAGTTAGATGAGATTCAACGCAAGTTAGAGGAGACCCTTTAGCTATTCGTGCCAAAAAGGGGGAGAGTAATCTCTGTGTATAGACTGTATAGATTGGATGATAGCATATAGTAAGGGGGAGAGCATCACACAGGAAGGAAAGTGTGCATAGTGAAAGGGGGAGTTTTGTGAGCTCAAAAAGACAGGAAAAGAAAAAGCTGACACGCTCATTTTTTGTTTACAGCTTTATTTAGTTTATAACTCTTGGATAGTTGTTTTTACTGCTTTCGTTTAAAGCTTTAGTACATTGTTCTTAATTTTAGTTTTATATTCATTATTTGTGTTTATCTCAATGCTTTGTAGCATTTTTTTTTTTTTTTTTTTGGTTGTAATTTAAGATATTGCTAATATGTCTTAAGTACCTCACACTTGTACCCTAGTAGGATCTTGTATCCAAAATGCATATACTTCGTGTATTTTGCATTGGTTGTGTGTTGGACATGCAATTGATCATTGTGATTGGTTTTCATTGCATTGCATGTCCAGATAAGCATTTACTTGCTAAATGTTCATTGTAGTCATTCTTTAATGATTGACCTTGTTTGATCAAGATATGCTTATATGCTTTATAGTGTTTACAAATTTGATCGCACTTTACTTGCTCATGTACGTACCATGTATTCAACTTGTCATAAGCTTAATAAAAGTTTTGTTTGTGTGCGAGTGTTTCAGGTTACAGGTATATACATGCAAGTGCTTCACATCTTCTAGATTAGGTGTGAGTGAGTTTTGCCATTGTTCCCAAACTCACGTTTAAGTCTAGAGTCTGTTTTAGGGGTTTTGTCACGGAATAGCCAAAGGAGGAGATTGTAAAGTTGTAAATTACAACTATTTGTTTTGTTGGCTTTAATTCCGTGCCAAATTTGATTGTAATTTTATTCAATCTTTTGTACCATGTATTTGTTGTGGGATTTAATTGTAAGGGTTGTGTGAGAGAGAGAGAGAGAGTGTGAAGACTTAAGCAAATTGAAGACTGAAGAGTTTTCGTGGGTAGCTCACGACTAAGCATCTCGCGAAATGATGCATGTGCCCTGCACATGACTGGAATGCGAAGAGTCAGGACAGATGGAGATAGCTGTGTTTCGCAAATAGCTCACGGGTAAGGCCTTCCCGCGAGACACTCGCGAAACATTCTGTTTTGTCATATTGTCCTATCTAATACACACTTTCTGTACCCACACTATATATACCTACAAATGTTGAGGAGTGCTTCTGAGAGAAAACCCTAGCCACAAACCTTGAAAGTTAGAGATTGTTATACCCACATATCTCTACACATTTGCTTATAGATTTTTCTCAACTCCTACCTCTCCATTTCCATACCATTGAGAGGTTGATAACCCAAACACTTACCACACCCTTTCAGAGTGTCAAGTGAGGATTTGGTGCTGCTGGGAAGCATTGGAAGAAGCCAGGCTTTGGCAGATGCAATTGGGCGTATTGCAGGATCCGGAGAGCTAGACAAGACATGGTTTCGAGAAGCTTTGTTGGAGTAGGAGCTTAAAGGGCTTAGGTACAGCGGGTAGATTAGGCTTGGAGGATCTCTTCCTAACCCATGTATCCCAACTGATTGTCTAGTGGATCGATTATCGCTTGAAGGGCGGCGGAGAGGTTTTTCGCCGAGTTCTTCGGTTTTCTCTTCGATAACACATCAGCGTGTTATCTTGTGTTTGCATCTTTCTTCCCTACTCTTTTGCCTTTCATTTTACTATTGTGTTATTATGAATATGAGTTAGAGTAGCTTGTTTGTTTATACGATTGCATTTACTCTCTTCCGCACTTAATATAAGTTAGAGTAAAATATATCGAGCCGTAATTTTAATTTGGGGGTCTAAATAGCTCGTGTTTTTACACATTTTAGAGCATTCAATTTCATTAAAACAACTTATGATTATCTTATTGCACACAAAAGATATAATTATTACAACAGGTATAAATCCAAAACAAGTAAGGTAAAAAAAAAAAGAAAGAGAAAGAAAGAAACAAGTGCAGTTATCAGTCAATTCACATTACCATTTAGGTAGATTCACTCTAAAAGTTCTCATAAACCATCTTGGTCTTTTTGAGATGACAACATGTCCTGTAACTAGTCCAATTACTAGTCCGCAAGCATATCCTATCACTACCACTTTCCAATTAAAACCTTCTCCAAATGATGACTCATGGCTCAATTGAGAAGTTGGTGTCTCATTATTTTCACATTCCTTCGACAATTGAAAGCCACACAATCCTAAATTTCCCTCAAAAGAGGAACCTTGAAATGTTGAAAACTGTCCACCTTGTGGAATGGGACCAATAAGTTGGTTTTTAGACAAGTTTAAATATTCAAGAAATGTGAGACTTGTTAGTTGTTGAGGGATTTTACTTGAGAGTCCATTTTGAGACAAATCCATCGATTCAAGCAAAATTAGGTTCCCCAATGATGATGGAATGTGGCTCACGAAGCTATTGTTGGATAAATTGAGTACAATTATTCCCTTTAGATTCCCCACACTAGCTATTTGGAATTTCTCCATAAAGCCTGTTGTTGGAGAGATCTTTACCAGTTCCATTTTTCTTCCCTTAACCACTGTAGTCAATGAGTCTTTATGATAAATGGACTTAATTCCCATATATTCAAATTGTTACTTGTTTTTGCCAAGGCCCATTAACATTGCATTCCAAGTTTTGAAGTATTCTGTTGGTAACTTGCTAGAGAAATTGTTTTGAGAAAGGCATATGACACGCAACTTGAAAAAGCCGAACTTGGTATGAGGATCCCATATAGGACCATGAAATCCATTTTCTCGCAAGACAAGAATTTGTAACTCTGGCAAAGACTCCAACCAAAAAGGGAATGTATTGTTCAATTTGTTTTTTGCAATATTCAGAACTTCTAGCATTCTATTTGGTTGTTGCTCAAGTCTAATGTCCTCAAACTACATCCATTCACAAATGTTTCAGGAATGTTTCCTTGAAAGTGGTTGTTTCTCATAGCTAATACTAAAAGAGTACGGCTAAAGTTACCTATACATTGTGGATTGTGACCTATGAACTGGTTGTTAGATAGATCAAGGACTTGCAAATGATTCAGCTTACAAATCATTGGAGAAATATTTCAGGTCATCTTATTTTTTGAGGCAAAAAGGTAAACGGTAGACAATGGGGGAATAAAATGTGTCTCCTGCAATATATTGGATCTCAAGTCTAAAAGGAACAATTTTTTCCGAGGAAGAACTATTGGTGGTTGCTCAAAACTGCTTAGAAGGTTCAAAGAAAGATTCAAGTATTGCAATGTGTCTTTTCCAACATTCCAGCGCCATTTGGGTATTTTACCTCTAATGTTATTGTAAGAAAGGTCCAAACATTGCAATTCATTTTGGGCTTTTAGAAAATGAGGAAATTCATGCAAATTGCAAGTAGACAAGTGCAAATTTGAAAACTTGGGGAGGGTTGATTTAATGTTTGTTGTTGAAACAAATAAATTATTACCTAAAAGATCGAGAACTTGAAGCTCTTTAAGCTCAAAGAAAATGTTGAACTCCATCTTGCCCTTTAAGTTGTGAGATTGACAATTGACCTTGGAATCGGTCCATTCAATTTGTTTCCACTCAATCTCAAGACTTTTAATAGTGATGAAGAGAGATTTTGGAATTTGAGAAGGCCAAAAAGTTGATTTTGATATAGAGAAAGTTCAAACAATGAAGGCATTGTATACAAAACCTAGGGGATGGCCCTTTTGAGTGAGTTATATGACAACCCAAGAAAAGATAAATTAGAAATTCTACTTGTTTCAGATGGGATTGGTCCTTCCAACTTATTTTCTTTAAAATTTATAGCACGGAGTTGAATAATATTTGTTAGTGAAATTGGGAACCCGGCTTCAAAATTGTTTATTTAATCTTCTAGTTGTGTAAGATTTCCTAGGAAGGATGGTATTTTCCCATGAAAAAGGATCCTTCCAAGTTTCAGAGATATGAGTTTTGCTTTCAGAGAAATGAGTTTTGCAAGGTTTCCCAATGTAAAAGGGAGTTGACCATGAAAACTGTTAGATTGGAGTGAAAGATAAGTAAGCTGTGATAGGTTCCCAATAGAAGGTGGAATTACCCCTGAAAAATTATTTAAATCAAGATCTAAATATTTCAAAGACTCGAGATTGCCAATTGAATTGGGCAATTTTCCAGAAAATTGTCTGAGAAAGATCTAAAATACCTTAAGGTTGCCAATTGAATGGGGCAGTTCTCCAGAAAAATTTGTGAAGGAAAGATGCAATTGCTTTAGGGAACTACCATGATGAAATTTGGGAAGGAAACCAGAGAGCTTGAAGTTATATGACAATCAAGGAGAGAGAGATGTCAAGGAAGACAAGTTTGTGAGGGAATGAGGTAGTGACGATAAAAATTCCACTTTATCCAGATGAAGTTCTCTTAGATTTGTAATGTTCTGGACAAATGTTTCAAGATCAATCACTTTGAAATTCAAATAAAAATAACCAAGAAAATCATAATTGAAAGAGAGATCAAGTGAAACCAAATTGGATAGCCATGAAATTTCGGACGGGATTTGGCTGGATAAGAAGGAATGAGAGAGGTTAAGGTGTGTTAACCTTACAAGCTGGCCAAATTCAGATGGGATTGTGTAGGAAGAGAAGTTGTTGACGGCAAGGTTGAGTTTCTGAAGGTGACGCAAGCTGAACAGGCTACTGTTAGACTCTAGAGACCCACAAAGCCAACTGTTGCTCAGGTCTAAGCCAATCACCAGACCAATTTCTGCATCGCAAGTGACCCCATCCCAGCTACAACAATCGGTATCTGACTTCCAAAACTTCATCTTCGGATATGAAATACTGTAGTAATTTATGTAATCAGAGTGATCAAAGTAACGAACGTGATCAAATGAAATTCTCTTTTCAATAAATTCTTGCCTTAGTTGCAGCAAAGCAGAGCTTTGGTCAGGGTGGCAAGCATGCTGAGAGTAAGTATTAGAAGTAATTTGAGAATGAGAAATGAAGAACAAACAAGAGGCAAGCAATAACGGGAGGAATTGATTCATATTTCAAATGCTGAATATCTTATTAGCAGATGAAGAACTATCGATATGAGAGGATGTTTATACACAAAGAAGTAATGCAGATAGTGGGAGTCACCCTTTTTTTTGTGTGTGGCCTTAATCGAATTGGATTTTCAAGGGCTACGATTGAATCTTAAGAGCCGTCAGTATTAACTGGAATTTCTTTCCATACATGGTTGTGAAGGTGCGATTCCATTAACAGATTTTGGGACCCTCAATGGATATTATAGATGCTGTCGGTTTTTTGAATTTAAAGGACTTGATATAAATAATTATTATAAAAAAAAAAAAAAATTGAAGAAGAAAGGGCTGATATAGCAATTGCATAAACCGTTCAAGTTTTGTTTTAGTATCAATTTTTATAAGTCACAAAACCACGCGATGCATAAGAATATATAAATGTTTGTAATGTGAAATAATGTATAATTGACTATCTAAATTTATTGAAGATAATTTGTTCTCCTTAAAAATTGAACTATTTCTAAATGTATTTTTCATCTCTTTTTCTCTACAAATATATCATTATATTATTTTGGTGTTTTTTTCTTCTAGAAACTTAGGTGTGTATGATTGATATTATTCTTTTTAGAATTGATCTGTATTCTTCAAACATTTCTTATAGTGTGCTATATTTTCCTTTCTTTTCTTCTTTTTGGGTACAACTAAACTTTTTTAATTTTCAAATTCTTGGTTCAAATTTGTTATTCTCTTAAGGAAATTATCATGATAATCAAATTTCATCGATTGATATTACTCAAACCAAAACTATATAAGAATTAACTCAAACCAAAACTGTAAGAGGGGAAGAGTATATGTGATGGGGAACTCAAAAAACATACCCAAGGTAGAGATTAAAAAAAAATACAAAAAATTATCAATATCTAAAGTAAAGTTTCAAGAAAGAATAAATAAGAAAGAAAGAGGGAGGGAGAGAGAACAATCAGTTTTTTTTTTTGGGAAAGAATGTGAGAGAAATAGGAAATTTATATTAAAAAAATTGAGTAGAAGAATACTCCAAAGAATATAAGTATAGTTGTAAATACCAAATTATCCAAGTCATGCTATATAATAGAATAACATTATATTATTATACACTATATAATGTCATAGGATAACATCTATCAATCAAAGAAAAAGAAAAGAAAAGATAACAAATTAAAATACAACTAAATCACATCAACCCAAAATAGAAGAGGGATCAAAATAAAGGTAACGCGAAAAGATGAGGAGATTGTAACATTAAGGTATAGAGTAGTTCACACCAAAAAAAAAAAAAAAAGAAGAAAAAGAAGAAGTTATAGAGTAGTTGGGAAATGAAAAGGTAAAAGTGAGAGAAAAATGTTGGAGGAAGTGTAATTGTAAGGTGATAAATTAATAAGGAGAAAAAAAAATTAAAAAAAATGAGAGAGAAAGTGTTGAAAATAGGTGGATGATGTAGCTGCTAATGTGACTCAATAAAAGCGTAGCAACAACAAAATATACACTTCAACTTATATATATATATATATATATATATATATATATATATATATATATGGTAAACATACTAACTTAGATGTCATCTTAGTGTTATGGCAAGTGCCATCCACCAAAAGCAACTAGTCGAGGGATTGAGTACAAAAATCAATCTCTTCAATAAATTAAAAGTATTTAAGATGGTATTCTTAGGGTTTTAACTTTTTATACATGATATATGATATATGAATATGCATTTCAAAATCATATAATACAATGACCTTTATGATTTTTAGTTTCGAAAAATCCCGCCTCGGATTGTATTCTAAGGCAACATGTAGATTTAGGAAATGATTCGTTTTATATCCTAGCAAGCTACTACGTGCACCATGATTATTACTTAAATAATTATAAGCTATACCTATACCAAGTACCAACATTCTCACTCCAGCAAAAACAAACAGCTAATAATAATAATAATTTTTTTTTTCAAAAAAAAAAAGAAGAAGAAGAAATTAGGGGAAAGTTTCGTCTTACTTATCTTTCCTCAGTCTCATCATTTCGTCAAAAAAGAATAAATAGTGAATTGATAATATTGAAAGTAGCATGAAGTGAACAATACTACACAAAAGTAAAAAATTTTCCTAGAAAGAATGAGTCAATTAATATATCTCCAATGACAAGCTCCTTTCTCTTTTGGAGATTCTTCAGTTGTCTTAATTGGTGGGGTTTTGGAGGTATCATGACTGGGCTGAAATTTATTAAGCGTAGGAGACGGGAAATTAAGTCATGGATACTTAAATTGGTAATCAATTTCCTAATTCTTGATACTGGGCCCTCATATTTACCAAATCCATACATGAGAAGCTGAGAGGGAAAATATTGGGCCCTCATATTTACCTAATTAGAATAATGTTTTATAAATTTGCAGCAATGTGTTAGTTACTTTTGCTTTCATTAAGGAACGGGTTTGGAAAAAGATGCAAGGTTGGAAGGGAAGTTGCTATCACGGGCCGGCAAGGAGGTTCTTATAAAAGCAGTGGCTCAATCCATTCCCACGTATACAATGGGGGTTTTTCAGCTACCTGGGAAATTATGTGGTGAGTTGGATGCTATGTGTGCTAGATTTTGGTGGGGACAAATTGGGGAGGAAAGGAAAATACACTGGAAAAATTGGAGTTCTTTAACACTGTTAAAGAAAGAGGGTGGAATAGGTTTTAGAGATATATGATCATTTAATTTAGCCATGCTAGCAAAATAAGCTTGGAGGTTATTGCAGGATTTTCTTGAGGCGAAGGATTGTCAAAATAGTTCCTATGTATGGAAGAGTTTGATAGCGGCTCAACCACTTTTGAAGAAAGGATGTTATTGGAGAGTGGGTAATGGGGCTTCCATTCGGGTTTTAAAGGATTGCTAGCTGCCTAATCAACCAACAAAAAAAAAAAAAAAAAAAAAAAAAAATCTTTTTCAACCGGAGGAGGAGATTTGGGAGTGGAGGGTCTCGGATTTAATTGATTGGCCGAATCACTAGTGGGACAAAGAACGTATCAATGCCAAGTTCCATCCATTTGATGTAGAAGCTATTCTCCAAAAAAAAAAATTCTGCATATATGATAATAGTTAAAAATAATAAAACATATATTACTTTTGATACTCTAGCTACTTTGTTTCTGCTGAAAATTTTCTCTTGGGCATTTGTGATGAGTTCAAAACTTTGTTTGTGAGTGCACATTAACAAAGTTGTCCTTGTATCCTGGAGAGTGACCGCCTGAGCCATTTGCACCGACAAATTCATTCCAGTGGAGGCGAAATCACTTCTTAAGGACAACGGATTTAGTTCTGTGCCTCGGCAATAAGTTTTACTTAATCCTTAATTTTATACGCTTTTGTACTTGTCTATTTTGCTTATAAGTTAATTTGAGCATATCTTGTTTTATTGATATATTATTGATATTGCTTTGTAACTTTGTTAATCAATATGGACAATTTTCAAACTAAACTTCCAACAAGCTTCTCGCGAGACACTTGCTAAATCCACTTGTTCATCCTTTTATCTTGAGTCTTCACACTCATCCTTTACAATTAAAAACTCACATAAATACAGGGAAATATGATTGAAGAAATTACAATAAAATTTGGCATGGAATTAAAGTCAACACAAAATAGTTGTAAATTACAACTTTACAAGTACTAATGCTTTGTTCCTAAACTATTATAAGATTAGTAAAGCATTTTAATTTCTAACCAAAACAATCAAAGCATAACTATTTGGTTTTTTCTTTTTAATTGCAGTAGCAACAGCTTGTACCTCCTGTGAAGTTTGTAGTAAATCCTAGGAATATTCCTTCCCCATGGTACAGTGGTTTCAATGTTGTCGAGTATGGGATCTTGACTAGCCTGGTTCTCTTAATGTGATTCATTTATAAGTTTTGTTTGAATCGTATAAAATTCTATTGTATAAAATTCCCAAACCCAAAATCAGAATTTCCTAACTAATAATTTATACTACTATTTAAGGAGCTTTTTTTATTTGGGATCCTCATTTTTTTTTATTCCAAAATGCCTTTACATCTCTATGTTTAAGTAGAAACAAAACAAAAGAATAATTCGGTAAAAATATTACTGATGTAGTCTATTAGGTAGAGGATTCACCACCACCTATGGTGGAGGCTTTGTACCAAGATTCTTTACATATTATTGAATGAATGAATGCTTTGCTTCACCCCCCCCCCCACCAAAAAAAAAAAAAAATCTACTAAAATATTGCATAAAAAATAGGGTCACTCTCCTATAAATTAGATTTTCAAAAGAAAAATTATATATATAAAATAAAAACACAGTTTTTTTTTTTTTTTTTCCTACACAATAGGATGAGGCTAGTAATAATAATAATAATAATCCTTTTAGTTATCCATCAAAGCTTGGTTTTTGTTTGAATCTTCATGAATAGTGAATTGGTTGGTATCTTTGACCATGGATTTGTTAAGTGAACCACGTATACCATGTGTTTTGTTTCTTATGTGTTCCTATTTTGTTGAATTCTCCTGATTTCCATGCTTTTTCTGGCAGGACATGGGTGTGTTTTTGCTCTATGTTTTAGAAATTTAGTTAATATTAATTCTATGGTTTGGAAATAGAGGCCAGAAGCCATAACCTGACTAACGTAAGTCATGAATTTGACCATGTAATGCCCACTTGTCCTTGCACGTTATGTTATGTCATGTCACGTGTGCAGTGCACTATTATGTATTAATGAAATTGTTTTAGATTAAATGATCAAATTCACCATTTTGTACTAGTTTAATTATTTAAGACAATTGGTAATTTGTTATGGTATCATTGGGTCATGCCATGTGGGGTTATGGATCTTATAGCAAGTTGGTCAGGCAGGAGTTGTAGACTCAAAACTAAGTTGCTTTGGAGTATGATCCCTCATTTCTTATGTGGGTCATATGGAGGGAGAGGAAAGCACGTACTTTCGTTACCTTCATGTCTCTTCCTGACATGCTTGATTTTTGTACCTTCATTACTGTTTAGTTTTTTTGTTTGTTGTCTCTTAGCACACTGCCTGTGTGCCCTATTCCTTTTTTTCTTTTTGACCTTTTTCAATTTCAATGAAGTTTATTACTTATCAAAAAAATTTATCATAGTATCAAAACAAGAGGTTTTGGATTCAAATCTTGTCTCCATCTTAAATCCCATTTATAGAATTCCCATGTGTTTGGCCCCATTTAATAATTTCAGTTTAGGCCACATGGAAGGGGAGTGTTAGACTAAATGATTAATTCAACATTTTCTAACAGCTTAAGTTTATAACACAATGGATAATTGATCAGAAATGGTGATGTAACCATGACGAAATGGTGATGTAACCATGACTACATGAAGATTTACTTTGTATTTTCCACTTTTGTAGGCAATGTTGCTGTGTTGCATCAACTTGAAGCGTGAATAAATGGAGAAGCTTGAGTTAAACTTAAAAACCCTATGAGATAATCAAACTCTCTTTTATTTTATATCATTAAAGCAAGCCAAAAATAAGCTTCTCAAGTAAATATATGATTGTTATATATTCACTTCAAGCAAATATCACTGCACTAAATTTCTACCGATAACTCACTAATTCTTTACTGTCTCTCTGCTGCTAGGTGAGTCAGCTCTCTCTCTTTCCCTACGGCAGTAGAAGTGTTTTGTCCCTTCTAAGAAGGAGAGTTTGTTCTCTAAGACAATAAGTTTGTCATTAGAACTTGTGGGTTTTTTCTTTTAGGGGTTAAGGGAAACACTAATTAGGCTGTCTTCTCTCAAAATTGTATCATGGAGGATCTGGCTGCAAAGTGGAGCACTTTCTCCTTGTCAGAGAGGAAGACAACAGGTTTTGTTCTTCAACGTGACCAACAATCGGGGGAATTTCTTTTAGCAGCACAATTCTTAACCCCCTCGATTTTTGAATATGGAAGCAATGGCGAGGACCTTCAAACAGCTCTGGAGGTCTACCAATGGTTTCAAAATTCGAAATCACAAGTAACAGAGAGTTTTATTTGTTTTTGACAATCTGGGTGATGTGGATAGGATTTTGCAAAATCAACCATGGAGTTTTGACAAGCACTTAGTCATGTTGCAAAGATACAATTCTGATGTTCCTGTTTGTGACTTGATTTTCAAAACGACCCTATTCTGGGTCCAAGTTCACGATATTCCAGTTCGTTATATGAATAGACGAGTGGCTGAAGATATTTGCGAAATAGTTGGTGAGGTGCAAAAATCAGCAAGGGCAGTGGATGATGATGGTGGTCTTTTCATAAGAGTCCAAGTACTCATAGATATTTCTCTTCCCCTATGCCATGGAAGGCTAATTACAATGGAGAATGGAGAAAAAGTTTGGGTGAAGTTCAAGTATGAGCGGCTGCCCAACATTTGCTTTTGGTGTGGACGTCTGAATCACAGTGATAAGAACTGTGAATTATGGATTGATAGCAAGGGTACGCTTACACCGGAGCAACAACAATTTGATTCATCGTTGAAGGCAGCCCCGTATACGTCGGCAGGTAAGGACGTAATTTATATCCCTGGATATTACGAGCGAAATAAGACCAGAGTTCATGCCATGGCTCAGGTCTCCAACTCACAACCAGGTGCAGCGGAGAGGCAGGCGGGTAGTGGTGGTCTAGTGGAGGTGAATCATTCATCCTTGGTAACGGGTAGAAGCAGTGATGAGGGCTTTGATGCTCTCATCACTGCTTCAGTGGTTGAGACGTTACACGATGATTTTAATGTGGTTGAGACGTTACACGATGATTCAGTGGTTGAGCCGAATATGGACTCTTTCCCAATCATACCTGATCCTATTAATGCTCCAAACATAATGGAGGAAGGTAATGGCGCCATGAAGTCTTCCAAATCAGATGCCAACGTCAGAACTTTTTGAAATTCCAATCAAGGGGTTTAAGCAATATTGAGTTTCAAGTTTCGAAAGTTGACTGATGCTTGCAGGCAGGGTGACAAGACTGTTTCCACTTAATGTTAAATATTTTAACGAGGATAAGAAGCCAATACAATTAAGCCCTATTCTTTGAAGTCGAAACGTCCCACCCAAATTAAGTTTATTTTGGGAAACTCGTCTAATGCCAGGTCCACTCAAATCAAGTTTCTTCAAACACTTCATTTTCCACACGTTCTCTGGTAGGGCGGAAAGTTTCAAGCATCCTGGAAGAAGGAGTTTTTCAAGAGACCTCAAACTATCCATATTGCTTGGAAGGCATTCGAGATTTTGGCAGTCTCATAGATTTAAAGAAGTAAGCGCAGTCAAACACTCAATTGAGGAGGGTAGTTCCCCAACAGCAGTCTTATTCAAGGAAAGTTCTGATAGGCTTTTCATAATTCCCTTAAACTCTGGAATATTTGTGATATTTATGCAGTCACAAAGATTAAGATTTGTAAGGGACTCCATTTCAGTGGACATGCTAGGAAGATTCGTAAGAGATAGGCAGGATTCTAGATCTAAAACAACAAGCCTCCTGAGTTGTCCAATAGATGGGTGTATCTCAACTAAATCATGGCAGCCAATAAGATATAGTCTCTCAAGTCTTGGAAGCCCAGAGAAGTCAGGTGTTCCAATAAGGAATTTGGAATCACTAAGATCAATGGACTTTAACTTGTCTAAATACTGTTGCAAAGAAAAAAGAAAAGAAAATAACAATTAACTTACATTAAAGTAAATATAGAGTTAGTCTAAGGAGTAAATAATGTTTAAATTAAAACAATTATATAATGAAAGGGAAAAGATGGGAGTGTATTGTAACTACACCTAGAGAAAAGAGAAATAATATATCATAGAAATGCACTTAAAAAGACACAAGTACCTTAACTCCCTTCCAAAGATATTCAATGTTGCTAGAATGCAATTCAAGTTTAACAAGCTCTTTCGGTTGGAAACTGGACGGCAAACATTTCGAGAAATAACCATTCCATATAAGATGTCTTAGGGAATTAGAAACATGATTGAGACCATTTGGGATATGCAAATCATCAATCATAAGCAATCTAAGATTAAACATCTTTGAAAAGGCTTCAGAATATTCTTCAAAGCTTTGAGCCTCTTCCGGATCCACATCAAAAGAGGCCAAACCTATGGCTTGAATTGCTTCTGTTGCCTAAAATTCAAAAGCAAAGACTTGGTGATTTGCACGAGAAAATATACGAGTACAAGTATCAGTCTAGTTTTATACAATGTTAAGGAGATGAAAATATATATTCATTGAGTTTTCTATGTATATAACTTCCTTCTAACCAACCCAGCAAAAAGTGATAGTTTTGTGCATTACGTGCCACCTTTTTACGATTTTTTATAACTTCATCTTAACCAACAAGGTTGAGGGTGGAAAATTGCCCCATTGTACCCCCTAGAAGTAATTTAAATTTTGCATTGCCCTCCCCAAGAGAACCCCAAATGATGGAACTAACTTCAAATTTAACAATAGAAAATCAATAAGTTCTAAGATACAACATTTTTCAAAACTATTGATATTGTAAGTTGTGATTGGTACATGATAAAAGTGATGTCAAAGTTTGGCTCAATTCAAAGTGGTACGGCTCCAATCACAATATATCATATTAATAATTATCAAAAATATATAATTAAAAATGTTGTATCCCTAACACTATTCATAGAATATATAATAGTAAAATATAAATCGTGTTAAGACTCTTGTTAGTCACTAATAGATCATAGTACAACGTCATGGTTTAACAGTAAAATGCACTGCATATTAAGAGTCCTTTTAGTAATTAAAAGAGCGTAGTATCCCTAAAAGAGATGATCGTAACACATCATATTTTAAGGTTTTCTTCTTATCGTCCAGTTTAAAACTCATATATGAAGATTGCTAATTTTGTTTTATAACCATGCTTCAAAACTAGAGGTCCAATTCTACCTTTTAGGAATTCAAGACCAAGACAATATGTGTGTGTCTATATATATATATAGGAAATGACGACACTACTTTTAAAGTGATTGGAAAATAAAGAAAATTAAGCCTATAGATCGAAGTTGAAAAAAAAAAAAAATATATATATATATATATATATATATTAGCATTTTGTTCTAGGTAGTAATCAGAGAATGATTGGATGATTACATCAAGAAAAATGAATTCATTTAAAAAAAATGAATTCAAGTTTACAAACTAGTCATTAATTTGGGCGATTTGCAAGAAAATTTAAGATGACACCTATATACACACTATAATTAATAAAACAGTTTTTCCACTATCAAAATGAAAAGCAAAACAATCTTTCTCAATAACAGAAAAAATATCCATTCCTAAACAACATTTAGTTACAAAATTTTGTGCATCATCAATTCCTAAAGTATGCTAAAAATTAACAATTATTCTATAAAACAAATTTTATAAAAATATAAAAACTTTCTCCCCCCTAATATAAAATCCAAAGTATCAAAACCATAATTCAAAACCACAATTCAAAACAAAAATGAAAAAAAGAAACAAAACGAAAACAAAAATTACTTCAAATTCTAACCTTTTGTCCCTAATATCCAAAATACAAGTGTATATCAAATATTTTTCAATACAAGAAACAAAATAAAGCAAACAACTTCAAGAACAAAAACCAAAAAAAGCAGAACACGTAAGTCTGAATCAGAATTGAATAGGTTAAGAATGAAACTCTTTCCAATCTTCTGGAAAGATCAAACAGAAAGGAACCTCATCCACCTTCATCTCTCGGGAAGTTCTACCAAACACTGAATATGAAATGAAAATTTCAGTAAAAAATAAACATAAAATAATTTGAATATGATAGTTTGATAACATTACTTCGTTAACACAGAAATATTTTGGCCACAAGTATAGCATTGTTAACATAAATGTGATGTGCATTGCCGCATTTGGCAGTTAAATAAACCAAAAATAATAAAGAAGTGCTAGTTCACAATATTTTCACAATATTTTCACAACAAATTATAGGTGGTAAGTTATTATTGGTTCTAATTTGAATCCATAACTTAAATGATTTTTTTGCCCATCTATAACAACTATTAACAACTATCACTTAGAATTTGTTATGAAAATATTGTGGATATAAACAATTCTCAAAATAATATGTTAGTAAAAAAATAGACAATTAAAAAAATTACCAAAAGGGAAACAAAATGGAAGAAATAGGGAGTATTGGCCTCTTTTTTAACTTGAAGGCAAAGGATGTAATGAACAAGAGAGAGGGTATTAAAGGGAGTAATAATAGATTTAGGGGTAATTATACTCCCCTCCCTTGAGGTTTGAAGAAATCAACACTCAACCCCTTCTATTTATATTAGTAACGAAATATTTTAAATTTTTATAAAAATATTTTTACAAAAGTTTAACCATGGTAAGCAAAAACACAACTAATAAAATTAGAATAAAAATACAAAATTTATCAAGTACTAAAACACTTACAACGGCAAATCTCTCCATAACTCATTAGAAAAAGAAAAAAGAAAAAAGAGCAAAAGTCATACTTAATATTTTAAAATACACTTTAATTAAAAATTAAAAATAATAAATTTTGAAATGGAGGATAATTTTGGAAACTTGCCTTAAGCAAAGGGTAAGTTGGTACATAATTTTTTTATATTAATTAAACAAAATTTGGTCAAACGGATGTCAAAGGGGGAAAAATATTTTTTTCGTTTTAAGTTTGAGGTGGAATGTCATGTCCCCAAACTTCTTCTAAGAAGGGGAGTGATATTACCCCATAGATTTATATGGAAAATAATATGGAAGATAATTAATTGGGGTGGGGGGTGGTGAATATTGAAAAATAGGAAAATGAAGATTGGATAAAGTGCAGTGGTAGAATTTAAGAAGGCATAAAAGGAATGGAATGGAATATTGAACATTACAAAAAAAAAAAAAAAAAAAAAAAAAAAAAAAAAAAAAAGAAAAAAAAAAAAGAAGAAAGGTTGAACAAAGTACAACCATAGAATTTAAGAGGAGATAAAGGGACTGGAATGGAGAACCAAAATTAGCTAGTGATGGGTTGCTGATGACATGAAGTAACAGAAGTTTTGCAAAATTTATTGTGAAACTTCCATTATATATTATAGATATGATACAATCATATTATGTTTTCAAAAATATAAAAAATCGTTAGAAACAATATATGAAAACGAAAGTTTGTATTCTGTATTTCGTTAATCAAGAACCTAGGCACCTATGTACCTGTTGAATCAGAATAAACTATTTTATTGAACGAAATTAGGCTATTATACCAACTTAAACTCGTTTGTTGAAATAAATTTTTATTTTTGCCATTGCTCTTACCGTATCTTTCGTCATTATATGCAACAAATCTTTACAAAGCCACAACCTACTACGTACGCTTTCCAGGCTCTTCACATGATTCTCGACGGACAATTTCTCTACCCATTTCTTGTAGTAGATCATGCATCCACAATGTCTTGTTTTCTAAGATTATGAGAGATTTATTTAAAAGAACACTAATACCGATTCTCACATCAAACCCACGATTCTCTAATATCTCTATTACTTGATCTTTAGTCTTCCCTCTTAAGAAACACGCAATATCCAAGAAATATCCTTCCACATTTTCTCTAGTCCATCATAACTTAATTTAAGTAAATCAAATATCTCACTTTTAGGATTTTTTTTTTTTCAAATTGTGCAATGCACTTTGCCATTCATCCATTGTTCTTCCAAACAAAAAGGAACCCAAAGTTACAAGAGCCAACATAAGTCCTTTAGCATAAGATATCACTTTTTCAGAGAGTTGTACATAACCTTCTCCTGGTTGCTCATTTTTGAAGGCTTTCAAACAAAAAAGCTTTAGAGCATCATGGACATTTAATGTATTAGGCTTATATATTTTATGAACTTCATGTTGAAGCAACAAATGATCATCTCTGGTTGTTATTATGATCCAACTCCCTTCTCCAAACCAGCCATATTCTCCAACCAATTTTTCTAATTGGTCCAATTGATTAACATCATCTAGAACAACTAGAACCCTTTTCCAATGTAGCCTCTTCTTGATCATGTCAACTCCATCATAAACATCCCATATATCTATATTTCTTTCCCCCAAAGTTTGTGCAAGAAGTTGTTTTTGTAATGGAAGCAAACTCTGTTTTTCTGAAACTTCCCTAACATTAGCGATAAAGCTAGAACCTTCAAAATCGTTGGAGAACTTCTCATAAATCACTCTAGCAAGAGTTGTCTTTCCCAGCCCCCCCATACCACAAATCCCAATCATGAAAACTTTGCCCCCAAAATCTAAATATGAAGTGATCAATTCCTCTACTGAAGAATCTATTCCTACCAAGTTTTTTTGGGTAATGCTTGAGAATTTGGAACTCAGTTCACGCAGTATCACTTCCACAATGTTTTGGATAAAATCTGCCTCACGCCTGTGGAGAAAAGCATTAGGTGATAATACTTAAGTGAAACAAATATGAATTCATTAGCTTGAGCAATGTGGATAGAATTACTCATATAAGAACTGTATGATTATATCACTTATACATGTCAAAATGATGGATTGGGAACTATATTTTTTTTGTTATAAAACCTTTTGTTGATGCTGGTTAGATTACTTCAGTTCGATCTTTATCCAATTGTCTCTCATTCCATGCAATTTATTATGGGGGGTGAGGGGGAGATGGTTTACGACAGAATGATCTAAAAAAAGAATTTCAAAGCAAACAATTATTGTTCTTGCCTAAGACGTGAGCCTTCCCATGTAGCATTGTTAGTCCTAAATATCTTAAAGAATCAATTACATGTCAAGCATTTTAAGACTCATATATGACACGTGTTGTTGTGTGCATCATCCAATTCTAGTTTGGGAATCCAACATTTATAATAATATTATGGATAGTTTTGTTTCACTCTTTTCCAAACGAGCTTCTCCTAAGTGTTGAAGCAGCCGTCTCAAATTATTTGTTATAACAATAATATATCAGCATTGCTTCCACTGAGTCCCGAAATACAACAAGCTTTTAACTAGCATAAGTTGAATTTTTTTTTTTTTTTTTGTTCAAACTTCAACAGCATTCATTAAACTGGACCGTGGTCCAAAACAGTTACATCTTTGATAACTTGAAATTCAATGATGGGTGGGATATCCTCAACCCAGATAACAGAATCATTCACAAATTTTGCATTCCTAGCCATACGGTGTGCAGCCATATTGCTTGTTCTACGAACATTGCTGACTTTCCAATCCAGGACGTTACAATTCAGCCTCTGGATGCCTTCGATAATCATCTGGATTGAGGTTGGGGGGGAGCTACAGCCCATCAACGCATCTGTTACTACTTGCGCATCACCTTCCAGCACAATGTGCTTCAGCCCAAGGTCACCAGCAAGCAGCAAGCCCTCTTCAAAAGCTTTGGCTTCCACTTCCAAAGCTCCCAACGGAAAGTCCGTCCTTTTGCTCATCACTCCCATGATTTCTCTCCTTTCGTTTCTTATGACAATCCCAATTCCACAGCTGCCCAGCTCATTAAACACCGCCCCATCCATGTTTACTTTATACCAACCTTCACTAGGAGGGGTCCATCTTTCAGATCTCTGTGGGGTAGTTTGTTTTGGGGCACCATACTTCTCACTAAATTCCTCAACAAGAGCAGTGGCTTCAGTCACAATCCTCCTCGCGTCCTTGCATTTTCCTTCAAATTTTGAAGCATTCCTGTTCTTCCAAATGCACCACACTATGCACGCCAAATGTTCTAGCTCGCCTTCCTTTCTTTCTTCCCACAGCTTCCAAACCACATCAATGAAATCGCGATGAGGGTGGCAGCCCCTCGGAAATGAAATCTTAGCTTCCTTCCAAACCGCATCTGCCAACCAACAGTCCCACAAGGCATGTCCCAAGGATTCTACCAGCCCGCACAGCCCACACTCATCCCCTTTGGAAACCTTCCGAAGGCAAAGGCAATAGTTTGTAGGAAGGATATTCTTGCACGCCCTCCACATAAAGTGTTTGACTTTACTTGGGCACTTTAATCCCCAAATGGTCTTCCAAAATTCCTTTTTCTTATTCAGGTTTGATCCCTCACAACCAGCCCCTTTGCCTCTTCCATCCATCAGCCACTCATGTGCTACATGGTAAGCACTTTTCACTATGAAGTTACCTTTTTTGGTCCAAGCCCAGACCAAGGCATCATCCGGCAAACATTTACTGATAGGGATGCTCAAAATAGCCTCCGCTTCATGGGGCAAGAAACAGTTTTTCACAACACTAGTATTCCACCCCCCAACTTCTTAGTCTAGAAGGCTTTCCACTAGTTCACCTTCGAAGTTTTGAGGATGAGGGCTTACAACCCTGAATGAATTGGGGATTGGAATCCACTTGTCTGCCCATATCCTCACCCTTTGCCCATTACCAATATTCTATCTCAGTCCCCGCTTTAGAACCCCTATAGCAACCACTAGACTTCTCCAAGTGTATGATGGGTTTTTGCCTAACTGAGCCTCCAAAAAGTTGGAATCCGGGAAGTATTTAGCTTTAAACACCCGATGAGCCAAGGAATCTGTATCTTGAGAGATTCTCCACCCCTGTTTTGCAAGCAAGGCTAGATTAAAAGCTTTGAGATCCTTAAAACCCATCCCACCTTCAGCCTTTGGTGTGCACATCTTCTCCCAAGCTATCCAAGCAAGCTTCCTTTCTTTTTCACGCTGACCCCACCAAAATTTCCTCATCAACGAGTTTAACTCATTACATAAGGAATCAGGAAGTTTAAAACAATTCATCATATACATTGAGGTGGCTTGGGCAATGGCCTTTATTAGGATTTCACGGCCCCCTGTTGTCAACAGCTTTCCTTTCCAACCCGCTACTTTTCGACCAACCTGATCCAATATTTGATGGAAGGCTTTCTTTTTTCCCTTCCCCACCAACGGGGGCAACCCCAAGTATCGCTCATGCTGATGGATGATTTGTGCTCCAAACATATCTTTCACATCCTCTTTAAACTCCTCCCTTTTTATTTTTGCTGAAGAAGAGAGAAGTTTTCTCTCTGTTTAGCTTTTGTCCCGACTCCCTTTCATACACCTCAAGGATTTTTAAAAGTCTCAGCCCCTCCTCCTTTGAAGCTTTGCCAAACACTATACAGTCATCAGCAAAAAGTAAATGAGAGACCCGAGGAGCACTTCTACACACCGCAATGCCTCTAGGAATTCCCCCATTTTCAAACTTTTTAAGCATGGCCGAGAGACCCTCCGCACACAAAAGGAAAAGGTACGGTGATATCGGGTCCCCCTGCCTAAGCCCTCGAGTTGGAACAATCCTACCCTTCGGTTCCCCATATAAGAGCACGGAATATGACACCGTGGTCACACACATCATCATCAATGATATCCACCTATCTTGGAAACCCAATTTGAGCATCATCGCCTCCAAATACGCCCACTCAACCTGGTCGTACGCCTTACTCATATCAATCTTTATTGCCATCAACCCCTCTTTCCCTTTTCTCCTTTTATTTATACAGTGCATGACTTCGAAAGCCACAAGAACATTATCTGTGATCTGCCTCCCTGGTACAAAGGCGCTTTGTGCATCACTGATGACTTCTGGGAGTACTCTCTTCAACCTGTTAGCCAATACTTTGGATACAAGTTTATATATAACATTACACAGGCTTATTGGTCGGAATTCCGTTATCTTTTGGGGGCAGTTAACTTTAGGTATTAGACATATATAAGTGTCATTTAAACCATTTGGCATAACACCTGTTCTAAGAGTTTGGAGGACACAGTTTACTACATAAGGACCAACAATATCCCAATATCTTTGAAAAAATATAGGTGACATACCGTCTGGGCCTGGAGATTTTGTGGGATGCATCTGCTTCAAGGCATGCCAAACCTCTGCTGCCTTAAATTCCATCAGCAGGTTTTCTTTCATTTCTTCTGTAACTTTCTTGTCCACCGCCCCAAGGCTAGCCCCAAAATCAACTAGGAAGTTTGAGCTGTAAATTTCCTTGAAATATGTCAAAATTATACCTTCCACCTCTTCACAGTCCTCTCTCCACATACCCCCCGAATCACACAAACCTTCTATTCTATTTTTCTGGCGCCTATTGCTAGCCGTGGCATGAAAAAATTTTGTATTCCGATCCCCACATTTAACCCATAAAGCCCTTGACCTCTGATTCCACATCATTTCTTCCTGCAACAATACTTCGTTTATTTCCTTTTTCAGAGTCTAAATCTCCTCCGCTGATTCATGTAGCAAGTTCAACTCTTCTAGTTGCTATAGGCGACTCTGCTTCTGCTTCAAATTTTTGTTAACATTGCCGAATTCCCTACGATTCCAGGTCTGCAGGTGAGCTTGGCAACTTTTTAGCCTATCTTGAATCTACACATCCGGATTAGCATTCAAAGAATCCCAGGCCGTTTCAATCACCTCTCTATAGCTCTCTTTTCTAGTCCACATAGCTTCAAACATAAACCGTTTTCTACTTCCCTTTCTTTTCACCCACTGCCTAAGAGACAGATTTAGCAAACAATGGTCTGAAGCTGCCATTGCTCTGTGAATAACTCTTGCCTCAGGGAACATCTTCCTTCACTCCTCATTAGCCACCATCCTATCCAACCTAACCCGAGTACGTTGCTCCCCAATCCTACCATTACACCACATAAAACGCTGCCCCACAAAACCCAAGTCAATGAGACCATAGTCAGATAGACACTCTCTAAACACCTCCATTTGTCTCGCGTCCCTATCTAACCACCCGAATTTCTCATCAGATTGCACAATTTCATTAAAATCCCCACAAACAACCCACGGCATATCACACTGTCTTTTTAGTGATTTAAGTAAATTCCAAGATGTAAATCTCATACCTGCATCAGGGTGTCCGTAAAACCCCGTAGCTTGCCACGGTTGCGCGCCAACTCCCTCACGGACCACCACGTTGATATGCGCATTTGAACAGCTTTTAAAGGACACATCCGCCCCTTCCTTCCACAACATCACCAGCCCCCCACTCCGGCCATCGCTTGGAACTATAATCCCCTGAGTAAAATTTAGCTTTCTCTGAATTCCTTTAACTCTATTTCGATTTGCCTTGGTCTCCGATAAGAAAACCAAAACCGGGTCGATGTCTTTCACCTCATCGGTGAGTGAGCGCACCGCCGGAGCTGACCCAAGGCCGTAGCAATTCCAGGCCAAGAGGCTCATTGGGCTCGACAGTGCTGCCTTGCAGCATCCGCCACACCGCCAACCCTTTGAGTTTCATTCTCAACCACGTCTTTTTCCTGCACTTTTGTTCTCCTTCTTTTCACTTCCAGAGTATTCTGATCTAATTTTGTGAGTGGGTTTTGAGCATTTCTTTTTTTCCTCACTGGGCTTAAAGCCTTATCTTTGCCTTTGGTATGCCCCTCACGGGCTTTTCTCTTCCAATGTCCACTAGTTGGGCCTAAAACCTCTGAAACCCACCCTAACTCCATGCATAAGTCATGGCCATTGGGCCATCACCGTCAACTTTTGAATCCAAGCCCACTTGACCTCCTTCCTCCTGAACCTTTTTCACGGGCTTAAAATTGAATTTTGGGACCCCTATTTGATGTGTCTCCTTCGTTCCCTGTCCACATCCCTCAATCCCGTTGTTTGTCTAATTTCTATCCACGCCTTCTTTCACCAAAATGGCAATGCTTTCCCTTGGAGTCTCATCGATGGTGTTGACCAACCCCTTTTCCTAATAACCCTCACTGCTCCTTTCTCTGTCCACCGAGGTTAGTGTCATGCTATCCAAAGTCTTCTCCCCGACGTTTTGCACATCAGGCTTTCTTTTGTCAGTCCCCACCGTTTCATACCTCGACGTCTGTGCCTTTGAAAACTGGTAATTGTCGTCCAGTATTCTCCCCCACACGCCTACACCTTCATCCTTTTTTGCATAATGTTGTTCCCATCCTGATCTCCTCGCCGGTTCACCTCTCATCCATGCACTGTACTGAAGCTCTCCCATTTTGCCGTTTTTGTCTAACTCTTCTTTTTGCGTGCAGTCCTTCAGGTCATGTTCCAACAGTCCACAACGGTAGCAAAAATTTGGAAGGCGCTCATATTTGAAGAGCACCCACCAAGCCACCCCCTCATCTACGTTTATCTTTCTTCCTCGTATAAGCTTGCGAGAAACGTCTATCTTGACACGAACTCGAAGGCACTTTCCCCACTGAACCCCGGAGTCAGCCACATCCACCTCTAAAACTTCACCAAGACTAGCCCCGATGGCCATCCCTGTTTCTCTTGTCCTATGTTTTAGGGGCAGATTGTACATTTGAACCCAGAAAGGAGACCACCTGAGTACAATATCCTTTGGGTCTTGGTCTCCGTCAAAATCCAAGAGTAGAACCAGTTGCTTCTCATAATGCCACGGGCTCATCTCCAAGACTCTCCTCTTGTCCCGTTCATTGTCAAACTCTACTAAAAACATCTCCTCTTCAATCACCGAAATACTAATGCTCTTATTTGGCTTCCATAACATCCTAACATTTTTCCTTAGTGCATCCAGGATAACTCCTCTGCGTGATAAGACCTTCATAACTAAGCAGTTCTTTCCTCTCTCGTTTGCAGCCTTAGAACATTCTCTCCCTAGGTTAACACTTTTCTCTTCCTCTTCCGTGACCTTTAACTTTTGCCATAGAAACTCAAGCTCTTCTGCCATTTGAAAACAAAACCACCAAACTCCCCTGACCTCACCACCCCGAAACAGGGGGAAAATCACTTAACTCCCACAAGCACCTGTGGGACACCAACTGCTGCTACGTGCCTAAGGCTCGAGAGCACTCATTGTTGGAAAATCACTCAACTCCCACAAGCATAAGTTGAAATATTTGAATCCACGCGTGTTGTAATACATTCTCATAGCTACTTATATACTACATGGCATATGATTAATAATAATAATAAAGCTGTTATTTAGATATCAGTAAAAGAAATGTTTATATGGAAATTACCTATCTTGTAAATGTCATCCGGCGATATTGGCCAATTCTCTCAAAGCATCTCTCCACATTTCAATCTCCATTAAAATCTTGTTAAGACGTTTGTGATCAATAAAGGATTTTGCAAAAGCTCCTGTCTGTTTTCGTACATCAGATGGATCCACATCATAAAAAACTGGTATAACTATCATTTCATTTTCTTTCATGCATCGGATAATTTCTACAAGCTCATCCAAACACCATGTCGAAGATGCATAGTTTCTTGAAAGAATTACAATAGCAAACCTTGATTCATTTATTGCTTTCAAGAGCTCTAAAGAAATAGGTTTTCCTCTCTTAAGTTTTTCTTCATCCTTAAAGGTCAAAATGCCATTCCATTGCAAAGCAGCATATAGATGGTCAGTAAAATTATTACGAGTGTCATCACCTCTAAAACTAAGGAAAACATCATATTTGACAGTTTTTAGACCCCTTAAACAATTGATTAACCCTAGTTAATTAGCCAAGTTGTTACTTAGTCAGATTAACAAATCTAGGTTATCACAATAATAAAGATCAAATCATGCAAAGCAGCGGAAAATAAATAACACACGATATGATCACCCAGGAAACCAAACCGGTAAAAACATGGGGAGGATTTGACCTAGCTATCCTTAAGGTAAACTTGAATCCACTATCAGAAAGAATCGAAGTCCATACAAAAGGACTTACAAGCACCCCCGCTCGACTTCCTAATGCTACCAACCAGTAGAACTTTCTGACACGACCACGTGCAAGCTCCGAATCCACGGACTCCTTCTTTCTTTGGATTCCACCAGCTACAAGCACCCCCGCTTTTGTATTCTTTAAGCTTTAATGGCAGCAACTGTTTTTGATCATCAAGGTTTAGAGAATATCTCTTCCTTAAAAACCCTAAGTTTGTGTAAAGGAAAGCTCCTCTAGATCTCACAAGCGCAATATGAGCAACACTAAAACGTGGCTAGGATTTGCCTTTTATACTTAGGACAAATAAGAAACCCTAAAAACATTTTAAACACATAGGGCTGAGTTGGACGAATCTGCAGAAAAGCAATCTGCCCGATGTTCGATCGGTCGAGCCTAAGCTTCGATCGATCGAGCCAGGCCGAAAGCCATACTGCTTTCTGCTTTCCACTCGATTCCAACTTTACATTGACATACAACTTTGAGCTAGCTTTAAACACTTCTAAACACATTGTTTTGATCATGGTTTGCCAACATTACACATTAGAGTTCTAAAATACATAAAGTCCTAAACTTTAGAACCTAACAAACTCCCCTTTTGGCAATCTGTGACAAAACACAACTTAAGAGCTCAAAGTTTACAACATGAAAAAACCCTTTACAAAATAATGCTCATAAAAAAAAAAAATTCAATCCTAACTACTATCCATCAGTTGCAAGTGTTGACAACAGCTCAATTGAATCAACCTGTATATTTCTTGAAACACTAAACAAAATGCATAACCGCATGTGTGGAAATAATACAAGTAAACAAATTAACTTCTTGAATTCAAACAACACACAAATAAAGACATATATTAATGAATAACTCATGAATATAAATCAATAAGCAGTTTGAAATAAGAAACAAATAAAGTACTAACAAAAAACATAAAACTCCCCCTAACATGAATATCTATCAAAAACAAGGAAAGAGCTAAAAAAGTTAAGTACACAGTAAAGCACCTAGATACAATCTAAAAACTCCACAAGCTCCAACCAAAAACAAAAAACTCCCCCTGAAAGCAAACTCCACAAGTACTCCCCCTTTTTGTGATGGAATGCCAAAGGGCACACAAGAAATCCATCATTAAAAGGGAGGTGGTCCAAACTGCGCCAACTCCGCACGTAAAGCACGGATCTCATCAAGCACGTCCACCAAAATCTGTCCTTAAGCCGCCTGAACGGTCAAGAGATGATCCAACGTGTGACGAATGTCTGAATCATCCGTAGCAGTCGGTGGAGGAACAGCAGCATCAGCAGTACCTGAAGGCTCAGCAGCATCTGCACCTGTAGAAGAGGGAGGAGGGGGAACACTACTAGACGACGCACCTCTAGGACGAGAAGGAGGACCCTTCAACTGAGCAGCCCTCTGACGAAGAAAGGTGGCACCTATAGGAGCTATCACATGAACAGGCTCACCTGAAGGAAAACCATCTAAACCCAAATAGAGCAGAATCCTATGAATGAAAATAGGATGAATCAACACATGCCCTACGGCAGAACTCCTATGAACCTCGTTCAAAGAACGAAGGAACAAGTGAGGAAAACTGATAGATGCTCCAGAAGATAAGGCATACAAAAACACACATCGCTCTAAAGGGATGATGTGGAAGTGAGAGATAGGCCACACAGAATGACACGCAATCCTAAAAAGGAGATAAGCAGACTCGGTAAGCTCAGCGGACTTGATCTGAGGATCAGAACCCCACTGGATAGATGACCCAGTGATGTAAGACATGACTACATCTAAAGAGGGTGACTCCTCATAGGGATAGATAGCATCCAGAACTACCGGCACCCCTAGAGCATCAGCCACCACCCGAGGGGTAATGGTGAACTCTACACCTCGTATCCAACTCCTAACAAGGGTGTTGGAATCATAGATGTGGCAAGAGAGATTCGCATAGAACTCTCTAATCAGGGCGGTCGGAGGTAGATGATCTATCTGTACGAGAGGCAACCAACCCCTAGACTCAAAGTTAGCCCTAATGGCCGGATCAAGCGCATCTAACACAACAGCTCGCTCAGACCAGATCTTACGCCTACAGATCAAGGTGTCATAGGCTTCTCTACACTTATCATTCTTAAACAGCTCTACTCTAGGTGGAGACTCAGAGGAAGTGGAAGTGGTCCTATTAGCTCTAGTTTTCCTAGGCATGGTGCTAAGAGAAGGATCAAAACACAGAGCGAAAGAACAAAAACCACAAAACAGAAACCAAGGGCAGACTGCAAGTTAGCACAAAAACAAAACAAATCAAAACCTATATGATGCATGAACAAGTTAAAATGTCATGATGCATGTGCTAATGCAATGAATTGAGTCAAAAAGATTCAAATTATAAAAATGGCTTGCACATAAAGGTTTTTAACACAAAAACCCCAAATTAAAGAAACCACTCGATCAATTTAAAAAAAAAAATTGACGAATTGATCATTGTACATGATAGAATAAAAATAATAATGACCAATTACATCAATTGGAGAGACCAATTACATCAATTGGAGAAGCCAATTTCATCAATTTAAACCTAATTTGACAAAATCCCCAATTCGGATCAAATTCAAAACCCTAGAATTTTCAATTTTTCAAAAACCACCAAATTTATCAAATTAAATCATAGGGAACATTAATATAACATCATGGCATAAAAACCCATTGATCAATTACACAAGAATTGGCTTGAATCATCAAAAACCCCAATAATTTTGAAAGTGCCGAAAATAGTAATGAGAATGCATGAAAAATGCATGAAATCAAGAAATAAACTTGAAAAAGATGGGCAAAAAGGTCTTACCGGCTTCTAAAGACAAAAACCCAGCAAGAATCTTGAAGGAAAACGACAAAAATTGATGGTGGAGCCAAGTGCCAACGCGGAGAGAGAGAGGAACTTTGAAAAAGTTTGAATAGTGACTTTGAAAAAGTCCTATTCTGCCTTTTTTTAGAAACCAGAAATCCGAGTTTCGATTGGTCGAAAATCAGCCTCGACCGGTATAAACAGACAGACAGAGGCTCCCTCTCTTAAAAAAATTAAAAATTTTTTAAAATTTCGATCGGTCGAAAAACAGGATGGACCGATCGAATCAGGTAGAGGCTCACCAAATTTTCTGGAAAAAACACAATTTTTGAAAAACAAAAAGATTTGACTCAAAGCATTAAAATTTAAGACCAAAAATGCATGAGTATGAGATGATATGTTTTTCCAAACAAGAATTTTAAACCCAATATCCCCAAAAACAAAATTTTGCATTCTCCACAAATTTTTAAGCAACAAATTTAGTTTGCACATAATTCATAGTGATTGCAAAAACTTGGTTGGTCAGACCATAAACACACACAATAACATGTACAATGTTTAGCAACGAGTAACTCGTGTAGTATGTGCGACTAGCAAAGACATGAGAAATATGTGAGGTGATATGTGAATAGCAATTAATCACAAAGTCTACAAAATTCATCACAAAGAATTTTAAAAGAGACTATCACCTAAAGAGTTACATCATATAACTCCCACATCTCCTAGATCATAAGCTTGCAATCATGTAAGTTTCTTGTATTTATGCCTCATAATATACATTCCAATTTTAAGTTTATTGTGAGTTTGGCTTCAAGCCTAATAGTACACACCAATTAGATTTTAAGAATTAAGCACTTTAACCGAGGCTTCACCTTATGTTCTTTTTGTGCATGTGCTACACTTTCTCGAGTACAAAATCTTATGATATGCACTAAGGTGTTCATGATTGGCTAGTGAACAGTGGTGAGATGGTTATTTATGCCTTTCTCTAAAAGTTCAAGTCCAACATTTAAAAACATGTGACTTCAAGATTAAGACATAGTAATAAAAAAAACCATACACATCTTTCCCACACAACATGCACTACAAATCTTCAACTAGTAGAGTGCAATAAATAAGTTCATCAAAGCTAAACAAGGTACAAACAACATGTTAAGTGAAAATATTTTGACCAACCATGTTCTCAAAAAACAAGAAGAATAGTGCAAAATCAAAATGTGCTTCCTTTTCCCATTTTTTTTTTTTTTAATACAAATAAAAACACCTAGAATGAAATGCATGAATGTTATGCAATGCAAATCCTAGAGACAACAAAAAACCAAATAACAATGGTCACAAAGGGTATAGCAATGAAGCACAAGGACCATGTCAGAAAGACTCAGTTAGGTCGAGTCTTTTGCATCCAAAACTTTTTAGATGCACCACGAGCATTGGAGTTCTTATTCACTTGAGAATGATTTCCAACTCCAGGATTAGAATAAAGGTTTAAAGCCTTTACCAAATCACCAATAAGTACCATAGGATCAAGTGCTTGAGGCACAGGTACTTTTGGTTTGTTTGCTCTCTTTGCAGCTTGCAGCTTGTAGCAATTTGGACGTATGTGTCCAGTCTTTCCACAAAAATGACATACCCATGCAGGTTTATCATGTGTCTTGTCCTTAGATAGGGTAGGCTTCTTAGGCTTAGATTCTTTCAGATCAACCCTAATCTTCCTAGATGGTGAACCTTCTAAGGGTTTAGCAACCTCACTCACAAGGGTTTGACAGTATCACTCACTATCTCACTCGCAGAAGGTTCAGAGGAAGAAGATGAAGGAACAAACTTAGTGGAATGAGGAGCGGACACACAGATGCTATCAACATAACCTAAACCAGTTTTGTCAGAAGATGACTTTTGAACACTTAGCATTTGATCAAGTTTAGAACTAGCAGATCTAGCAACAGATAAATCAAGTTCTAAGGATTTAACTTTATCAAGCAAAAGCATGTTTTCAGTTTTCACATTGTTCAAAAGGTCATTAGCATCAAATAATTTAACAAGCAAATTTTTCTTTTCAAGCTCAAGAGATTCAATTTTCTTTAGGCCAAGTTCAACATTCATAGCATCCTTTGCAGCAACTTTGCAAAGTTTGTTATAGGCCTCTTGAAGATCTTGCATCTTCAGAGAGTTCCCCATCAGAAGGGTTCTCTTCAACAGATATGCTCTCATCAACTACAGCAGTAGCAGTGAAAGCAATGAAGTTTCCATCCTCATCACAATCAGAATCATGATCAGAAACTTCACCATCACTAAGGGTTACAGCCATAGCTTTACCCATAGACTTCAAATAGGTTGGACATTCAGATTTCAAGTGTCCATACCCTTGACATCCAAAACATTGAGAGCCCATAGAATTATTGGAAGTTTGACCTACTCTTTCTCTAGGTTTATCATTGTTGTTAACCTTAGTGGGATCATACTTCCTAAAATTTCTAGGTTCAGCAGTGTTTGTGCCTCTTGCCTTTCTATTGTTATTCCTGAGAAAATTTCTAAAATTCTTGGCAAGATAGGCAATCTCTGTAGCAGAGAGCTCATCATCAAATCCACCACCATCAACATCATCAACTGACTTAAGAGCTATTGATTTGGATTTGGAAGTTTTAGGTAGATCCAACTCATAGGATTGAAGAGATCCTACAAGCTCATCAACAGGGATGGAGTCCACATCCTTGCTTTCAGTAATGACAGTCACTTTGGGTCTAAAGTCTTCAGTCAAAGATCTAAGAATCTTCCTAACAATTTTAGGTTGATCATAGATTTCACCCAAGTTAAAAGCAGAATTAACAATATCATTCAGTTTAGCATAGAATTCATCAAACGATTCATCATCAGACATCCTAATTCTTTCAAATTTTGAAGTCAATTGCTGCAGTTTATTTATTTTGACAGCCTTTGTGCCTTCATGCACAGTCTGGAGGATATTCCAAGCAGTATGAGCGATCTCAACATTCGAGATTCTCTTAAATTCCTCCATAGAAACAGCATTAAAAATCGCATTCATAGCCTTGCTATTAAACGAAGCTACTTCTTTCTGAGAAGTTTGCCACTCACTAACAGGAGTAGTGGGCTTCTCCCATCCGTATTCAACGGAATTCCACACCCTCTCGTCAATGGATTTCAGGAAGGCTTTCATCCTTACTTTCCAGTAAGCATAATTATTCCCATCAAAGTGAGGAGGAATAACTAGAGAGTGTCCGTGTTCCATGACAACAGGGGTCAAGGATCAGCTCAAAGATCAAAAGATCAACAACAAAAGAGCTACTTGCTCTGATACCACTTGACAGTTTTTAGACCCCTTAAACAATTGATTAACCCTAGTTAATTAGCCAAGTTGTTACTTAGTCAGATTAACAAATCTAGGTTATCACAATAATAAAGATCAAATCATGCAAAGCAGCGGAAAATAAATAACACACGATATGATCACCTAGGAAACCAAACCGGTAAAAACCTGGGGAGGATTTGACCTAGCTATCCTCAAGATAAACTTGAATCCACTATCAGAAAGAATCGAAGTTCATACAAAAGGACTTACAAGTACCCCCGCTCGACTTCCTAATGCTATCAACCAGTAGAACTTACTAACACGACCACGTGCAAGCTCCGAATCCACGGACTCATTCTTTCTTTGGATTCCACCAGCTACAAGCACCCCCGCTTGTGTATTCTTTAAGCTTTAATGGCAGCAACTGTTTTTGATCATCAAGGTTTAGAGAATATCTCTTCCTTGAAAACCCTAAGTTTGTGTAAAGGAAAGCTCCTCTAGATCTCACAAGCGCAATATGAGCAACACTAAAACGTGGCTAGGGTTTGCCTTTTATACTTAGGACAAATAAGAAACCCTAAAAACATTTTAAACACATAGGGCTGAGTTGGACGAATCTGCAGAAAAGCAATCTGCTCGACGTTCGATCGGTCGAGCCTAAGCTTCGATCGATCGAGCCAGGCCGAAAGCCATACTGCTTTCTGCTTTCCACTCGATTCCAACTTTACATTGACATACAACTTTGAGCTAGCTTTAAACACTTCTAAACACATTGTTTTGATCATGATTTGCCAACATTACACATTAGAGTTCTAAAATACATAAAGTCCTAAACTTTAGAACCTAACAATATTTCCACTGTATATTTCTTTTTTTTTTTTTTGCAACCATCGAGATTTTAAAGAAGAAGAGGATGATGATATGGCTTCTGGAGTGCTCGTGAAAGAAGTACACTGGCAAATCTTGAACAACATGTTTAATTAAAACTAAAGAAATTACAAACAAAACAATTAGAGAAGAAGAAAACTATTTGACGTGTGTTTTTAACTAAAGAGGGATAGACGAAATAAATGCATGTGAAAATGAGAATTTTCATATACTTGAGGACACAGCTTGTGTACTAGCACATTGATAGACGAACACATGTTCGCATCCCAGCCTATCCCTAATGCATTGGACATAATTCTATCTCAGTTTTTTAAAATGGAATTGTAGCAGTGAGTTTAAGTACCCGTTTGTTTCAGCTTTTAGAAGCCAAAACACACTTTTTGAGAGCAAAAATGAAAGTCAGGCATTTGGTAATGTTTCAAAACGTGCTTTCTCAAAAAAGCTTCGTTTTGAAATGCAAAGAATTGAGCCAAAACGTGCGGGCAGGTTTGAAGAGCTTTTGCAAACGTAAAAGCGCTTTTGATCAATATTACCGTTGGAAATGCAAGAAATGACCCAAATTACCCTCATCTTACTAACCACAAAATGCACTGAAAACTAAAGACAAACACAGAAAATAAGAGAAATTACTTGTGAAGATCAAGGTGAAGAAGTGCGTGGGTGTCGGTTGAGAGAGGTATTGAAGATTTTTGGTGAAATTAAGAGAAATTACCTATGAAGATCAAGATGAAGAAGTGCATGGGTGTGAGCTGTGTGTGGTTGAAGTTAGAGAAAAAGAAAAGAATAAAGAAGATCGAGGTGAAGAAGTGCGTGGGTGTGGGCTGTGTTGCTGAATGTGTGGAGGAAAGTGGAGAAAGAGAAAAAAGAAATGGTATGTTCTAGAATGAGAGTGGACGAAATGGTGGTAGTATGGTGAAGAAGAAAAGTATAAAGAAAAGTTAAAAGTGAAGATAGGGAGAAGATAAAGAATACGTGTGTGGAGGAGAAAAAAAGAGGAAAAAAAATATAAATAACGTGTGGATGAAAGAAAAAGAGATAAAAAGAAAAATAAAATAAAGAATAAAAAATTAAAACTAAGAAATGCTACTATAATATTTTCACAATAAATCTTAAGTGGTGGGTTGTTACTAGCTAATACTAGTGAAAAAAAATAATTTAAGTGATGTGTTCAAATTAAAATCAGTAACAACTTACCATGTATGATTTGTTGTGAAAATATTGTAAAAATATTTTTACAACAAATTTTAGTTAACAATATTTTTACAACAAATTTTATTTAACAATAAATTATTATTGTTGTTGTTATTATTATTATTATTAAGTAGTTTTTTTTTTAGTAAGTATTATTAAGTAGTTGATTTAAGTATGAAATAAACCCCCTTATATATACATTGTCCTTTTTGATAATTTACAACTCAAACCGCCACTTTTATAAGTGCTAGCCAAATACTTAACTTTTTCAAAAGAGAAAACATACGATCAAGAGCTGGCGTAAAAGACCAGACTTACGCCACCAATCAATGTTTGCCACATCATACATTTAATGAAAAACCAATGCACCCTATCACACACAATTATATTCCTCACACACGTATTAGAGAGCAAACTCTATCAAACACGCCTAAACCTATTCCATCTACTCCTCTGCTCTTACCACTGGACTGGAGCTCCACCCTACCGTTGGCACCGCCACACACGTCATTCTGGAGCTAGCGCCACCGCACCGAACCTCAAGGTTTGTTCTGATTTCTGTTTATTGTTTGATTAGTTATTTCCCCAAACCTTGGGTTTTGAAATTTTGATGGGTTTGGGTTATTTTTTTGGATATCAATCTGTTCATAATGGTATGGGTTTTGTTGATTTGGTATGGATTTTGCTTTTTTTTTTTTCTTTTTTTTTCTTTTTTTTTGGGTAGTATTTTCATGGGTTTTGGTTGGATTCTTAAGTGGTAGGTTTAAACCTAAAAAAATCTGATTGTACCAAATGAGTTTGCTGACAAAGAGAGTGTCGTTTCATGTAATTCTGAGCCTCAATGACAGAATTTGCTATTATTTGCTACCTTAAATGAAAAAGTAAATCATCTTGCCAAACTTAGTTTAGAGAATCCTGTTATGATTGGCCTTGATGACAAGAAGATACAATCTGTATTATCATCTGAAGGATACAAGTAATATATTGGAAACCATGTTAAATCTAGGGGGAGGATGCAAGTAACTAGTTTCTCTGGAATGCCTAATACTGAAAAAATATCAGCTTTGAAAGTTATTTGAACCAAGGTCATTTAATTGTGACCAATATGATGGTATTGGGACCATCTACAAAACTTCTTATGGTTCCTGCACTAATCTGCATTTTTTTAGTAACATAATGTTTTCAATAAGTTTTAGCTCAAATGACATCCTGTAAGTACTAAGTACAAGATGATGGGTAATGTGGTGGGTTGGGAGTGTGTGTTACTTACCAGTTAAAAGATAATAAAAGCATTAAATTAGAACCTGTATTAAATCAGAGCGATGGATACAAGTTTCTCAAGCATATGAATATTTAAATCCACAAATTTCATGCCTATGTACATACATTTTCTACCCTTAAATTTGTGCATAACATGTATGTATGTATTTGCATTTGTGTTTATTTTTTATAAAGCACTACTTTGAAAGTTCTCTGTTTTGCAAAGAACCTGCTTGTTTATAAAATTTAGATGGCTTTCTGTGTCTCATTCTCGGTTCTTTCTTTCCTTTTTAATTGTTATCTTCTAAGAGAAAATTTGCATTCTGGCACTTGCTTTCAGGTTTATATACGAGGATTGGTCCATGACTCACACCGCAGCAAAATTGAAGTACCCGTACTATTGGGATGAACACTGCTTCCAATCACCTCCTAAAGATGAATTGTAGTTTTTAAGCAATGACTTGTGCATAGTGCTAACACACCAAATTAGCCTTTCATTTGCTAAAAATAAATGATACTTCAATATTCATCAGAAAATAGACAATAGAAGTTTCAGTTATTTTTTATGTAATGTTCAGAGTTAACGTTCTAGATTCTACATAGGTGTATGATAGATATTAGAATTATTAACAATATTTTTTTGTTTTCCTTTCTACCTTTGGGAACTATTCGATGTAATGCAACAAGAAATACTGTGTCCTTGTTTACGTTATTATGAGAAGAGAAAAAAAAATGCTAGTTTTAAAACATATCATATGGGCCAATTATTCTGAAGCGTAAAGATTCAGATCTATCATATATATATTTCTTTGAAGCAAAAATCATCAAGAGTGGTTTCTTAAAAATAAATAAATAATAAATAATAATAAAAAGAAGCATTAATGGATTTCTGCTCACAGTACATAATTGTCCTTTACAATTGACAAAAAAAACGCTCCCTAATATTCATGGTAAAACCAAACACAAAGAGGGCTAAAACCCAAAAAAATCAAGACAAAAAAAAAGAGAGGATATGAAGGTTGATGATTCTCTAAACAGTTAGTACTTAGAACATAACAGGGATGCTACAATCATCCCTTCTTTTTAGTCAAGCTTCGCTGTTCAGCCTCTCCCTCTGCAACCAGAACACAGAACTCTGAACCAAGCATCTCATGTATATCAAGATTCAGAGAGCTACTCAGGTTCATGGTATCCCTGATCACTTCGATGGTTATATTGAAGCCTAAAATAGATAATACCCGGACAGCATTTGCAATCCACATATGCTCTGCCTTGTCTCTATCAGAGTGTGTGTTTGTTCTTGCTCTTTAAGACTAATGGAATTTTTATTAGATTTAATATTCTATTGCTCAAGTTTGCTTGCTTGATCCTCTACCATATCATCTTTGGCTTCAACATGTTCACCAACCCAAATGAATCCATTACATCCGAGTATTAAGTCAACTCCGCACTGTTCTAGATGGTGGAAATGCTGCTTGCGTCTCCTCACTAGATAAGGAGGAACTGTGAGCAATTGACCCCTCTCAAGCTGTCATGAAAAAATTACGATCATTAACAGATAAAAGGCTATGAAACTGAACCAACCACAGACACAACAATGAAAAAGATGCTAGGAGTTATTTAGCTTGATCAATGGGGAAAAAAAAAAAATACTGCTAGAGAACCTTTAGCTGCTTCAATTCATCATGTGAGTAAATTGATGCGTTGCACACCTAGAGTTGCTCTAGAAGTAAAAACTCTAGCTCCAGAAATAAGAGTGAGGGATGGAATGCCGAATGCACTTGCTTTTTAAAATTTAGGAAAATGTATCTTATAAAACAAAATCTTTATTTCCTTGCACTACAAATTTCAACTATTAAGATATTTAATAGAAGGAAACTATCCGGAACTTTTTTGTGAGTTCCAACTGCTCTTGCTTCTTCTATGTAAAACGAGCTAGTCAACAATTATTTCCTTCTTCACGTTCTACGTCTGAATGTAGAAGTTTATAAATTATGAAGAAGACAAACCTTGCCATACTTCTGACTTCTTGCTTGGAGGTGTAAGCCATCCTGCTGGATTCCACAGACTTCAGCCTGGGAAAAGAAGTAAAATTTGTCAAAAAAGATTGATCATTAATTCATGCTTGCTGGAATAGGTCAATGATGAGAAGTGTGTGCAAGACATATATAAGCAGTTATAGAATAATTGAAATTCTAGATGGATTCAGAACATCCTCTAAGTTGTTCTTTGAAGCCCACATTACCCTTCTGAATTACATCATTAGATAGCATCTTCTAATGCCATTAGAAAACATCAAACATAGGGTTGTTTACCTGGTGAGCATTGCTAACAGGGATATGAAATGTGCTATTAGAATATATTTTAAACTCTTGAGGCTTTCTAGGGCCAAAATGGCCAAATGGCCATAAAATCCTAACTATATAGTTAATAGTTCTAGTTACCAAACTATATTATTTACTAGCATCTCGAGTCTAAAAGACTCGATTTTGGCCTATAAATCGAGTGTCAGAGACTCGATTTTCATGGTCTAATCATTTTCGATGTGACATATTTTTCCACGTGGTGACCACATGAAAATCAAGTCTCTAAGACTCGATTTATAAACCTTATAAAGGTCAAAGAGAACCCAGACCTAGAAGAACCTAGAGGAAAAAAAAAAACAAAAAAAAAAAAAAAATCAAACAAACAAACAAACTAGAAACAGAGAGAAGAACCCAGGTCATGTGCGCCGTGCGCGACCCAGGCTAGGCAGCGCGGTGCACGGCGACCCAGGCCGACCGATCCAGGTTCTTCTCTGATGTTCTGGGTTCTTCTCTCTTTCTGTTTCTGGTTTTTTTTTTTTTTTTTTCTTTGGGTTCTTCTCTGATATGTTCTGGGCAGGTCGCCTCTCCTATCTGATCTGATTCTTTCTCCCTTTGATCTGATTGTTGTGTTTCTGGATTTCTTTAAAAAAAAAAAAATTGTGTATTTTGGCTTGTACGAGAGACTTGAGAGTTAGAATTTTTTAAATTTTTTTGGTTTATAAATCGAGCCTTAGAGACTCAATTTCCAAGTAGGAAAAAGATGCCACATCAGACAATGGAAATCGAGTCTTTGAGACTCGATTTAGAGGCCAAAATCGAGTCTTTCAGACTCGAGATGCTAGTAAATAATATAGTTTAGTAACCAGAACTACTAACTATATAGTTAGAATTTTATGGCCATTTGGCCATTTTGGCCGCTTTCTAGGGTACTTCTCATGTGAAGCCGCTTAAAGATTCACAAAATCAAGCTTTATATCAGCATAAACCTTTCACATATCTCTGAACTAATTGAGATGGAACTCTAAAATCTACAATTGGAGAGCTCGTCAATTTATCAGGCTATTCTAATTCATCATTCACATCAAATCCCAAAGATCCAAAATCTTCAGATGATAATACAGGCTATATCTTCTTGTCATCAAGGCCGATCATAACAGGATTCTCTAAACTAAGTTTTGCGGCAAGATGATTTACTTTTTCATTTAAGGTAGCAGCTAATAGCAAATTCTATTATTAAGGCTCAGAATTACATGAAACGGCACTATCTTTGCCAGCAAACTCATTTGGTACAATCAAATTTTTTAAGGTTTAAACCTACCACTTAAGAATCCAATCAAAACCCATGAAAATACTACAAAAAAGAAGCAAAATCCATACTAAATCAACAAAACCCATACCAATATGAACAGATTGATATCCAAAAAATAACCCAAACCCATAAAATCTCGAAACCCAAAGTTTGGGGAAATAACTAATCAAACAATAACAGAAATCAGAACAAACCTTGAGGTTAGGTGCAGTGGCGCCAGCTCCAAAATGACGGTGCGGCGAAGCCAGCGGTGGGGTGGAGCTCCGGTCCGGTGGTAAGAGCAGAGGAGTAGATAGAATAGGTCTAGGCGTGTGTGAGGAATATAATTGTGTGTGAGAGGGTGTATGGGTTTTTCTTAAATGTATGACGTAGCAAACACTGATTGGTGGCGCAAATCTAACCTTTTACGCCAGCTCCTGACAACATATTTTCTCTTTACTTTTATCTAGAGTATTTTCAGTAAAAAGTTTTTAGTTTCAACAAAATAAATGGATCCTATAAACAGATCCCATTGACTATAGATTTTTTTTTTCCTCTCTTTATTACTGTTTGAAACCCTAGGCGAGTAGGTTCAAATTACAACTTACAAGGCCAGGTAGTAGTATTTTGTATTTAAAATAATTATTTAAGTTGAGACAAGACATTTGTGGTTGTCTTTCAAAAAAAAAAAAAAAAAAGACATTTGTGGTTGTGGTTCTTTTTTTTTTTCTTCGTTTGAGAGTTTAAATGGAATATAGTAATCCAAACATTTGAAGTTACTTTTTAAATTATATTGGTATACTGAAAAATTGTTATGTGGTACAAATTTGCTAAGTATTTGAAATAGGAGAATATTTAATTATCTTTGTATAAATTTGTAAAATAATATCACCTTATCTGTAATTAAGATATACTTGAACCTCTATAAATATTATTTTTGACAAGATTGTTAATTTATATATATATATTTATATATATATATATATATATATTAATATTAACTCATTATTAAATTAATTATGACATCATCACGGTTCTACCTTGGTCAAACCTTAGTTCAACCTCAAAACCTTGAACTCCCTTTTACGGTTTATTGAACGGTTTAGGTTTTAAAATTATGGGCCCAAAAGGGTAATTGAACTTTTTAGAGCTTAAATTAAATCCACTCAAGTAAATTAACATAGGGCCTCTTAAAATACAATTTTTTATTTTGAGAATCACTAATCATCCTTTTAATTTATGACTATTTGTTGGTTTCTTAAACCTTGTGATATATATGAAATTCTGTGTTCGAAACTTCTTGCCAGCAATTTGGGGTCATCTCCAAGTGAATCCTCTTTGTAATAACTTGGTGTGTGTGGGAAAAAAAAATTATGACTATTTGTTTGTACATAAGCCAAGTTGATCTCACAAAATTTTAGTAATTTATTTTCTTATGATTTGAACAAGAAATAAAGATAAAATACATGTCAAAATTGTAGTTGTTACAATTAGCTTATTAAATTAATTACTAATATAGTTTGCTTTATGTAAATCTCTACTACCAAAGATTCAAGAAATTTAAAATATTATTTCACCATTTAAATAGTTTCACATTTTCAATGCAATTTTCATTATTTAAACTATATGTATACAGGTTATGATTTCATTAAATAAGAACTTAAGAAGACCTAAAACTACTCAAAATGAGGACTCATTTCATCATTGTAGAAAAATTGATAACACATTCACATTTAGTATTCACAGTCAACAGGTGTCATTTCTTTAACATCGTGATTGCATTAAAATTGGTAGGGTTTTAACATTATTCAAAAAGGATTAAATTCAAGAGGGATTATTAAAAAAAAAAAAGCTTTGGACTGTACTTGCACTATGATAGGAAGGAAAATTGTTATTTCATATTGTCTATTTCACACAATCTATATATGGACATCAGGTATGGTGTGAAATGGGAGTGACCCCTTGAGACAGGGTCCTAATTTATTGAAAGTATTGAGGAGATAACATAGCTAAAGCACATTTTTATTTCATTTCATATCACTAGCCATATGTATAGAAGATGATTGAACAATCACAAATAGGACACAGCCTATTGGAGGCTAATTGTTTATTTACTATTTTCATAAAACACACCCTTATATTAAACACCTTCGAAACATGCTAGTTCCATTTGATTGATCAGGGAGAGTTGCCTCCAGCTCCAACACCAGCATTAGGAATGTCCCCATTGCCACCATCTCCTCCAATACCAGGACCTGCAGGACCAAAAGCAGTAGAGCCTCCAAGATAACCTGAGCCAGGAATGCCTGCAAAAATACGGAATCCAGTCCCGAGAGGGAATAAGAATGGCCAAGTAAAGCCGAAGTCGAAATTCTGAGGCTGGTAGACCTGATCATCTTTCTTTGGCACATTTCTTCCTCCTTCAGCACCAGTGAGAAATGCAATAAGAAATAGAGCGAAAACGAGCAATGCCTTAGTAGTCTTCCCCATTATATTTTTATCTTTTGTCTTTGTTTTTAGTATGGAGAGAATTGCTTCATGGCCACTCGAATTTATAGTGAAACTTGTGAAAATGAGGTTTTCTTACTTAACTTGATTTGGGAATGAAATTTAATGTTCTATGCATGGGAGGCTTGGTTATTTTAGAAAGAATGATGTGGTGACTTAACGTAATATAGTTGATGAATTAAATCTGCATGGGCATTTGCTTAATTGTTTTGGCAGTAGATTTTCTTAATCTTCCAATAGTTTCGTCTTTGCTAATAGCATCATGATTCATGAACCCATAAAGTTAATGCGTCAGGTTGCAAAATCATTTTCAAGCATATAATTTTTAAGTGGAATAATATGATGGATCAGAGCATAGGTAGAGAAGTTGAGCAGGTGTAGCGTGCAGGTAAAACATTTGGCCTCATGGCTGAAAATAATAAGTTTGATACAACATTTTCATAATTACTGACGTAACATGCTGTAACTAGTAATTAGTGTATGATAAATGTGGTCAGTGGTGGACTCCATTGATGAGATGTTGCTCAAATTAAACTTATTATGAAACTAGTAACAATGGTTAATGAAATTTCCATGAGACAATCATGGGGTATGAGGTAGCCTGCCAATTACTTCTTCTGAGTGAGAGCTTTATACACTAGATACAATTCTTTTTTAAGTACTGTGGTATAAGCCTCGTATTAGCGTGGATTTTTTTAATGCTATCTTTTATTTTGAGCTCTAACTGCTCATATTGTTCTTACTGATATATAAGGGGGGGAAAGCGAGTCTAAATAAAAAGGAGCTTATAAAGACAAAGAACATAAAAGATTAACGTGATTCCCTTTGACAGTCTGCATTGTAGTTCATAATCAAGAGTGACCTCTCTTGATTTTCAACCAGTAATTAACTATATAACTACACATGACAAAAATCTATAAATAGTAGTGGCATTACCCCATTTGGGTAATTGATGGAAGTGGGTGTGTGAATGTGAATATGAGAGAAGGAAAACTACTCTCCATTTCTGCTTTAACTTTCTGTGGAAGGATTCTTAGGCTCCTCAGAGTGTGATTCATTGTGTCTTGCTTTCGTTGTTGATATTATGTGATCGAATTAATCGATCCTACTTGTGCATACACGTTTTTTCTTTCAAATATTGGTATCTGATCAACAATACAAACAAACTGTCTCCAATAAGAATTGTGCCAATGGATGGTTATATATGAGGATATAACAGCTCTAATAACTTGGGGAAAAAACTATAATGGAACTTCACTAATCAATGATATAATATGACCAAAGCTTATGATAAAGTTAGATGGAATTTTCTGAAGGCAGTGCTTGTGGTGATGAAGTTTGACTCAAAATGGATTAATTGGATTATGGAGTGTGTCACCTCTGTGCAATTTACCTTACTCATTAATGGTCACATGTCTAAGTCTTTCACACCAACTCAAGAGTTGAGGCAAGGGGACCCTCTATCCCCTTACTTGTTTCTTTTTTGTGCTAATATCCTCTCCATCTCCCTTACACAAGCTGAAACCTTAAACAAGTTAAAAGGGGTTAAAGTTGGAAGGAATGGCATTTCATTTACCCATCTGTTGTTTGCTGATGACTCCCTTCTGTTCTTCAAAAAGGATAAGCACTCTGTTGACACCTTGCTGAAAATTTTGGATTGGTATTGTAGGGTATCTGGGCAGTCTATCAATCCCCTCAAATCTGATTTATTTTGCTCACCTAATATGCCTATGGAAGACCAGGAAGCCTTGGCTAGAAAGCTGAAAGTTAATCTGGTGCATACTCCTACCAAGTACCTCGGCCTCAACTTTAAGCTTAAGGGTAACAAAATAGCTGATTTTCACTTCTTGGTTGAAAAACTCCAGTCCAAATTGCAGGGTTGGAAGGTGAGGTTATTATCACAAGCAGGAAGAACAACTCTTATCTCCTTTGTGCTTCAATCTTTACCATTATACACATTCTCTTGTTTTAAGGTTCCTGATCAGGTGTGTAATGAGATGGATACCATTATTAGAGCCTTTTGGTGGGGGCATGGGCAAGGTGAGAAAAAACTTCACCTTTTGAATTGGGAAAAATTCTGTCAACCTAGGAGGAAGGGAGGTCTTGGTATTAAAAAGTTTGGTCCCATGAACCATGTTATGCTTGCAAAGCAATATTGGAAGTTGTACCAAAATCCTAACTCTTTGCTGGCAAGAACTTTTAAGGCTAAATACTGCCCACATTGTTCTTTACAAGAATACACTCCAAAGTCTCATCATACTTGGTGTTGGAAGAACATTGTTAAGCAAGGTGATTCTAGACTTAGGGAGGGGCAGTGGAGAGTTGGTAATGGTTTCAATATCCCTCTTACTCATCAAAACTGGTTTCCTAGTGCTCATGGTACTTTGCATCATCCTGAAATACAAACTGGTACAGTGGGGGATCTTATTGACCACAATTCCAAAACTTGGAAAGCTGATTTGGTCCGAACCTTATACCCCTTTCCTTTGAGCAAACAAATCCTTCAAATTCCTTTACCTAAAGCTCATGATGTGCAAGACCAGTTGCTTTGGAAGTTTTCCAATGAGGCTAACGGTAACTATGGAGTCAAAAGAGCCTATGAGATTCTTATACAAGATTCCCTTTCTTCTGGAAATATTCATGGAGACCAAAATGTGTGGAATCTGATTTGGGGAGTCAAAGTTCCTTTGAAAATCAATACTTTTGTTTGGAAACTTATCCAGGACAGATTACCCACTCTTAGTAATCTAAACAACAGAGGCATCTCAACCCAAACAACATGTCCCCTCTGTAATTCTGATGTTGAATCTTCAACTCATCTCTTTCTCCTTTGCCCATTTACTAGAGCTTGTTGGCACGGATCAGCCTTGGCTGTACATGCTACTGACTTTAGGAGTTTAAGTGTCCAGCATTGGCTTTCAACAATCCTCATGAAGTTCAAATCCAGGGAGCCTTCTTCTATGGCTTACTTACAAGCAATTTTTACAACCCTTTGGCATATTTGGTTACACAGGAACCGAGTGCTATATGATGGGTTACAACCTAATCCTATGAGCGTGATTTTAATCTCTCAATCTATGGCTTGCAGGTACAAAGAGGCTTTCCTTGATCAACCAAGACACACTTGTCAACTAAGAAGATATCAACCAGAACACTACTCATCCTCAGGGCAGTGGCAGTTGATCGTTAAGCTTGCTGGAGCCAGGAGCAAGAAGCCAAATCGCTGGTCTTCAGCTTATGAAGCTATTACTAGGCAGGGAGATAGCTTGTTTTATGGTGTTAATAGTAGTGTAGCTGATACAACATGTGGGGCGCTGTTGGATGCTATGGTGGAAGCTGCTCTCAAAGCAAAAAACCATGGTTTCCAGTATGTTTTGTTTCTAGGCACCAGCAGACAGTTAGTCCATCTAATTCAGCATAGGAAGAACACAAATCGGCTGCAACAGATTCGACTTGCTGATTTAGACTTTTTGAACCATAATGGGTTTTGCTGTGATGTGTACTTAGTGCCTAAACTTGTTGTAAATTCTGTTTGGTCAGTTGCTAACTTGGCATGTCAAATGCCTCTGAACTGTAGCTGGTTTAATCCAGCTATTGTGTAGTCTGTTGGTTTGTTTTTCTCCCCTGTGTGGTATCAAAAAAAAAAAAAATTGATATAATATTATAATACAAATATATGTTTAAAGGTAGTATTCGTTGAGTATTTTAACAGTTCGTCTTTCAAATGCTAACACTATATGTTTTATATTTCAGACACTAACATAAAGTAGCACATGTTTTGATGTCTGCAACACAGTCAACCGAAGTGAGAATGCAAGACGTCTATTGCAAATCATAAGCCTTCTAGCTGGCGAGACTGTCCATGTTCAAGATTAACCTGAATTGAAGCTTCATTAAGCCACAACAAACCCTAACCTACACAAGCTTTATTTATTTATTTGAAAGAAAAGATAGATATTCAAGCTTTATTAATGTGGATTATCTCGTTTAAATAATCAGAAGAAATTTAACTCTAATTTGGCTTGAAGCTAACTCCATTGAACCCGCTATATGACAATTGAAAAGACCATACATGCATAGTTTTGGTCACATAACTTTTTTAATAAGTAATGTGACTTGTTTAAATTATACACATAATTAGTCTTATAAAATCCCCAATGTAATGAGTTAAAGAAGAGACTCTGCCGCTCGATATTTGGGACCAATATAACAGTTACCGACCCATTTGAGCAATGATTTGTTCACAAATCATTTTCTACATATATAAACCTGTGGAAAACACTAAGGCGGATTCGACTGAAATGTTTGCGTCTGCGTTTTTCCTTTTTTTTTTTTCCACGCGTTTTTGAGACTTGCGGCTACTGTTCATGCACTGATCAATAAACAGTAGCCGCAAAGTTAGACTTTTCAAACTTTTTTCAGCCAATTAGTGCACATCGTGTACTGTTTATAGACCCACAAATTTCATTTTTCAACAACTTTTTCATTAAAAATGGGTCCCACGATACTATTTACACATTTAAAAATTATTTTGCTACAGTGTTTTTTAGTTTTCAGTTTCAGTTTTCAATTGTATCCAAACGGACCCTAAGAGTCTATTCACAATGGAATGGTGGCAGGGCTGGAATGGAGGCATATCCCTGCCAAGATTATTAAATATCAACACAATACATGGAACATTGAGCTTATAAATATCAAAGAAAAACTAGAAATAAAATACATCAAATGGCTCGTGGAGTCTCTCAAAGCAATCTGTATGCATGATCCAACGGAGTTAGTCTCTAGTGCATCCATTGCAGGCAACTGATGTCTGACAACAGATGAGATCCACAATTTTCCGCATTTCCCCTCCCTGTTTACTGTGAGACATCTGTTGTGTGCAATGGATGCATAAGAAACTGACTCCCTCCAAAGACAATTTTGGAGCAAAATCCATTGAGCTGAAAAGTAAAAAATACACGAGAAGAAAGATTGAATAAGAACCATTGAAAGCAATAGAAAAGTAAAGTCAACTAACTATGTATCATCTTGCATGTTTCTTTCTCCACTCAGTGCGTCCTCGATTTATTTCAAGCCCATCACCTGACACTCTCAGTAAATGTAGAAACTGACGTAAATCTTCATTGTTTTCTGCTGCAGCTATAGACCCATTAGTTCCTTGAATCTTAGAAATTGCTTCGGCATCCTCTACTGGTTCCACACTGGTTAGTGAATCAACTATGTCATCATGTTGGCACTCCCGTCTGTAATCTAAAGTAATAGTTTGCAGTTCATGGCTATCAATGATTTCTTGAGGCAAGCTCTGTGGTAGAAAAAAAAAATGTATTACTCAACCAGCTTTATAATATTAACAGGAAGTATCATCAACAACAAAAACATGAGCCATAATAAGTCACTTAAGAATGATGCAGCGTACAGATATTTTTAGGTGGGTGGGGAAGGCTACAAAGATCCCCATAAATTCTAATGAATTCAAACCTTTCAACACTCGTAACAATAAAAAGATAATTTTCTATCAGATGTTAATCATTACATTCATATTGATTTCCAAAATTAGGAAGAAATAATTGGATGAACTGGGTCAAATCAGCAATGAATTTGTCATATGTAAAGTCATCATTAAAAATAACAGTACTTCCTCCTCCCATAATAATGGGTGGAGGGCAAGGTTGTGAGTTCAAAACAGACTAGGAGAGGGTAACTTACTAATAAAACAACAAAATGTGAATAATGCCATCATTCTTTTTCTTTTTCTTTTTCTTTTGTGGGGGCTATATAGATGAAATTCATTAAACATGGAAAAAAAAAACATATAAATTACAAGCAAGAATCCCCCTAAGGGCTTCAACTTGACCGCTCTGCGGGAGCAAACAAGTTGGTAGACTGCATACAAGTTTGCCTCCCTTTTAACCCAATGAGAAGTTAAAAAACTACGAAAATCAAACAGTGCTGCTAAGGTCTAGACTTCGTGAACGATATTCTTTATTTGCAGACTAGCCTTTATAGCATGATTTTTTTTTTTTTGATAAGTAATAAAGATATATATTCAAGAAACTACCTTATGCAGAAAAACATAAGGCAGAGAGAAAAATACAATGGGAAAGAAAGAGAAAAAAAAGAAAAAAGAAAGGAAAGGATACTAATTACACAGGAGAGAGCTAAGGAACAAAGGGAGGGAATCACTAGAGGTGAGTCCCCAAGCCCTAAACCAGTCAAGCAAAGAGCCACTGAAAAAGGCCAATAACTGGTCATCCGAACTTTCCATGTCCTCAAAAGTCCTACTATTTCGCTCCCTCCAAAGACACCACATCAAGCATAATGGAGCTAAGTTCCAAATGCCTAGACACATGCTTTCCAAGCCAATTCCACCAACCAAATAGAGTATCCGCAACCAATCTTGGCAAGACCCAAAAAATCCCAAAAGATCTAAATACCAAACTCCACAGCCGATAAGCCTTACCACAGTGAAGTAACAAATGATCCACCGTCTCCCCATTACAACGGCACATGATACACCAGTCAACAAAAGCCATCCTTCTACCCCTCAAATTGTCACCTGTAAGGATCCTATCCCATACAGCAGTCCACACAAAGAAGGAAACACGCCGAGGAGCCTTAACCTTCCAAACACCTTTTCAAGGAAAAATAATGGGCAAGGGGCTTCTCAACTTATTGTAAAACGAACGAATATCAAAAACCCCATTCTTTGTCAACTTCCATCGCATATGATCTCCATTCTCAGTGGGAGGTAGATTTGAACTCAAAGTACAAAGAAATTCATCCACACCAGCCATTTCCCAATCATTTGGTCTCCGAGTAAAATGAACATTCCAGCTTCTCCGATCCTCTAACCCCAACCGTTCAAGAGAAGAGGCCACTGATGCCTCTTTGTTGGATGCAATCCCATACACACTCGGAAAGGTTGATTGAAGTGGAGAATCCCCACACCATTGATCTGTCCAGAGTTTAACTCTATCTCCCACCCCTACCACAAAGCGAATATTTTTTCTAAAATCCTCCCACCCCATGCGGATGCTTCTTCACAAGCCACACCCATGAACCCCTCTACCTAGCTTGGAAGTCCATCCCACCCATTCTTTCCCAACCTTGAGAGCTATAACCCTTCTCCAAAGGCTTGTCTGCTCAATCCCAAACCGCCATAACCACTTCCCTAGTAAGGCTTTGTTAAAAGTAGTTAATTTCCTTACTCCTAACCCACCATTTTTCAAAGGTGCACACACCTTGTCCCATCCCACCAAATGAGTCTTGGAGTCCCCCCACAAGAAATCCCTTTGTAACCTCTCAATTTTATTGGCCACATGTGTAGGGATGGTAAAAAGAGATAAAAAATAAGTGGGGAGACTAGCTAATGTGCTTTTAAGCAACGTTAGTCTTCGCCCTTTAGACAAATACATCTTCTTCCAACTGGCCAACTTGCGCTCAATTCTCTCCAAGATAGGATTCCAAATAGTGGGAGACTTGTGGGATGCCCCCAATGGCATACCAAGATAGGTCATAGGCAGAGACCCAATCCGGCATTCCAAAATCTCTGCCAAGACATGGACATTAGGAACCTCCCCAATGGGAACCATCTCACTCTTCAACGCATTAACCTTTAAACCTGTCACTGCCTCAAAACAAAGAAGAAGCATCTGAACATATGGAATCTGCTCCTCATTTGCATCGCAAAACAGAATCGTATCATCCGCAAACAAAAGATGCAAGACACATACCCCTCCACCCCGTCTACCATCAGCCCTAAAGCCTCGAAGTAAACCAGCCCCTTCAGCTCTTTTCATCACCTTACTGAAGACCTCCATCATAACCAAAAACAACATGGGAGATAGCGGGTCCTCTTGTCTCAATCCCCTCGAACTCTCGAAAAAATCAGTTGGAGACCCATTAAACAAGACTGAGAATTGGACAATAGATATGCATGTGCGGATCCACCTACACCACCTCACCCCAAATCCCATTCTCTTCAACAAATCAAGTAAAGCCTCCCACTTCACATGATCATAGGCTTTCTCAATAGCATGATGTATCACTGAATCCATGCATGACTTTGCATTCCCCTCAATGGTCACTTTAGGGAGACCATTTATATAAGACATATTTATGTAAAGACACCTTATCTAGAGTTTATTACTTTATTTTCCTGATAAGTCTGCTATCCTGTTTGTTTGTTTTTTTTTTTTTCAATTGTTGATGAGTAATAAGAAATATTATCACTACCAAGCTTTTTATGTAAAAAGTTTCCCCTTTTAATTTAATTTTAGTTCTTTAATTTGTGGTCCTCCTTTTGAAGAAACAAAAGGAATTCAGAAGCTTGAAAAGGCACTCTCCACCCATATCTGAGAAGTAAAGCAGTTTTTCAGCAGGAGTTTTTCTTGGTACCATTTATTTCACCCGCTTTACAGGGCACCCTACCTGGAAACAAAGGCATGGAATATACTACGGACCTCTCCAACCCTATACAAATTATGGGTGCTGAAGTGCTCTAGAAAGTGGCTCCATTGTAAGGATACTTTTAATTAAAAGTCAGTGACTAAAAGAAAGAAGAGGGGGGGGGGGGGGGATTAAGAAGCTTTGGCATCTGTTTAACAAGAGTACTGCTAATATTAATAAAAGATGGCTTCAACCAACCTCCAGAACCCATCCAATGTAGGTGACATTATTAACATGCTGGTTCATGTCCAGATCAGCTCTTCTGGGCTGCAAAAAATCAATACTGAGATGTGGGACCTCGAAAAACTGTTCAAATAATTTAGATCAACCAAATGATCTTACCACAAGTCCCAGCTTAGAATGATCAGCAGGATCTTCCAGTTTTGGTATTCTTCTCAAACTACTACTGTTCTCCTCAGGAATTGCTAATCTAGAAAAGCCAAACCGACAAAACATAAAAATTAAAAATATCAAACAAAGTCAATAATGAGAATAACAGTAGTACAAAATATAGAGATGTTTAGAGATGATCAGAACTTATCAACTTAAGCTATAAGTAATCTATACACCCCATATTATATTCACCTGGGATGTTTCCAATTATATCTTGTGATGTAAAAATATCTACCACAATCTTCAGTTATTTCATTTCGCATAAAATTAGATCCCCATCTAATCCATGTAACAGAAGAATTTAACAAGAGTAGGTCCTACACGGTATATCAAGAAAAAAATGGCACTGCTTCCATGTTAGTAAAATCTTTTATTACAAGTAAAGCTTTTCAGGCCAAAAAAAAAAAAAAAAACAAAGGATTGACCATTTATTGTTGCAAATGATTATTTCAACAATATACCAGGTAAAACCATTGATTTGAGGAAAATTGAGACCTTACCCAAAAAGAAAGAATATTAAGAGAATGGCATTTTTCTTGGGGGAGGAGTTCAAAACTTAATTCTTGAGCCTTTCAACCTTTCTGAAGTTATGCCCTTTCCATGCATGAAATTATTTTTTATTTTTTTCTTTTTTTGTTATGCTTACTCATAGGATATAAAAATAGGAATGCATGCATTTAAATGTTAGTTTAGGTCTTCCTCTACCTTCTCTTGTTCCATCGACCTAAATCAACTAACTCCTTAATTGGTGAATTAATTACTCTCCTTTGCAAGTGAGCAAACCATATAAAGCAACTCTCATTTTTTTGAGTTTGTTACTTACATAAAACTAAATCATCATTACTTATATAAAAAAATAAAAATAAAAATAACTCAAAATTTATTAAATGTTTTTTTTTTTTGATAAGTGAAAATTTATTAAATGTTACGATAAAACATTATAGCTTGCATGACTTAATTTTTTCCAAGCTTCATTAAATGTTACTATAAACATTACACATTTATCAATCTCCGGTACTTTTTCAATTGGTTACATGTAAACTCAAGCTTTGTTAAATGTTTGCAATTGTAGAGCAAGATTCAATAACATAGTTGCTCCAGCTCTACACTAACATCTTCTGATATTTTTGAATGTAAAAATATTCAACAACCTTCATTAATAATTTAGTCAGTTTATCATACAAACTTAACTATTTCTCACACTCTTGCTTTAGATAATTAGATTGCTTATGATTTAATGCATTTCCAACAGTGTACTCTACATTTTCAAAATGCTCTCTCTCAAGCTTGCAAAAGACAATTTACTGTGATGAAATTTGGTGCCTCATACAAACCTACAAAAGAACAGGTAGCACCTTGACCCTATGTATTGTAAAACTATCTATTCTCCCAATCTCATTAAATAAATTAGTTCCTATCAAATTTTAATATATTGATGAATATTATCTTATTTACAATGTCCCATCACACATATGACAAAGATGTGAGCAAAAGGGTTTCAACCATCGCACAATAAAAATATGCCAAGCAAAATCATGCCATCTTGCAAGTGTTAATTATGATGAAGCCAATGTGCCATGTGAATTACATTTTGTAAACTGTATAAAACCATTTACAAGAAAATCAGATATTTTATACCTAGAGAAAACAAGGCATCCTTACCTGGGTTCTCGCGGACAATAAACTAAATACTCATCCCGTACATCATCGCTAACTTTCTGAAGACGTCTGGTGTCTTCGTTCATCATCACCCACTTGCTGAAACATAAGGTTCACATGATAAACTTTGACAATGCATCTCAAATCAGATAGACAAAGTTAGAAATAATTGCAAGAATTGCTAAGTCAAGTGTTGAGTTAATCTGACAACAAATGTTCGATAGCTTCCACAACGGTGATCTTTGAATCAAGATGAGATTGATTAATTAATAAACAGAATTTTTAACCAAAAAAAAGTGTGCAGGGGGGTCGTAAATTATGAAGTAAAAAAAGTAAAATATTAAGATGGATAATTTAAGCACATTCTGGCACACACCAGACTAGCATAGTTTTTGTCAATGGTCAAGAGAAGCATTAAATTTATGAATAATTTTGTTCCAGCAGGATAACCTCTTGATCTATATTTATAGTGGCTTCATTTATTTTCTGATTTGCAAAGAAGCTACTACAGGAAGGAATTGAAATGTTTAATCTTAGAGTAGAATATATATTTTTTCAGAATATTATAAGGAAAGAAAAAATGCAAAAAAATACATATAAATCCATGGTCGCTCTTCAATCCCCATAACAGCAGTCACATCCAGTTTTGCGAATGATCTTTTTAGCTAAATTGTTGAGTACTGTAGCTAGGAATCACCACCAAAAAAAAAAAAAAAAAGGCTCTCCACACCCTGCTCATCATTACTCATTACTATTCAAAATTCTGAAAAAAGCTACAATAATTGTTAGCCATACCAAGCACTGCATCATATTTTATATGCTACTCTCTCTCTCTCTCTCTCTCTCTCTCTCTCTCATCTGCAAAGTGATCTGCTGATGTTGTTGGCCATTTGGCTTCACCAGTTGTTGGGGGCCAACTTGGACTTGGTATTGTTGGTGGGTGGCTGATCTGGCCATTAGGCTGCTGATTTGGCAGTGCGGTGGCAAATTGGTGTCGTCAAACATTGTAGGGGGAGCCTAGGAGAGGGGCCTAACAGAAGGGGGTGGGAATAGGGGAAGGAGTGAAAAAAGTGATGGGAAGAAAGGAAAAAACAAAAAGAATTTATTTGAATATTTAATAGGATGTATAAGAAAATTAAGGGCAGGATGCCAACAACCTTTAGGCCAATTGGCATCATCTCCTAGTGTTTCCAATGAAAACATCTAGGATTTGAAACCCCCTTGCCCACTTAAAGCGTATCGAAAATGAAGAGTGTGATGTAAGGTGTATTTAAAAAGCGGCTAGCTAAAATAGAAAAGTGGGTTTTTTTTTTTTTTTGGCTAGGTAGAAAAGTGGGTAATTTCTTCAAAATATGAAAAGATTTTGCAGAACTGGATGTGAATGATCTAATATATGGTTCTATCACGGCAACTTTAGGTAGAAAATCATGTTTACGCATCACTTTTGGGGGAACTTCATATCAATATAATAAATTAACTTAGCAATAACATAACAGTATGATCAAGTCACTTACCCAGAAAATAAAAATTAAGATAAAGGAAATTATGGACTATAGTGCATTCTTATTCTTCTCCTTCAAAGGCACCTCAAAATTTTCGGAAATATAAATAATTTTGAAAGTTGGTTGGCAAAGGCCATTTTGGGTGTCATAGGAAAGGAATGGGTCTATTTGGATGGCTACCCTGCATTGCTTGATGTGGTATCTCTAGAGAGAGGAATACCTGGTGCTTTGAAGATACAAAGAGATCTATTCCTGATCTAAAACTTTTTCCTTTAGAACTTTGTTGGATTTTTACATAGTCAATTCTTTGTTCGATTACTGATTTGAAAGATTTATGTAATTAATTGATTGTATGGTCCCCAATCATATACTTCGTATACTTGGTGACTTGATTTTTTTGTTATTAATGAAACTTTATTACTTATAAAATAAAAATAAAAGGCTATAATGGGTAGTTTGAGCAACAGCTATATGAAATCATGAGATTTATTAACCAAATTGCTTTAAAATTAGATGACACTGAAATGGAGAAAGAGGGCAGTTTCCCAAAACCACAACAAGAGACTAATTGATACATGAGTTTATAACATACATCAAAATCACCCAGAAGAGCATTCTATAATCATCAAAAAAGTGACACTCAGGACTTGAAAATCATATAAACAAGTGAAATGTGGTTGAATTAGTGATGCATGTGTCAAAAACATTTTCCTCATTTAAGATTATAAAAAAGATTCCTCTCTTTCAATATTGTTGCTTCATTTATTTTACCTTATAAGTCTCTTTTGCAAGGGAAAGGACGTAAAAAAGAAAGAGTAGCTTAATATGCACCTTGTTGCTCTTCCAATAACTTGACCAGTAGCATGGTCCTTGAGTATCCAATCTCGTCTGGTTCCAATTCTTCCCTCCCCCTGGCACCAAGTTTCAATTTCAATCACATCACTCCTGTACCACCAACCATGTATCAAAATGGAGTTTATCATGTAAGAATCCCATACTAAACTCACAACATAAAAAAGAAGAAGAAAACTCACCAAGCTGGGTATTTGTAGATTTCAATGTGCATGCGAGCAGTAACCCATATGAGATGCAGTTTCCTCATGGTAGGGGTGGTTGCAAAGCCATCTGTTGAAAATCCTACACTCTGTGCATGATTGCATCCAACCTCCTACATCACACAAGGAAATTATTATATTGAAGATCTTTGAGAAGAGCCAATCCTTCAATAAGCTTCATTTAAGGTAGAAGGTATCTCTCCCCTGTCCAATAAGATGAAATGAGTAACTGCATATTGATTTTTTCTCTCTCTTTTTTTAGCTTTCTGAAAATGAAAACCAACTTTTCATTCATAATATGGTTAGCTTCAAAAACAATGGAACCGTAACTTCTGAATTACCAATTTACCATTTATTAATCTCTAGATATTGAACTAATGAGCAGCCCCCTAACTAAGAGTTACTGAGAATTCAATGCTCACTGACATTTTCTTGATCCAAATCAGAGATATTAAGACAAAAGAATTCAAATTCCAGCGTGGTAGCATTCAAATGAATGTAGAGTCTAGTACCTAACAAGCATGCATCTTGACACAGATAATAATAGAAAGCAGAGTGGAATGTTTTCAGAGCACAATGACCAGCCTAAGCAAGTCAACAACAAAGCCATGCAACATTACTCAGGCGCTAAAATTCAGAAATTTACATGACAAAGAAATGGACAGTGACAGAGAAAATAGTAAAACCCATGAAAATAGTAAAACCAACAATAAGAGAAAATCCCATGAAAAAACTTAAGCATCCATATCAAATATTGCAAAAAAAATGTCATTTTGACATACCAAAAGTCTACTTTATTATTTTACCACATCATTTTACAATATCTCATTTATCAGATGATCTATCATTCAATTCTATATATTAAAATAATATTTACTATAAATTAAAATAATATATTATCTCCTCCATGTCATCACCATCAACAACATCAACAACAAACTATGAATAAAAAACTTTTTTTTTGGTAGCATTCTCGGCCGTACCGTTGCAAAATGCAACGGTACTGTTCATATGTGGCAAAAATTTTAAGATTTAGAACATATTTGGCATTTGGCACATTTAGTGGATGCTCAATTTTGAAAATTCCAAACAATCAGTAGCAAGTGCATGTAACAGAGAACAAAACAATCACAATCAAATCCAGACATCCAAAACCGACAATACCCAGTTGAGAAGATCCCACAAAAATGTTAGAACAAGTTGCAAATGCATGTCAAAGAGAACAGTACCATCAAACCCAGAAACCCAAAAACCACAAATCCCAACCGATAAACCCATTAACAAAAACCCAAAATTGAATCAATTCAAAGTAAAACTCATTGAAAAGAACAAAAACAAAATGTGGGATTTTCGAAAGAACCTGCAAGAGATTAGCAATGGTTTCAACAGTGGCAGTTTTGTTAATCCCAACTTCATAGCATCTCACTATGAATCTCTCCTTATACGACAATCCATCCTCCGTCAAGCTCCCAAGTCTCAAACGGTCCGCGAGAGTCCCCGACCCTGACCCTGACCCGGATCCGATTACCCGGTCAGACACCACAGCCATAATTGGACCTTTGTACGAAGAACCAGAACCAGAGCCTAAAACGACTGCATTTCTCCGGTGCCCACGTGTCAAAATGGGCCCTCGGCCCATAAACCCACATTGGGTTATCGCTTGGCTTTGGTCACTCAACACATTGCACGAGACCTTCAACATTTTACTCTCTCTTTTCGTACGCACACAAAGTGTTTGTGTTTTTGTGTGTGTGTGTGAGAGAGAGAGAGAGAGAGAGAGCGTATGTCTGTGTTTTTTTTTTAGTGATTTTTTTTGGGTCTCTGACTCTGTGTTTTTAAAAGGTTACTATAAAAAGTTTGGTCGATGAGACCGAGGAGAAAGGAGTTGGGGAGAGGAAAATGCCACTGGGGTTGGCGGGAAATAACGAGAATGCCATTCACCAAACTGTACTTGAGAAGAGTTTGGACTTTGGATTGGAACAAGAGACGGAGAAAACTGCGTGTTGGGATTTTAAATTTTAAATAGACAAGTGAGATAAGTGGAGAGTCATGGAACCGTCTCTATAAGCAAAGGCACCACCAACCAAGCACGTTTTGCTTGCTTTTGTGATGTAGCGAACCTCCATCCTCTTATAGGCTATCCAGCAAAGCCCTCTCAACTCTAGTAAATGAGTAATGCTTGAAACGCATAATTTGCCATAATATTATATCACTACTTGTCATGTGATTGGTAAAAATGTGTCTCAAATGACTCATCATCACACATTTATTAATTACAACTCGTTAAGTGGTGAGTAACAAATGATATGTCCTTAGCATTATTCCTCATAAATTATACTGTCTTTATGGATTACGTCACTTTTACTCAGTAATCTACTATTTTACTAAAATATTTCCACTTATTTAAAATTGTTGAATTAATTAATGATTAAAAAAAAAAAAGTAAACAGAAAATTTCTCCTCTCCTAGCCACCCTTTACTCTGAGGACTAAAAGTCAGTCACTCTCTACTCTTAAACCAATCAGTCAGCCACCCTTTCTAATCTCTTAGGGTACAACTAGCCTCTTTTTTCTTCTTTTCCTTTTTTTTGATAGGAACTAGCCACTTGTTTTGTATTCTCAATTATGCCTCTTTAATTTCAAATTTGACTTACAGTGTTGAGAATTAATTTAGCTGTAATTATTAGCTAAATTTCAGCTTCAAGTTTTGGTGTTGAGAGCTAACTTAATTGTAATTATTAGCTAGTCTATTTCTTAGTAGAGTTTTGACTTTTGGTGTTGAGAGCCGGCTTAGCTATAACTATTAGCTAATTTATCTCCTAATAGTTAGAGTATTCATCACTGTAACATGCTATTATTTTTTTTTATTGAGTTCTTGATAATTTATTTATATTAGACTCTCCGTCTTTTGCATCTCATTAATTCATCTAAAACCAAAAAAAAAAAAAAACTTAAATAGGACACATGGCGCAAAATTAGACAACAATTAGAATTCAATTTAGAACCTAATTGGAATTTTTTTTTAGCTTTTTCTATTAATATATGCTAAAATTAAGAAATAAAAATTTTTAAGAATAAATAATTTATGATACATGGCACAAAATTAGAATTTTAGTTTGGAATTCTAATTTAAGTTTTTCTTAGTTTCATCTACTATTACTACTACTACTACTACTATTATTATTATTATTATTATTATTATTATTATTTCTTGGGAGTGCTTGACCAACTGAGCAACTATAAAATTTATCTAACCATTTTTTTTTTAAGGAAATTAAGTTTAAAAAAAAAGGCTATCTAACATTAAAAAGAATAAAAAAATTATAGATTTTTTATTTGAGAATTTAAATACGAATATGGGGCAAAAAAAATACAAAAAAAATGTAAAATAAAAAATAAAAAAATATTTTTTTGAGAAAAATAAATAAATATTATGACAGTATTAATATAGAAGTTATGAACCTAGTGAATTTGCAATCATGGAGAATATCATTCTTCATGAAAGTAAAAAGTCTGCCATAACTTATAAAATTTTCAGATTGATGAATCTAATTAGTGATTTTTTTTCACCCCCTCTCTTAGGTTGAGTGGGTTAGTTAAAGTTGGCTAAACCTGAAACTGACTTGAAATCCGAAGGAAACTCATTAGTTTAACCTAGATCCAACCTGAACAGCCATTTAATCCGCCCAAGACCTTTTGGTCAAGTTGGGTAGGGTGATTGAGTTAGGTTTTCTAGGTCTTTGCTCAGCTCTAATCAATATCAATTTCTTATTATTTACTCTACTCCTATTATTTATTATTATTCAATGTTATTTTGAAAACAGAGAACATTTTTTTTTTTTTTAGAAGAAGATCAGGTTATGTTTGGTAACCGTTTTTGTTTTCTATTTTCAAAAATTTAAAAGATAGTTTTTAAAAAAAAAAATAGAAAATACTAAAATATGTTGTTACTAGGATTTGAACTCTAATGCTAACTCATTAAATTAGACAGATTCATTAAATTAAATGCGTTTTTTCATTGACTTTTAAAAATTAGAAACTGAAAATGGCCTTTTGCATGTTTTCAATTTCCTTCACAAATTGAGTTTTGAGAACAATTTTTGTTTTCTATCCATTTTGGGTTACCAAACCAGTTTTTTAGTCTTAAAAATAGAAAACTGTTTTGAAAACATAAAATAAGGGGAAAAAACAGTTACTAAACATACTCTCAGTCTGAAATTGTATTTGTATTGAAACTGGGAAAATTATTAAATACTCCGGAAGTAGTGAGTCCTACAATAAATTTAATTAGTGAAACTCACTGTTATATAAGTGGGAAGTACTCCAAGAGTATTCAATAATTACTCTTGAAGTTGGCATTTACAATCTTAATTGTAAATTATAATAATGTACCATATCGTAATTTGCCATAATTATGTCCACATGTGGATCTCTTTAAACATAAAACTATCTAGAATAAATTCAACAGCGTAAATAGAGAGTATATGCTTAACAAAATAACTTTCTGTTGTTAAAAAACATATACGTCAATGGAATTTGTGTTCATCAAAAATATCAAAGGAATTTGAGTTTTAGTCTTTGTCATTATTATTAGTGGTGCTATGTGATGTGAGCTAGTGCAAGCTAACCAAACCTGACTTTTTAGTCATTCTCAACATTGATTCAAGCCATTTCTATTTTCTAGTCTTTGGCCACTGAAAACTTCAACTGTTTCTCATTCGTAAGACTTCACTTGCAATATTTTCCAACAATAGTCCAGACGCATTTGAAAATGGTGGATTCAATAGATTGTGGAAAACAAATTTCTCACATGAGTCCCTTTTTTTTCTTTTTTTGGTTTCTCGCCAAACTTTGAATTAATTATGATTTGGGGACAAATTTTGTATACACACTCATTATAGATTAAACTGTTTTAAGCTTGATGCATAAATTTAACCATAGAAGAGAATTAATAAATGGTAAAACAGAAAGTTGTAGGAAAAATCAATAAAGAATACGACAAAAAACATACCTAAAGAATAAGCTAAAACTGTAGTATTGTTCAGTTAGGTCTACCTCCAATTAAAGCATCTGGTCAAGTTCAGGCCCAGAGATAAAGGACCTGGGCCTGGGTTCGGCTTGAGAGTTGAGAGCCCTTCGGGGTTCTGTATTGTAGTCCTTGTTTATGATGGTGCTTTGTTTTCAAAACCAAAATTCCACACTGTGATTGGCTAGTGCAAGCTAACCAAACCTGACTTTTTAGTCATCCTAACATTGGTTCAAGCAATTTTTATTTTCTAGTCTTATTGGTTTTTGCAAAGTTTGAATTGATTATGTGAAACGTATGATGCAGGGATAAATTTTGCCTATTGCATATACACTTATTATAGATTCATTACCACGTACCTTTAGCGTAACAATCATTCCATATGTATAAATTTTTGTGGGGTGAGAGAAGTAAGGGTCAAGGTTTAAGTCTTCACATGAGAGTTTCGCATACATACACTTAGATTAGGTTAGAATAATATTTTTATTTTAGAAAAAAGAAAAAAGAAAAAAACACTTATTATAGATTAAATTGTTTTAAGTGTGATGCATAACTTCATCAATAGGGTGTTTCCCTACATTTGTAAAAGCTCTTTTATAACTTGTAGTTTTGACAATAAATGTAAACCATAAAAAATTTCCTCTAATATTTTTGTTTCATTTTGTTTATTGCTAATTTGCTAGTAAAATCTCTTTTTTTTTTTTGGAGAAACTTGCTAGTAACATCTCTGATAGATCTTTTTCGAGATTCAATGAGACGTTCCATAAATGAGCCTCTTTAAAAAGGACTTACTGCTATTGATTTAATCATTATTTTTCTTCCCTTTTTTTTCTAAAATTTTCATATCCATATTCATATGTTTTGGTAGACTTTAATAAATAAAAAATAAAAGAAATACTATCTAAAATAAAAATTATAATATGACTATAATAAAATAAATTGTAAAGTGTGGAGTAACAAAACTTGATTTATTATATGCACAATTGCAAATTTACTTATTGATAAAATTACGCAATAATATCAACCCTCATGAGTAAAGATAGATTCACTTAAAATCAAATTAATATTAGGAATGTTCACAAAAATTGAGAGAGAGAGAGAAAGGAATGGCCAACGAGTGCCTTTTGTTTTTGGCTGGACATAGACCACTTCTTCGAACGATAAAACATTACTGGGTCTGGGTCTGGGTATGATGAGTTTCAATTTGGATTGCAAAAGTATGGTAAAACATTATTAGGTGTTAGGTATATTTCAATTTGGATTGATATAAAAGTATGCTAGGAAATGAGTATATGGACCATTGACCATTACATGTTAAGTTCGTTCCCTTCCAATTTTCAACTATATATATGTGTGCTTTTCCTTGAGCGCTAAGCAGCGAAATCAAACCCTTTGTTTTGTTTCCACAAACTAATAGTCTAATACCCACCCAATCGTACCAAGCTTGACCTTGCATGGGGCTTTCTCAGTTGAGTTCAGCTCCACCATCCTTTTGTATGCGTGCCTTTATTTTTTTCTAGGGGTGTGGCTTTTTAGTCACCTCTGTAGTTGGCGGGAATAATGAGACGGACCGATTGGCGTTGCTTGAGTTCAAAGCCAAGATCATTAATGACCCTTTCCAAGTTATGAGCTCTTGGAATGACAGCTTCCACTTTTGTCGATGGCGAGGTGTCACCTGTGGTCGACGACATCAGAGGGTCACCATGTTGGACCTACAATCTTCGAAACTGGTAGGCTCTATATCACCACATGTTGGAAATTTATGTTTTTTGAGAATTCTTACCCTCCAAAACAATAGTTTTCCTGATGAAATCCCTCTAGAAATTGGTCGTTTACGAGATTGCAGTTCTTACTATTGTCCAATCAGGGCTGGCTGAATGGTGGAGCAAGAGATGCGGTCGCCTAAGGCCCCAAGTAAAAAAAAGGCCCCCATATTTTAACCAATAGGGTTATTTATAATCAATAAATAAAATAATATTTTTTTACCAGATGAAAAACAAATAAAAAATAGATAAAAATTGCAACATCCACAATATTTTTCACAATACTTTTACAACTAATGCTATGTAGTAAGTTGTTAAAGCCTATTACTGATGGCAAAAAAATAATTATAGTGATATTTTCAAGTAGAAAACAAAAAGCAACTTAAAACCTAAGATTTGTTGTAAAAAAAAAAATTGTGAATGTTGCACTTCTAAGAAAAAAAAAAGAATAATAATAAAAGTTTAGTTGGCAAACTTTTACTAGTTTTTATCTAAGTCTACCACTAACACCACTCTTTTACTTACCATTATCAATTTACCACATCAACAAGTATGAAAAATTTTGTCAAATTTTTTCTGTGTATAAAATTTCTAAAAAAAAGAAAAAAAAATCTACATAATTCATGTTAATTAGTAATAATTTTGCATCTAAAACAAGATAATCAATTTTCGCTTTAGGCCCCCAAATACATTAAGCCGCGCTTGTGTCCAATAACACTTTTAGTGGCAAAATTCCAAGCAATATATCCAATTGCTCTAGCCTTGAAGAGCTTCGTGTCCGTAACAACCTTTTGACGGGAGAAATCCCTGCAATGCTTGGCACCATGTCAAAACTTCGAGTTTTTTCTATGAGCTCCAATAATCTGATAGGAAGAATCCCACCTTCTTTCGGAAACTTATCGTTTCTAGAACTGTTTGGTTCAACATATAATAACTTGCATGGGATTATCCTAGATTCTTTTGGCCAGTTGACCAAGCTTGAACAACTTGGTCTGGGTGTAAATAAGTTGTCTGGAAAAATTCCTCACTCAGTCTTCAATATTTCTTCAATAAACCTCTTCGATATAGGAGACAACCAAATCCAGGGGCATCTTCCATCAAACATAGGCATCACTCTTCCAAATATCAAACTATTACACATTGGCAACAACCGATTTACTAGATCTATCCCAGTTTCAATTTCTAATGCCACAAATCTAGATACACTTGAATTGGATGGGAATAAACTAAGGGGAAAAGTTCCTTCTTTGGAGAAGCTAAATAGATTTTCAAGATTTGTCATTACCGGTAACAATCTTGGAAATGGAGGGGCAAATGACTTGAATTTTCTCTGTTCTTTGACAAATACCACCTATTTGACCGTATTGGCTTTAAATATCAATAAATTTGGGGGAGAGTTGCCCAAATGCATTGGCAATTTGTCAACTAGCCTCGCTTGGTTGCTTCTAGAAACTAATAAAATATACGGAAAGATTCCTACCGAAATAGGAAATTTGATCAACATGGAGAGACTTGATATGTGGCAGAACAAATTATCAGGTAATATTCCCTCTGAAATTGGAAAGTTTCAAAAGCTACAATTTTTGGCACTACATGAAAACAATTTATCTGGGAAGATTCCATTTTCTTTTGGAAATTTGACCATCTTGACAAACTTGTATTTATACGAGAATAATCTTCAAGGCAAAATCCCTCTTAGCATAGGCAAGTGCCAAAATTTGATCAATTTGTTTCTTGCTAATAACAATCTCAGTGGTTTGATATCCCCACAGGTCATTGGTCTTTCATTCTCACCAATTAGGCTAGATTTGTCTGCCAACCAATTTACTGGTGTCATTCCCATGGAATTAGGGAATTTCAAAATTTTAGAATATTTGGATATTTCAGAAAACATGTTGTTTGGTAAAATTCCAGAAAGTCTGGGTAGTTGCGTAAAGTTAGAATTTCTAGCAATGAGAAGAAACCAATTTCAAGGGATTATTCCACCATCTTTGGCATCATTAAGAGGCCTTAGATCTCTAGATCTTTCTAACAATAATTTGTCTGGAGAGATTCCAAAAGTTTTGGAGAACTTTGTCTTTTTGCAATTTTTGAATCTATCTTTCAACCATTTTGAGGGTGAGGTTCCAATAGACGGAGTTTTCAAGAATATGAGTGCAACTTCAATTAGAGGAAATGATAAGCTTTGTGGGGGCATGCCTAAATTTCAACTTCCTAAATGCAAATATGAAAAATCCAAAAAGAGAAAGTTGACCCTTACCTTGAAATTAATGATCTCTATATTTTCTGGGCTTCTTGGAGTATCTTTGGTTTTGTCACTTCTACATCTTTTTTGTTTAAGAAAGAAAAGAAAAGAAAATATCTCAAGTGACTTAGGAAATTTTCTTTTGAATCTCTCTTACCAAAGTCTCCTAAAGGCGACCAATGGGTTCTCTTCTACCAATTTAATTGGTGCAGGTAGCTTCGGGTCTGTGTATAAAGGAATTCTTGATGAAGGTAGACATACAGTTGCTATTAAGTTTTTTAACCTTTTGCATCATGAAGCTTCCAAAAGTTTCAAAATAGAATGTGAGGCTTTACGAAATATTAGACATCGAAATATTGTAAAGGTCCTCACATCATGTTCTAGTATTGACTATCAAGGCCATGATTTTAAGGCTTTGGTAATGGAGTTCATGGGAAATGGAAACCTAGATGAATGGCTGCATCCAACTCCAAGAATAAATGAGACTCTTGAGGAACCAAGAAATTTGAGTCTTCTTCAAAGGTTGAATATTGCCATTGATGTTGCTAATGCATTGGATTATCTTCATCATCATTGCCAAACACCAATCGTTCATTGTGATCTCAAGCCTAGCAATGTCCTTATTGATGATGAAATGATTGGACATGTAGGTGACTTTGGCTTGGCAAGATTCCTTTTTAATGCTATCCAAGATTCTTCTATTAACCAATCAAGCTCTATTGGTGTAAGAGGAACAGTTGGTTATACTCCTCCAGGTAAATATCATTATCTTTTTTTAAATTTAATTGTTTTCCTCTTTTTTTAGTTTTTTACTATATTTTAGAGCTTGAAAAAACAATTTCAAAAAGGAAGGATGTGTTGTATCTAGAAGATAGAATCTTATACAACAAAAATTCACTTACTTTTTTTAATTCTTATTACATACCATTGTAAAAGCTCCTTTAATACCACTAGGTTATATATCTTTCCCATTTTGCATTTGATACAAAACTATGTACATATTACATATTTGTTATATGTATTTTAGAGTATGGACTGGGAAGCGAGGTGTCAATATATGGTGATATATATAGTTATGGCATATTATTGTTAGAGATGTTCACGGGAAAAAAGCCAACTGATAACATTTTTCAAGATAGTTTAAACCTTCATGAATTTGTTAAAGTAGCCCTGCCGGAACGAGTAATTGACATTATAGATCCTATCCTTCTTTGGGAAAGAGAAGGAGAGAATAGAGTGAATGACATTACTTGCAATGAGAGCCAAAATGGAAGTCCGAAGAGACTAGAATGCTTGATTTTTATACTTGAAATTGGAGTTGCTTGTTCCGTTGAATTTCCAAGAGAAAGGATGAACATGGGTGCTGTTATAATTGAGCTACACTCAATTCGAAAAAAATTTCTTGGAACTAATATACACAGACAAAGGTTTCAAGCTACAGGTAAATTTTGTTTGTCTTGGTAAATGTTATAATTTGATAGCATATCCTCTAATCACTGCATGATCTAATTTGCACTCCAAATGTTTTAAGGGATGAAAGGGACATTCATATAGCAATTAGTAGTGAAATGCCTTTATGTTAGTATTTTCTTTATTCTAGCAAAGCTGAAAAGATTGATGCCACTTGAAATTTTATAAACTCCTTGTGTTATACTTAGTATGAGAATAAGCCCAATTACCTTTCAATGATACCTTTTTTTTAGAAGAACCTTTCTATGATACCTAAACACATAATATGCCATTGAAATCTATTTTCTATTCGGTGAATTTTGTCGTTGAAGACAGGAAATTGGCTTTACATCTTATTATTCTACATGTAGAGGTCTCTATCGAGGACATAAGATTTAATGACTTCCAATTGTACTAAATTATATAGTCATTTGACGCATAGTCAGATCTATATAGAGGCCCCCAAAATGTTTTATGATTTTTTTATTATACATGGTAGAAAAAAAAAAAACTTTTTTATTTTTTTTCCCCAATATTCTTGTTTCTATAAGTATATATATAAACAATACTAAAGAAAAGGGGGTAAGCTACATATTTGGTCTCTATCCTTTAAAACAATCCCAAGCCACATGGTTTTCATGCTATATAAACACCACATTCAGATTAAAAAAATATGGAGTGTAATTAAAAAATAGTCCAAGTTGGAGGGATATAAGTGCATTTTACTTATTTATCATAACCACTTAAATATCATACCAAAAAATAATTTTGTTAGAATAACAAAATACATTGTAAATTTTTTTGTAAGGTATTTAATCATAGTTCAATAAATTTATATAAAATAAACTTTATTTTGACAATAAATATCATATGGTTTTGTGATATTTACTCTTTTATTCCAGACTCCAGAGTAATAGAATTCAATTCATAATTAATATATAAGATACCCCTCAAAGTAAATTTTCTGACTTGACAACTGGTTTGAGGAAGTCTAAATAAATCTAAGTTAATTGATACCAATTCAACAAATATTGAGCTAGTTGAGATTTTTCATTCCACAAATGGACATTCTTGCATCATGAATTTTCTTACTAGTAAAAACAAAATTGAACGTTTAATTTACAAGTTAAGTTATTGATAATGAATATTTGAATTATTTTTTACTTTAGGGAAAACTTCACCTGGCATACTGTAATTTTTAAAAATCCTAAACTTGTTAATTATAATATGTTGAAATTCTCTTCCCCCATCATAGGTGAACAAGGATGATGACTTCTTATCAAGGTTGTCCACAAGGTTTTCCAGTTTATGATATACAGCATTGCAGCAACTTATCTATCCTGTATCGATCCCATAGCAGTCATGTTGTTTTTGTTTTTTTTCCCCCTTCAATATCAAGCTTGTAAAATTTTCTTCATTAATTAACTTTGAGTAATATGTATCAAGCTTGTTTATGATATACCGCTTTAATGTACTATTGAATAATATTTATTGCAAAAGCTATTCACAATAAGGATCCTATAGAATTTACATGCTCAATAAATTTTAGAGATTGATAGGTTGACATATATATATATATATATATATATATATATATATAATTGGCATATTTTATGACAAAACGCATTTTACTTGTTTATTATCTATCATTGTCTTTCACATGGTGCGCATAACACGTTTATTAAGTGCTTTTAGGAAAGATAGATATGGAGCCAATCAAAACAGTCAATCCTAGTTCATGCTATGATTTCTCAGGACTAGTAGTTTTTAGATAGACTAGTTTATTTGAATAAGGGTTCATTCATTGTATTCGGGTTATTAATGTATTGGACTTACTTTTGTACTTGAGGTTTCGTCATAGATTGACAAAGGGGAGATTGTTAGGGTCGTGTTTTGGTATTGTCAAACCATGTCAAATTATGTGTCTTTTATTAAGTTTTAATGTGTCTTAAAGTTGTAATTGAAGACCAAGTTGAAAACACAAAGTTTGCTCAAGAAAAGCTTAAGAAAAACACATTTTTAGCACATTTTCAGCATGTACCTCAATAGCAGCTCGATACTTCCTTGATAGAAGCTAGAAATTTACTACCTCCTTGACACAAGCTCAATCAATCGAGCGTCGTGGATCAGCAAAAATCAACAACGCAAGTCCATAACTTATTTGTTTGAAGCCCAATTTGAGACCGTTTGAAGTAGTATTATAAGGACATTATAAACCATCTATTAGAAGGCTTTTTAGAGAGAGAAACACTTCATTTATGCAGCTAGGATTTTGTAACTAAGTTTCTCTCTTTCACCAAACCAAAGAGTTTCAAAGTAGATCTGAAGATTATATTGGTGAAGAAGTTAAAGTTATAGCAACCACCACAGACTTGCTACTGTGAAGAAAACCTTCAAGAGGTTCTTGAAGTCAGTTGGAGGTTTCAATTGTGATTGTGGGTGGAGCATTCATATATGGAGAGTTAAGAAGTTCTGAAGCGGTGAAGGTTTCTACTGTAAGTTTATCTACTAAGATTGTAGAGTTTAGGGACAAATGTTTTGTACTAGATCTGAAACTGCTTTTTATTGTAGTGGATTGTTTTTTGGCCCCCCAGGTTTTTTACTGTGAAACTAGCTTGTTTCATTGGTTTTTCTGGGTCATCATATCTTATCTTATTTACTATTTAGTTGTGCATGATTTTGACTTAATATATTGATGTTTGTTTATTTGAACAAGATTTATTTACAATAGATATAATTAATAACTTGGGTTTAAAACTTGTTAATTCTATCAACCAGGGTCTAAATTTCCCAACAGGGATGATATATGAAGTTTTAGTTTTTTGTTTTTTTTGTTTTTGTTTTTGTTTTTTTTTTTTTTTAAGAAACAAGAAGTACACTATAGAATTAACTTATTATGCAACCCCCTCTCTATTATGGTCATGGAAAATGGGTGTGGATTGGGCTTTAGCTTGACTTGTACAAGTTTGGGCCATAAATAAGTCATCCTAAATAGGTTATAGATGGATCAGGTCCATTCGGTTAAAGGTTGATCCATATTTTTTTCACTTGCAAATAATAGTAATAATAATAAATTATTAAAGTGTGTGTTTCTAACCAAAAAAAAAAAAATATCTATATTTATATATATATTTAAAATCAAAGCTAGAGAAAATATAATTTAAATTCTAAATTGGATAGCTAATTTTGCGCCATGTGTCTTATCTAAAATTTTAAATTTTTGTGCATGCATTAACACCTATCACGAAAGTTAAGAAAACCACAATAATCACGTTCATTCACCTAAGCAAAAACATTTAACTTGCACACTACAAAATCCCTACCAATTTTGCACAAATTAATTACATTACTATTAAAAAGAAAATTTTATCTATAGTACTATGCATCTCTAAATTTTAAAGCGATTTACTAAACCAAAAGTTTTTACTACGTATTGATTGGAAAAGTGCTAAGTATGTTATAGAAAAAGATGTTGAAAATATTGCTTCAAAACATATTTTTGCTAGATGGAAAATTAATTTAAGTGTTTTTATTTATTTATTTATTTATTTTTAATTTTGATATTGAATATATTAAAGGTCCTCAAAACTCTTTCCCTGGTTTTCTCACTCGTGAATTTACAGTGCCATAATGGCAAGCCGAAGATCAAAAGATAAACAACTTGCTACAAATGTTGGTAAACAGTTGGTTAAGCATGAACCTGCTTCACCAGTTGAAGTTGCTAGTTGCTTTACTATCCTTGGTACCATTCCTAAACCCAATTATTCAACTATTCTTGCATCCTCATATGATCCATATACAGTTGCCACTACTACTCATCCCATTCAAACTACTCTTCTAAGAAATCCCAATGCTTCCAGTTATGTCAAAAAACAATATTTTACCAAAACTTGTTTTCTATTGAACCCAACAAGGCTATGATTGCAAATCCCCAAAAATTTGCTAAAGATTATTTTCCTTTGAACTTTCATTGGATTCTTGAAAATACCAGTAAAGACCTGAGGTATTACTTTATTGTTTCATGAAAAGTCAATTTTCATCAAACCCATAACTTATAAGTTTTATGTATCCAAAATTATTTATTATAGTGTTTTCATTCATAACATAACTAATAAGATGACTATTTAGTCATCTTAACATTGGTTCAAGCCATTTCTATTTTCTAGTCTTTGGCTGCTAAAAACTTTAGCTATTTTCTGATTCATAAGACTTCACTTGCAATATTTTCCAACAATATAAGTTGGTCCAGGCGCATTTGAAAATGGTGGATTCAATAGATTGTGGAAAACAAATTTCTCACTTAGGTCCCCAACCCCCCCCCCCCCCCCCCAACCCTCTTTTTTTGGGTTTCCTGCCAAACTTTGAATTGATTATGTGAACGTGTGATTTGGGGGGACAAATTTCGTATACACACTCAATATAGATTAAACTATTTTAAGCTTGATGCATAAATTTAACAATAGAAGAGAATTAATAAATGGTAAAACATAAAGTTGTAGGAAAAATCCATAAAGAATACGACAAAAACACATACATAAAGAATAAGCTAAGAGTCTTGTAACTCAACTAAAACTTTTAGGGTGCGTTTGGTACATTGAATGTAGATTACATTAGGAATAGTAATCTTTATTACTGGGAATAGAAAACATTGTAATGAAATAACTGTTACTATTCATAAGTTTGGTTGTTACATATGGAAAACTTATAAAAGATGATGTATAAGGAAATTTTTATATTTTTGGAAATATATTGATTTTAAAACCTATTATATATACTAAGGAATAGCTATTATATCCATTTTAAAGAGGAATAGTTATTCTTCAATTTAAAGAATAGTTATTCCAATGTAATAACTAACCCATGTAATAAAGATGCAACCAAATGACCAAATTGATATTATACATAAATAACTATTCCATTATAGGAGCTATTACAGCGTACCAAACATACTCTTAGGTTTTTTCCAACAAAGACTTTTTGGATTTTAATCCACATTCCTAACTAACAAATTATTTTAAAAAATTAAAATAAAAAGAAGGTATAAATAGAAATCAAACTGGATCATGACAATGGTTTGACACTTGAGCTTGTAATTGTACGCCAAAATGAAGTGTTTGTATTCATATTTTGTTAGTATTTTTTTTTTTCAGTTGGTAATATTGTTAATTTATTAGTCTTTTTTGTGACATAATAAATCATAGGTAAGATTTTATCAATTTAATTTTGAAAATTTTCTTTCTATTTAAGCAACTCTAACATACTAACATGTACTATATTATCAATAAAATTCTATAAGCAATAAATATATTTGGAAAAGAATTAATTTATGACCCTTATATAAATATATATATATATATATATATATATATATATATAACTTCATCAATTAAATGTTTTCCTCTATTTGTAAAATCTCTTTTATAACTGGTAGTTTTGACAATAAATGAAAACCAAAAAATATATATATATATATATATATATATTAATCTAATATTTTTATTATATTTTGTTTATTGTTAGTAACAAATGAGAAACAAAGAATTTGGGTTGGGTCGAGAGATTGGGTCCTGGTTTGGGGTCCCCAAAACGGTGTTGATTAGCAGTTTACATGATAGCTTTGTTGTTTGCTAGAGATTTGAGTCTTTAGAGAAATATTTTTTGGAAAGAAATTCTTGTTACTATGCACGAATTACAAACACAGCGAGGAATTTTCTCATTTGTGGGTCATTTGACTGAGGAACTGAAATTTCTAAAAGTCTTGTTATTGAAAATCAAAATTTTGCTAAAAGTCTTGTAATCAATGCTGCTAATTTTAGCTGAAGGAAAGAGCTGTAACTTATAAAAGGGGAGATTCTGGCATTTTACCCTTAATTTAAAAAAAAAATTGTCAATATGCCCCTGTTTGCAAACTATATAGGAGTGTGCCCCTGTTTCGATACTCGATTATCCTAAAATCGAGTTCAATTAAATACTCGATTTGTAGAAAATCGAGTTATGCCCGATCAAACTTAAAAAAATATTATAAAAAAAAAAAAAAATTTCCATGGAACTCGAGTTTTAGGAAATCGAGTTCCATGCAAAAAAAAATTTTATAAGTGTAACTGCCTCATATTCAGGGAGCCCTATAGTGGCGTTTTTAAGCCCTATAGTGACGTTTTAAAACCTTATAGCGGCGTTTTCTTGCAAATTTTTTTATAAGTGTGATTGGTCCATATTCAGGGTGCCCTATAGTGGCGTTTTTAAGACCTATAGTGACGTTTTAAGGCCCTATAGCGGCGTTTTCCTGCAAAAATTTTTTATTAGTGTAATCACCCTGTTCTGGGTGCCTATAGTGGCATTTTTTTAGGCCCTATAGTGATGTTTTAGAGCCCTATAGCGGCGTTTTCTGCAAAAAATTTTTATAAGTCCCATACCAGGTTCAAGTGGCTCTATAGTGGCGTTTTTAAGCCCTATAGTGATGTTTTAAAGCACTATAGCGGCGTTTTTGAACTCGACTTCCCTAAAATCGAGTTCCTTGCTTTTTTTTTTTTTTTTAGTTTTATTCGGCATAACTCGATTTTCTACGAATCGAGTATTTCATTGAAACTCGATTTTAAGGTAATCGAGTATCGAAACAGGGGCATATCCCTATATAGTTTCGAAATAGGGGCATATTGCTAAATTTTTTAAAAATTAAGGGCAAAGGGCTAGAATCTCCTTGTAAAAGGCAAGTCATAGTCAGCCATGATGATGACTTGGTTAGACAATTTCAGACACTATAGTATTGTTCAGTTTGCTCCACCTCCAATTAATGCATCTGGTCAAGTTCAGGCCCAGAGATAAAGGACCTGGGCCTGGGTTCGGCTTGAGAGTTGAGAGCCTTTCTAGGTTCTGTATTGTAGTCCTTGTTTATTATGGTGCTCTGTTTTCAAAACCAAAATTCCACACTGTGATTGGCTACTGTAAGCTAACGAAACCTGACTTTTTAGTCATCCTAACATTGGTTCAAGCAATTTCTATTTTCTAGTCTTATTGGTTTTTGGTTTCTGCAAAGTTTGAATTGATTATGTAAACGTATGATGCGAGGATAAATTTTACCCATTCCATACACATTTATTATTGATTCATCATCACGAAAATTTAGCATGACAATCATTCAATATGCATAAATTTCTGTGAAGTGGGAGGAGTAACGGTTAGAGCATTCGCATTTGGTATTGCAAATACTATATGTAAGAGAATTTTAGCATTAATGCACCAAACAAGCCCAGCATTGGGACTTGCAAAGACCAACTATTGCAAAAAAAATTTGCAATAATGCTACAGTGCAATTCTAAAGGTTCAAAGGTAGAATTGCACTGTTGCTCAATTCTTAAAAAAAAAATAATAATAATAATATTTTATTCACTTTATCAATTCCTCTCTCTCTCTCTCTCTCTCTCTCACACTGGGTTTTGGGTTTTTGTTTTTATTTGGGTTTTGGGATATATTATTTTATTATGTAGAAATATTATTTTAATGTGTTGTATTGTAAAATAAAAGTTGGGATGCTGAGAGTATTGTAAAATGGTATGGTATAATTGATAAAGTAACTTTTTGGGATGGTAAAATAGGATATGATAGAATTTTGGGATGTGAATGCTCGTAGGGTTTAAGTCTTAATGTGAGAGTTTCACACACATATACTTAAATTAGGTTAGCATAAGATTTTTATCTTAGATAAAAAAAAATTAAAAAATTAAAACCTTATCATAGATTAAATTGTTTTAAGTGTGATGCATAACTTCATCAATAGTGTTTCCCTACATTTGTAAAAGCTCTTTTATAACTTGTAGTTTTGACAATAAATGTAAACCATTAAAAATTTCCTCTAATATTTTTGTCATTTATTGGTTCAAATTTGAAACTAACACTAAGATTACTTTTTTGTCCTAACAATAACAATCAGTAATAACTTGTCACTTACGATTTGTTGTAAAAATATTGTAAACATATCATTTCTCTTTGGTTATTGCTAATTTGCTAGTAACAAATTTCTCTGATAGATCTTTTTCGAGATTCAATGAGATGTTCCATAAATGTGCCTCTTTAAAAAGGACTTATTGCTATTGATTTAATTATTATTTTTCTTCCTTTATTTTTTCTAAAATTTTCATATCCATATTCATATGTTTTGGTAGACTTTAATAAATGAAAAATAAGCAAAAAAAGAAAAAGAAACACTATGTAAAATAAAAATTATAATATGACTATAATAAAATAAATTGTAAAGTGTGGAATAACAGAACTTGATTTATTAAATGCACAGTTGCAAATTTACTTTTTGATAAAATTACGCAGTAATTTCAACCCTCATGAGTAAAGATAGGTTCACTGAAAATCAAATTAATATTAGGAATGTTCATAAAAATTGTGTATGAAGTATAATTATATAAAATTACGGGTAAAAGAGATAACTAGTGGATTTGAGAGAGAGAGTGGAATGGCAAATGAGTTCCTTTTGTTTTGGCTGGACATAGACCACTTCCAACGATAAAACATTATTGGGTATGAGTTTCAATTTGGAGTGGGTTTATTTGAGAATCCAGCCCTATAGGCAGCTTTCCTTGAGGCCCAAAGAGTTCAACAAGCTTTCTCCTAGATTTTTTGGTCCTTTTCATATTTTGCAAAAGCTTGGTTCTATTGCTTACAAGCTGGCTCTTCCTTAAGTTATTGATTTTTTTTCTCGCCCTAGTTTCTCTCTAGAGAGACTAGAATGTAGAACGCCGTTATCTTCCCTGGAATGATAAACCTCCCCCTCTGCTAATCTTTTCTAGCTGTAGGGTTTTCTTTGACCTTTGTCCCTGGTACACGTGGTCTATTCTTCTCCATTATATCCTTTCAACATAGCTTTGCCTTCATGGAAGATATACTTTACGACTGGAAGAAACTTTCATTGACAGACGAGGAAGATGTGAAGCTTAGTCTATCGAAATCCAAAAACTTACGAAGCAAGGAGTATGTTTTGGCTGCCAAGTTCCTTACCAAGAGAGCCCTTAATGTGGAAGCAATAGGCCGCACGTTTAAACCTCTGTGGAGAGCCAAAAAGGACTTCAAGGTGCGCGAAGCGGGCGACCATCTACTCTTGTTCGTATTTGAACTCAAATCTGATGCAGAACGGGTCCTTGCTAATGAACCATGGACGTTTGATAAACATGCTGTCTTGTTACAGAGATTTGATGGGTCTATACCGTCAAGGTACTTGAGGTTCACCAAACTGAAATTTTGGGTGCAAATACATGGTTTGCCGATGTGTTTACTGGACTCTGAGATGGCAATTGAGTTGGGAGAAACACTTGGACAAGTATCTCCGTGTGAGAATCTCAGCGAGTTGGTGGGAAGGGAGTTTTTACGTGTCCATGTAGAAATTGATATCTCAAAGCCTCTCTGCCGGGGTCGACGGATTACACTGGACGCAGAGGAAGAAATCTGGGTTTCTTTTAAATATGAGAAACTACCCAATTTCTGTAACTGGTGTGGTATGATTTCTCATGATGGAAAAGATTGCGAGACCTGGTTAGCAAGGAAGGATTCAGCAAACATAGAACCTTATGAATATGGACCATGGCTAAGAGCTGCACCATATAACCCGGGAAGAACTCCATTCATCGTGGTTGCTAGTTTGGGCGATGGTCTGGGAGGCGCTACAAAACACTCTCAACCTGCAACCACCGAGAAGCCATCTGCGACGACGGCTAAGACAAGAGGAGAAAATCTGGAATGATCTAACTCCGGTGAGGTGGCTGGAGCGGACCTGGAGCGTGTGACAATTATGGAAATTCAAGTTGCGGGGGAGCAAATCACGCAAAAACACCAAGATACTAGCAACCCGACATTAAAGGTAATTGATTCCAATCCGGATTTAAATTCTTTCCATACTAATCACGCTGATTTTGAAGCGCAGATTCAGGAATTAGACTTGGCTATTGGAAAGTATGACAAAAAAGGGGAGCATGTGGATCCTAGGACAGCTGACACCTCTCAAGGCTTAGCTAAAAATGGGCAGCAAGCAACTCCCTCACCGCCAGCACAATATGCAGTAAGTCAGGAGCATGCAACCCACATGATAGAGAACCCAACATCTCCTACTCCATCAAATAGAACTCTACGCACGTGGAAAAGGTTGGCACGAGAAACTAATATGGAGATTGACACATTACATGGACCCACGGATACAAAAAGAAGCAGAGAAGAAGTAATGGAGTTTTTTCCTGAGTTACCTGCCAAAAAACTATAGGTTTCGAAGGAAGACAGTCAACAAAATCTAATGGTGGAGGCTGCTCAGCAGCCCCGCCAAGCACAATGAGTCTCTTAGTATGGAACTGTCGTGGACTTGGGAACCTGCGTACAGGAAATGAGCTTGAAGTATTGATTTGGGCTAAAGATCCCTCCGTCGTGTTTTTAGCCGAAACATGGACGGATGAAGCTAGGCTAAAAGAAATTCAAAGGAATATTAAGTTCGATAATCTGTTTTACGTTGATAGAAATCCTAGAGGTGGTGGGGGATTGGCTCTGTATTGGAAAAATTCCTTTGATGTTCATGTGGATTCTTTTTCTAAATATCACATAGATTCAATAATCAATAAAGGAAGTGACGAAGCATGGAGATTCACAGGTTTCTATGGTGAGCCGGCAACACACAAAAGGATTGAAGCTTGGAACAAACTTCGCTTACTCAATAATAAACATGACCTTCCTTGGCTTTGTGCTGGAGACTTTAATGAAATCACAAGACACTCAGAAAAATTGGGAGGCAATAACAGAAGTCAAGCTCAGATGCAACTTTTCAGGGATGTCATTGATGAGTGCGGATTTCTTGACCTTGGGTATGTGGGAGAGCAATTCACATGGAGAAAGCATTTTGCTGATGGACATTCACTATGGGAGAGACTGGACCGAGGGTTATCCAACCATGATTGGTTCATGAAATTTTCGGGTACAAAAATACATCACTTGCATTCAGACTCCTCTGATCATTCTCCTTTGTGGATCACCTTGGATGGTTTGGACATCCCGTCTTTCTCAAAACCATTCAGGTTTGAAGAAATGTGGCTCTCAGATCGAGGGTGTTCAGATATTGTAGAAGCGGTGTGGCTATCTAGGGAAGACGAAGGTGCTCATGATCATGTAATTCGTAAAATAGACAAATGTGGCAAAGAATTAAGAATATGGAACATGAACTATTTTGGCAATGTTAGAATGGTGTTGAGTCGAAAGAGAAAGGAACTAAAAGAGGCTGAAAAAGTAGCTATGAGATCCGGAAATAACCATCAAGTCCGAGATTTGAAGAAGGAGATAGCTGAACTGGTGGATAAGGAAAACAGACTTTCGTTCCAGAGATCAAAAGTCATGTGGGCAAAATTTGGAGATAGAAACTCAAAATACTTTCATAGCCACGCTTCACAAAGAAAGAGGAAAAATTTAATCCGGAAGCTGAAGGATTCCAATGGCCGTGTGGTTGAGGACAATGAAGGCATAGCGGACTGTCTAGTACAGTATTATTAGACCCTCTTTAGCTCAACGAACCAGCAATACTGTTCGTCGGCTACAGATTCTATTCAAACTGTGATTACCGAGGAAATGAACTTCAAGCTCTCAGCTGAGTTCACCCATCTGGAGGTAAAGCAAGCCATTAACCAAATGGCCTCGCTAAAGGCCCCAGGGCCAGATGGTATGCCACTCCTCTTTTATCAATACTATTGGAATTTAATTGGTGATGACATTTCTAAAACTGTGTTGCATTATCTTAATTCTGCCACTTTACCTGAGCACCTAAATCACACTTTTATCACCCTCATTCCAAAAAAGAATAATCCTGAATCTACTTCTGAATTTAGACCTATCAGTTTGTGCAATATTTTGTATAAAATTTTCTCAAAAGTTCTTGCAAATAGACTTAAGAAAATTTTGCCTAATATTATCACTGAGAATCAAAGTGCTTTTACAAAAAGCCGCCTTATTTCTGACAATATTCTGGTTGCTTTTGAGTCTTTACACAGCATGCAGAAATACACAAGGAAGGAAGGTTATATGGCCATCAAGCTGGACATGAGTAAAGCGTATGATAGAGTGGAATGGCCCTACCTACAATCAGTCATGGAAAAAATGGGGTTCACAGAGCACTGGATTGATCTCATGATGTTATGTGTTAAAACTGTGACATACTCGATATTGGTGAATGGAGAACCCAAGGGCATGATCACACCATCTAGGAGCATCAGACAGGGAGACCCTCTCTCTCCTTTCCTTTTCTTACTTTGTACTGAAGGTTTTAATGGATTAATCAATAAAGCTGCTCACCAAGGATATATTAAGGGTTACTCTCTTTGTAGAAATAGCCCACACCTAATACACCTTTTGTTTGTAGATGATAGCTTGCTGTTTTGTAGGGCCACCATTGAGGAGTGCCAACAAGTTTTAGACATCCTAGAGGTGTATGGAAGTTGCTTAGGACAACAGATTAACCGAAGCAAGACGACAATATTCTTCAATAAATCTACCACTGATGATACTAGAAATCAAATCAAGTTGGCTTTGGGAGTTCCAGAAATTATTCAGTATGAAAGATACCTGGGATTACCCTCATTGGTAGATAGAAACAAAAAAGCAAGCTTCAATTACATAAAGGATCGAGTTTGGAAGAAATTGCAGGGTTGGAAGGAGAAACTCCTATCACAAGCTGGAAGGGAGATATTAATCAAAGCAGTTGTTCAGGCTATTCCAACCTACACCATGAGTTGCTTCAAACTTCCAATAGGGCTTTCTTCAGAAATTGAGAGCCTAATAAGAAGATTCTGGTGGGGTCAGAAAGGAGAACAAAGAAAAGTCCATTGGGTGAAATGGGATACACTGTGTCTTCCTAAAAAAGAAGGTGGAATGAGATTCAAGGATCTAGCCAATTTCAACGATGCTCTCTTAGCTAAGCAAGCTTGGAGATTACTTCACAATAAGGATTCTCTATTCTATAGAATCTTTAAAATGAAGTTCTTTCCAAATTGTAGTTTATGGGAGGCTCAAGATTCTAGCTCTGGATCACACGCTTGGCATAGTATCCTAAAAGGAAGAGATGTCCTAATAAAGGGTGCTAGATGGAGGGTGGGGTGTGGAGAGGATATTAGTATTTGGAATGATGCCTGGTTACCATCACAGGAACATCCACGAGTCCTATCAGATATTGTACCAGGTTTTGAAGACGATAGAGTTGCTGATCTAATTAATCCAAGTACAAGAACATGGGATGCAAATTTAGTGCACGGGTTGTTGTCACCTGAAGAAGCCGCACTGGTTCTTAGTATTCCATTGAGCCGCACCCCTGTAGAGGACAAAATCATCTGGCCTTTCACTCCCTCAGGTAACTACACGGTAAACTCGGGTTCAAAATTCTTAACTAAACTACCTTCTTTAGGTGCTCCTGCAGGTAACACACAGCAGCAAACTGAGGTATGGAAGTTGATTTGGGGGCTTAATGTCCCAAATAAAGTGTGGAACTTCATGTGGTGGGCTTGCAAAGAAGCCATACCAGCTAAGCGCAATCTGTTGAGGAGGAAGATCCTTACCGAAGATAAATGCGAAGAGTGTGGTGGGGAGTCCGAAACAACAACCCATGCTCTATGGAAATGCCCCATGCTGGATGAGATTTGGCAAAACATCCCAGGCTTTGAAGATCGGGGACAGTTTAATGTTTCAAGTATCAAAGAACTGATCAACCTGACTCACGAAAAAAGAAAGGACGTGGATCTCATGGCTATGGTAATGTGGACGATATGGCACCGACGAAACCAAATGCGCGCACACTCAAGTGTTCTTCCCAAAGCACAAATCTTCCAACAAGCTTCACAAGCTCTTGCTACTTTCCAACAGTCCCAATGCGCCCTCACAAACCACGCAGCAGCTACACGTTCTCAGCACAGTGTCCAGTGGCATCCTCCTCCGGAAAGCTGTCTTAAACTAAACTTTGACGGGGCCACTTTTTCGGAGTTGGGCAAGGTGGGTTTGGGTGTGGTAGTCCGCGACAGCCATGGAAATGCCATTGCCTCACTTTCTGAACAAGCACCGTTACCATTCGCACCAGTTATTGTGGAAGCCATGGCTGCTGCGAGAGCGATGACCTTTGCACAGGAACTTGGGATCACTGAGTTTATACTTGAGGGAGATTCGGAAGTTGTGATAAACACCCTCCGAAACACAGAAGCTTCCCTGTCAACATTTGGCCATATTCTTGAGTCTGCAAAATCCACTCTAGTTACCAGTAATTGTATTGCTTTCTCACATATTCGTAGAAGTGGTAATAGAGTTGCCCACAACCTAGCTAAACATGCTAGACATGTTAGAGGTTTGTTGGTGTGGGTGGAGGATATTCCACCACACCTATATGATGTACTCTTTGTTGATCCGGGCTGATCTGTTTTCAATAAAATAGTAGTCTTCTTTCTCAAAAAAAAAAAGGCTAGCTCTTCCTTCTGATTGTCTTCTCCATCTTGTCTTTCATGTTTCTTTTATTAAGAAGAAGCTGGGTGCCCAAATCACACTTATTCCTACTCTTCCTCCCGTGGATTCTACTAGTTTCTTGCAACCAAAACCTATTGCTATCTTACAACATAGGTCTAAACAGCTCAAAAACAGACTCATTACTGAAGTCTTAGTCCAGTGGCAAGGTCAAGATCAGGACCTTGCTACTTAGGAGTCTCTCTATAACTTGCAGCATCAATTCCCTCACCTTGAGGGCAAGGTGTTTTGATTGGGGGTTATTGATAGGTATTGGTTAGTAAGGTATTTTAGTTAGTTAGTTACTGATTGGAGGGAATAAGGGTTAGTTGCTAAGTTGGAGGGAAAAGCAATTAGATGAGCTGTCAGGAAGTTAGTGTGGGTATTGATTGTATCATATTGTAATGCATATACTGGGGAGCTATAAAGATTGTAACATCATCCAGAAAGTAACAAGACAATTCCATTCTTGTTATCTCTCTTTTCTTCTTCTCTAATTCCCAATTCTAGATAGAACTTGTTGGTCCCTATCATGTTCTGTTTCTTGTCATTTCCGCATCCCGCATTAATACGGGAAGAGTGGAAGGGTTTATAGTTGAATTTGAAGGATGAGGCAACAGATTTAGGTGTGGCAAAATAGATGGCTTTTATTTGGTATTGTGGGAGCTATTCTTTAATTCGTATTTTTTCCAAACATAGAAATAAGTATGGCAACTGACAGGGACAGAGCCACAGCGGGACCATGGCCACTTAGCTTTTCAAAAATCCCTTTTACTGTGTAGGCCTATTTTAGAATTCGGCCCAATAAAGCTGATGGCGTCCCCTGATATTGTCCTTCGCCTCCTTAAACCAAACCCAAAAAAAGGCCCAATAACAACAATCCATTAACAAAATTAAACGAACAGTATATGTAAGACCAAACATTTCCTAAAACCCATCATATTCATTTAGTCAAAATATTTTTTTGGTCAATATTTTTCCAAAAATTCAAAACAAAAAAACCTAAATTGGAACTGATCCGGTCACTATATATTTTTTTTTTTTGAGGAGAATGAATAGAGTAACTAAAGTGTAGAATATAACATTTAAATAAAGTTCGATGCAGCTGTATTTTCAGACCTGAAATGCTCTGGTTTTGGGGCAATTATTCGAAATGCTGCTGGCGAGGTAATGGCTGGCATGTCTGTTAAGGGACCCTATGTGAATGATAGTGAAGAAGCTGAAGTCTTAGCATGCAGAAAGGCGATAGAATTCACTGTTGAAGCTAGTTTTTCAGAGTTAGTGATTGAGGGTGACAGTGCGAACGTGATGAGGGCAATCTCGATTCCTTTAGCTAATAAATCTCTGTTGGGACACATATATGAAGACATTTGTAGCTATCTTGATAGGCTGCACTCGGCTTCCATTAGTTGGGTTAGAAGGGAGAAAATATGGTAGCACATTCGTTGGCTCAATATGCTAGGAATATCTTTGATGAAATGTATTGGTTGGAGGACTCACCATCACTTTCTGTGACTGCTTTGTACCAAGATTCTTTACATCTTAATGAATAAATGAATTTTTCGTTTTCAAAAAAAATAAAGTTGGATAATTACTAATTGCTAATGGTTAGTTGAGCATTTTATTGATTGCCTTTATCTAATGGTCGGTGACTTGCTGAATATTTAATGAAGTTAGTTGAGCATTTGTTTTTTGGATATCATCTTTATATTAAAAAGACAAAGAACATTACTAGACATAAATAATTAATTTAGTAATAATAATTAATCTTAACAATAATCTTAATCGTAAGTACAATTGACTTTGAATTTTTTATTTTCTTGTATTATTTTTTACCTAGCAAAGTAATTAATTTGAGCAACAATAAATGCATTGTAATCTATTAAGAAACAATTATTTTGTTTTTTTTGTTTTTTATTTATTTATTTTTTTTGTGTTTATAGTTTGTTAATACTAAATGAATGTTATTTGTTAAGAGTTTTATAGTTTAACTGGTTGATACTTCTAATGTGTCAAAATCTAATATTCAAATCTCCCATCTCTTATCATAAGAATCAAATTACAAACAAACAAAAAAAAAAACAAAAAAAAAAAAAAAAAAAGAAAAGAAAAGAAAAGAAGAAGTTATTTTTGATTGGGTATATATGTTGAAATGTTTTGACTAGAGATGTGATGAACTTGGGATGTGTGTGGTCTTTAGGTCAGATATATATATATATATATATATATATATATATATATATATATTTATTTATTGTTGAATGTTGATGTGGGTGTCATCAGGAAGTTGGAAACCATTAATAATCGTCTATATTGAGGGAGGAACTCTTTTTTTTTTTTTTTCTTTAATGTATTTTTTAAAAAATTATTTTCTATCTTCTTATGTGTTATTTATTTATTTTTGGGTAAAAATAATGTTTTTTTTGTAGGTGGATTAAATGTGAATTTGTATCCAAGCATGATGGAAAGAGTATAATGACATCAATGTCATACTTGAGAATGTAAATTGCAAATTTCTATAGTCGTGAGACCAATTTAGAAGTCATCCCCAACTTAGAAGGTGTAAATGTACTTTATACTTTATAGCTTACTAGCATGTAACTTGTAACTTGTGCAATGCGCAAAATTTGTTAAATGTTATTAATATTATTTTCCTAAAGAGAGAAAAAAAATATACAAATAGAGTATGTTGAATTAAAGTAGTTTAGTCTTTTTTTTTTTTGGGTAATAATATTTGAGTTGTGTTTTGGGTTTTCGGAGACTATTTCTTATTCTATTAGCAATAGTAATGTGTTATAATTTAAAATGGAGTAGAGATTTACTGTTTTGGAGAACTTTGGCACTTGAAAGAGGTAAGAGATGGAGAAATATTAGGTATTTGTATTTGATGGGAAGATGGACAACCTTTGTAGATAAGCATGAAGAAGGTTTAAAAAAAAAAAAAAAAATCCCTTTAGAGATCAATGGGCACAAGAGAGAAAGAGAAAATTTGTTTCTAGGGATTGTAGATCAAAACTATGGATAATATATTTGAATTTTGAACCCAATAACTTATTTGATTAAAAAAAATTTAAATTGTCATATAACGCAAAATTGAGAATCTAATTGAATTTTCTCAACTTTGGCTTTATATGTAGATTTACAACCACATCATAAGTCTAGGCAATGTCCATAAACATAAAAAATTTCAATTTTTTTACAATATTAATGTGACAAATTGATATTTAATCATTTGAAACATGAGATAGTTATTAATTTTGTAAGTATAAAAAATATACATGATATAATGTAATGACGTAATCCACATTTGGATATGGCATAAAATAAGAAAAAGTATCCAACAAAACTTAACAACAAAACTTCTTTAAAAAAAAAAAAAATTGTGTAACATTAAAAATAGTGTGTTGTTAATCCTTGCTTGCATTTTACTCCTTGACTTGTTATTAATGGTACTACATTTTCAATACCAAAATTCCACACTCGTTTCTCTCTCCTTTGTATATGTGTGTATCTGTTTCTCAAAAAAAGAATTTCACACTCGTGATTGAGCAGTGCAAGGACTTCTTCTTAGTCTTCCTAAGATTGCTTCGAATCTTCAAGCTATTTCTAGTCTTTGTCGGCGTAACCAATGGTGGCAAAGCAAAGAGAAATGACAAGACCGTGAAGACCTGTCCATCTCGATGTTGCACCAAGTCTTTTCCCACAGAACACTGCAACTGTTTCTGATTCAACAGAATTGCAATAGCTTCCAACAATAAGTAGGTCCAGGTGCAGTTGAAATTGGTGGATTCATCAATGGATATGATAGGAAAACAAATAGCTCACGTTTATAGGTCTACTTTTTTGTTTTTTTGGTTTCTTGCCAAGTTAGAATTTATTATATGAATGTGTAATAATGCAGGGACAAATTTCGTCCAGTCATGCATATACACTCGTTATAGATTAAACTTTTTTTTCGATTAATATATAGTCAATTTATTAGTCTTTTCTGTGACATAGTAATTCTTATATAAAATTTTATCAATTTTAATTTAAAAAAATTTATTTTTCTATAGCACCTGTAATAGGTACATCAATGAAATTCTATAAGCAATATATACCTTTTGAAAAGAATTATTCTACTCTTTTTTCAATAGAGTGTTTTTCTCTATTTGTAAAAGTTCGTTGGTAACTTGTAATTTTGACAATAAGTCTAAACCGTAAAAAATTTTCTCCAATTTTTTTTGTTATATTTTGCTTATTCCTAGCATAGTTGTCAGTATCGATACGTATTGTACGATTCATATCGTACTGTATACAAAAAGTTCTATATTGTATCGTGAATTTGTGTCCAAGCATGATGGAAAGAGTATATTGGCATCAATGTCATACTTGAGAATGTATATTTCATATTTCTTTAATTATGAGACCAATTTAGAAGTCATCCCCAACTTAAAAGGTGTAAATGTACTTTATACTTCATAGCTTACTGGCATGTAACTTGTAACTTGTGCAATGCACAAAATTTGTTAAATGTTATTAATATTATTTTCTTAAAGGAGAGGAAAAAAAATATAAATAGAGTGTGTCGAATTAAAGTAGTTTAGTTAGTTAGTTTTTTTTTTTTTGGTAATAATATTTGAGTCATGTTTTGGGTTTTCGGAGACTATTTCTTTTTCTATTAGCAATAGTAATGTGTAATAATTTAAAATGGAGTAGAGATTTAGTGTTTTGGAGACCTTTGGCACTTGAAAGAGGTAAGAGATGGAGAAATATTAGGTATTTGTATTTGATGGGAAGATGGACAACCTTTGTAGATAAGCATGAAGAAGGTTAAAAAAAAAAAAAAACCCTTTAGAAATCAACGGGCACGAGAGAGAGAGAGAGAGAGAGAGAGAGAGAGAGTTTGTATCTAGGGATTGTAGATCAAAACTATGGATAATCTATTTGAATTTTGAACCCAATAACTCACTTGTTTAAAATAAATAAATAAATTGCCATGTAGTGCAAAATTGAGAATCTAATTGAATTTTCTCAACTTTCATGGACAGAGCCATTCATGGACTAGGGGGGGCAATGCCCCCCTCCCCCCAAATTTTTTTTTAAAATAATATAATTATATACCTATACATCTAGGTACTAATTTTAGCAATTTTGTTCAATAAAATTACATTTTGTCTATCTTATTGATCATTATAAGAGAAATGTTGCAACTACAAATTTTTTTAGAACATTTTTACAAACTATTGAGGTAGAAAATTCTTACTGATTTGCATCTGAGTCTACCACTTACATTATATTTTTACTTACTAATCTAGTATTTTCCATCTTTCAAAGTCCATAAAAAAATTTATAGATTTAAAATCTATATATATATATATATATATATACAAGCCCAAAATATTAGCCCAACAACAAAAATTACCGATAGGCGGTAGCAAAGCTAAAAAAAATTTGAGACTAATCAACCAATTTTACTAAAAACAAACAACTTAGCCCTTCAAAAAACTTGAAACAAAATAATTTTATCCTTACCAACAAAAAACACGCTCTACACACATAAAAATAATAATAATAATAATAATAAAAGAAAACTTTTGTCGGCTAACCAGTACAGCCGAATGCCAAAGCCACCACATGCAGCTAACAATAAAATTGCACCCCTTAATTTCAAGTCCTGGCTCTGTCCTTATGACAACTTTGACTTTATATGTAGATTTACAACCACATCATAAGTCTAGGCAATGTCCGTAGACATAAAAATTTTCATTTTTTTTTTTTATAATATTAATGTAACAAATTGATATTTAATCATTTGAAACATGAGATAGTTATTAATTTTGTAAGTATAAAAAATATACAAGATATAATGTAATGACGTAATCCACATTTGAATATGGCATAAAATAAGAAAAAGCATCCAACAAAACATTTTTTTTTTTAGCAACAAAACTTTTTTTTTTAAAAAAATCTTGTAACATTAACAAATAGTGTGTTGTTAATCCTTGCTTGCATTTTACTCCTTGACTTGTTATTAATGGTACTACATTTTTAATACCAAAATTCCACTCTCGTTTCTCTCTCCCTTGTATATGTGTGTATCTGTTTCTCAAAAAAAGAATTTCACACTCGTGATTCAGCAGTGCAAGGACTTCTTCTTAGTCTTCCTAAGATTGCTTCGAATCTTCAAGCTATTTCTAGTCTTTGTCAGCCGTCAGCGTAACTTACGGTGGCAAAGCAAAGAGAAATGACAAGACCACGAAGACCTGTCCATCTCGATGTTGCACCAAGTCTTTGCCCACAGAACACTTCAACTGTTTCTGATTCAACAGAATTGCAATAGCTTCCAACAATAAGTAGGTCCAGGTGCAGTTGAAATTGGTGGATTCATCAATGGGTATGTTAGGAAAACAAATAGCTCACGTATATAGGTCTACTTTTTTGTTTTTTTGGTTTCTTGCCAAGTTAGAATTTATTATATGAATGTGTAATAATGCAGGGACAAATTTCGTCCAGTCATGCATATACCCTCGTTATAGATTAAACTTTTTTTTCGATTAATAATATAGTTAATTTATTAGTCTTTTCTGTGACATAGTAATTCTTATATAAAATTTTATCAATTTTAATTTAAAAAAAATTATTTTTATATAGCACCTGTAATAGGTAATATACATCAATGAAATTCTATAAGCAATATATACCTTTTGAAAAGAATTATTCTACTCTTTTTTCAATAGTGTTTTTCTCTATTTGTAAAAGTTCTTTGATAACTTGTAATTTTGACAATAAGTCTAAACCATAAAAAAATTTCTCCAATTTTTTTGGTTATATTTTGTTTATTCCTAGCATAGTTGTCAGTATCAATACGTATTGTACGATTCATATCGTATCGTATGCACAAAGTTCTGTATCGTATCATGTCCAGTATAAAAAATATGCTCATTTTAGTTCAGAGAAAAATTAACAGTAAAATCTAAATAATTTAATTTGTATGGAAAGCTAATAAAAGCAAAATTCAATTTTGAATCTAATTAAATTTTCTCTAAGTATTGGTCATATATATATATATATATATGTTTTTTATGGTTTATTTATATTGAACTCCTCGTTTTCTATATTGAATTAACTCACTTGGTACAAATATTAAAAAATTTACATTAGATGAGATATATGACACAAAAGTAAACTCTAATTGAATTCCAATTTTTGGACTTAATTAATATTTAACTTGGCACATTTAATAAATTAGATTAGATGAAAAACATAGCGCAAAATTAGATTCTAATTGAATTTTAATTTGAAATCTAATTGGATTTTGTCTTTGCTTTATCTTTTAATTTATATATATATATATATATATATATAATTATTTCTTGGGAGTGCTTGACCAACTAAGCAACTATAAAATTTATCTAACAATTTTTTTTTTAAAAAAAAAGGAAATTAAGTTTTTTTTTTTTTAAAAAAGGCTATCAAACATAAAAAAAATCTATAAATTAATAAAAACATTTTTATAGATTTTTTATTTGAGAATTTAAATACCAATATGGGGTAAAAGAAATACATAAAAATGTAAAATAAAAAATAAAAAATTTTTTTTTGAGAAAAATAAATAAATATTATGACATTATTAACATAGAAGTTATGAACCTAGTAAATTTGCAATCATGGAGAATATCATTCTTCATGAAAGTTAAAAGTTTCTGCCATAACTTATAAAATTTTCAGATTGATGAATCTAATTAGTGATTTTTTTCACCCCCTCTCTTAGGTTGGGTGGGTCAGTTAAAGTTGGCTAAATCCGAGACTGACTTGAAATCCGAAGCAGTTTAAACCCGCCCAAGACCTTTTGGTCAGGTTGGATAGGGTGATTGAGTCAGGTTTTCCAGGTCTTTGCTCAGCTCTAATCAGTATCGATTTCTTATTATTTTCTCTACTCCTATTATTTATTATTCAATGTTATTTTGAAAACAGAGAACAATTTTTTTTTTTTTTTTTTTTGAGAAGAAGATCAGTCTGAAATTGTATATGTATTGAAGTTGGCATTTACAATCTTGTAAATTATAATAATGTACCATGTTGTAAATTGACAAAATTATGTCCACATGTGGATCTCTTTAAACATAAAACTATCTAGAATAAATTCAACAGCGTAAATAAAGGGAGGTATATATGCTTAAGTGCTTAACAAAGCTAGTTTGATAAAAAAAATTCTAATAATGTTGTTGTTTTGTGGAGATATATATGAATAAAAATATATGTTAAAATACATATAATATCATTTTAATATTGAAAACTGTTGTTTAAATAACAAAACTAAACACCCCCAATTTTTTGTTGCTCAAAAACATATACATCGAAGGAATTTGTGTTTTAGTCTTTGTCATTATTATTAGTGGTGCTAATTGTCAAAAGAAAAAATTATTAGCGGTACTATGTGATGTGACCATTACATGCTAAGTTCGTTCCCTTCCAATCTTCAACTATATGTGTATATGTGTGCTTTTCCTTGAGCGCTAAGCAGCGAAATCAAACCCTTTGTTTTGTTTCCACAAACTAATAGTCTAATACCCACCCAATCGTACCAAGCTTGACCTTGCATGGAGCTTTCTCAGTTGAGTTCAGCTCCACCATCCTTTTGTATGCGTGCCTTTATTTTTTTCTGGGGGTGTGGCTTTTTAGTCACCTCTGTAGCTGGCGGGAATAATGAGACGGACCGATTGGCATTGCTTGAGTTCAAAGCCAAGATCATTAATGACCCTTTCCGGGTTATGAGCTCTTGGAATGACAGCTTCCACTTTTGTCGATGGCGAGGTGTCACTTGTGGTCGACGACACCAGAGGGTCACCATGTTGGACCTACAATCTTCAAAACTGGTAGGTTCTATATCACCACATGTTGGAAATTTAAGTTTTTTGAGAATTCTTACCCTCCAAAACAATAGTTTTCATGATGAAATCCCTCTAGAAATTGGTCGGTTACGCAGATTGCAGTTCTTACTATTGTCCAATAACACTTTTAGTGGCAAAATTCCAAGCAATATATCCAATTGCCCTAGCCTTGAATACCTTCGTGTCGGTGGCAACCTTTTGACGGGAGAAATCCCTGTAATGCTTGGCACCATGTCAAAGCTTCGAGTTTTTTCTCTGAGCACCAATAATCTGATAGGAAGAATCCCACCTTCTTTTGGAAACTTATCGTTTCTAGAACTGTTTGTTTCAACATATAATAACTTGCATGGGGTTATCCCAGATTCTTTGGGCCAGTTGACCAAGCTTGAACTACTTGGTCTGGGTGCAAATAAGTTGTTTGGAAAAATTCCTCACTCAATCTTCAATATTTCTTCAATAAACATGTTCGATATAGCAGACAACCAAATCCAGGGGCATCTTCCATCAGACATAGGTCTCACTCTTCCAAATATCAAACTATTATACATTGGCAACAACCGATTTACTGGATCTATCCCAGTTTCAATTTCTAATGCCTCAAATCTAGATACACTTACATTGAATGATAATAAACTAAGGGGAAAAGTTCCTTCTTTGGAGAAGCTTAATAGATTTTCAAGATTTACCATTACCGGTAACAATCTTGGAAATGGAGGGGCAAATGACTTGAATTTTATCTGTTCATTGACAAATACCACCTATTTGACCGTATTGTCTTTAAATATCAATAAATTTGGGGGAGAGTTGCCCAAATGCATTGGCAATTTGTCAACTAGCCTTGCTTGGTTGCTTCTAGATGCTAATAAAATATACGGAAAGATTCCTACCTAAATAGGAAATTTGATCAACATGGAGAGACTTGATATGTGGCAGAACAAATTATCAAGTAATATTCCCTCTGAAATTGGAAAGTCTCAGAAGCTACAATTTTTGGCACTAAATGCAAACAATTTATCTGGGAACATTCCATTTTCTTTTGGAAATTTAACCATCTTGACAGACTTGTATTTATACAAGAATAATCTTCAAGGCAAAATCCCTCTTAGCATAGGCAAGTGCCAAAATTTGATCAATTTGTTTCTTTCTAATAACAATCTCAGTGGTTTGATATCCCCACAGGTCATTGGTCTTTCATTCTCACCAATTAGGCTAGATTTGTCTGCCAACCAATTTACTGGTGTCCTTCCCATGGAATTAGGGAATTTCAAAAATTTAGAATATTTGGATATTTCAGAAAACATGTTGTTTGGTAAAATTCCAGAAAGTTTGGGTAGTTGCGTAAAGTTGGAATTTCTAGCTATGAGAAGAAATCACTTTCAAGGGATTATTCCACCATCTTTGGCATCATTAAGAGGCCTTAGATCTCTAGATCTTTCTAACAATAATTTGTCTGGAGAGATTCCAAAAATTTTGGAGAACTTTGTCTTTTTGCAATTTTTGAATCTATCTTACAACCATTTTGAGGGTGAGGTACCAATAGACGGAGTTTTCAAGAACATGAGTGCAACTTCAATTAGAGGAAATGATAAGCTTTGTGGGGGCATGCCTAAGTTTCAACTTCCTAAATGCAAATATGAAAAATCCAAAAAGAAAAAGTTGACCCTTACCTTGAAATTAATGATCTCTATATTTTCTGGGCTTATTGGAGTATCTTTGGTTTTGTCACTTCTACTTCTTTTTTGTTTAAGAAAGAAAAGAAAAGAAAATATCTCAAGTGACTTAGGAAATTTTCTTTCGAATCTCTCTTACCAAAGTCTCCTAAAGGCAACCAATGGGTTCTCTTCTACCAATTTAATTGGTGTGGTTAGCTTTGGGTACGTGTATAAAGGGATTCTTGATGAAGGTAGACATATGGTTGCTATTAAGGTTTTTAACCTTTTGCATCGTGGAGCTTCCAAAAGTTTCAAAATAGAATGTGAGGCTTTACGAAATATTAGACATCGAAATCTTGTAAAGGTCCTCACATCATGTTCTAGTATTGACTATCAAGGCCATGATTTTAAGGCTTTGGTAATGGAGTTCATGGGAAATGGAAACCTAGATGAATGGCTGCATCCAACTCCAATAATAAATGAGACTCTTGAGGAACCAAGAAATTTGAGTCTTCTTCAATGGTTGAATATTGCCATTGATGTTGCTAACAAAGTTTTCAGACCCGGACCGTTCATTGAACCATAAAAGGAAGAGGTTCAAAGTTTTTAAGGTCGAACCAAGGTCGAACCGTGATGACGTCATAATTAATTTAATAATTATTTAAAATATAAATAAATTAATTAAACTTAAAAGAGGAGTATTCTTAATATATATATATTTTTTTTTGGTTAACTGTGGACTTATTATCAAAAAAAGTGTAGTGATTTTCTGTTTTTATATTTTTTAGATCAACGTGGCACTCTAATTTTTATAAAACTAAAAAAAAAAAAAAAATTGACTAACTAAGAAATCAAAACGTGGCATTGCCATCTGATTACCTCCACCTACCCCCACTTTCCTTTAATGCCCACCTACCTCCACTTTCTTTTAATCTTATCTAATTACTTCATTCTTCTCTACTTTTCAGTTTTCATTCTTTTCTTTTCTCTTCGTCAGTTTCTAAGCTTAACTCTGCTCTCTCTTCTGCAGATACGGAAGAAGCATCAACGGCGACGCTAAGATGTAATCTACCAAGAAAATATTACCTTCTGTGTTGGGGGGCATAAGTAGGATTTCCTTCTAGTAATTTATTAAGGACGTTTTTCTCTTTTTTCCCTTAATTTTATTTCTATATATTGGTCGGTTTTGAAAATCAACTCCGACTGTGTCACCGCACTGGCGTCGGAAAGGTCATCAAGTTCCGTTCGTTGGCATCGGCTCGTTCAATCGGCCCAAAGCTCAGTATGGTTTGGTTGATGAGGATCCGTTTTTCTGTGTTTTTTTTTTTTTTTTTTTTTTTTTAAAGGTTCAGATCAAAGGGAAGTAGAGAACCGTGAGAAGCGGTCTGATCACGGTTCTCAAAACCGTGAGGTCTGACCGTGGTTCACACGGGTTCCTATTTTTTTTGCATTGAACGGTTTTTGAAGCTAAAAGAACCGCAAAAAAGAGCGGTTCGAGGTTTTTTCGGTCGGACTGTACGGTCCGGTCCGGGTTTGAAAACCATGGTTGCTAATGCATTGGATTATCTTCATCATCATTGCCAAACACCAATCGTTCATTGTGATCTCAAGCCTAGGAATGTCCTTATTGATGATGATATGATTGGACATGTAGGTGACTTTGGCTTGGCAAGATTCCTTTTTAATGCTATCCAAGATTCTTCTATTAACCAATCAAGCTCTATTGGAGTAAGAGGAACAGTTGGTTATACTCCTCCAGGTATCTTTTTTTAAATTTAATTGTTTTCCTCTTTTTTTTAGTTTTTTACTATATTTTAAAGCTTGAAAAAACAATTTCAAAAAGGAAGGATGTGTTGTATTTAGAAGATAGAATCTTATATAACAAAAAATTTCACTTACTTATTTTAATTCTTATTACATACCATTGTAAAAGCTCCTTTAATACCACTAAGTTATATATCTTTCCCATTTTTCATTTGATACAAAACTATGTACATATTACATATTTGTTATGTGTATTTCAGAGTATGGAATGGGAAACAAGGTGTCAATAAATGGTGATGTATATAGTTATGGCATATTATTGTTAGAGATGTTCACGGGAAAAAAACCAACTGATAACATTTTTCAAGATAGCTTAAACCTTCATGATTTTGTTAAAGCAGCCCTGTCGGAACGAGTAATTGACATTATAGATCCTATCCTTCTTTGTGAAAGAGGAGAGAACAGAGTGAATAACATTACTTGCAATGAAAGCCAAATTGGAAGTCCGAAGAGACTAGAATGCTTGATTTTTATACTTGAAATTGGAGTTGCTTGTTCTGTTGAATTTCCAAGAGAAAGGATGAACATGGGTGTTGTGATAATTGAGCTACACTCAATTCGAAAAAAATTTCTTGGAACTAATATACACAGACAAAGGATTCAAGCCACAGGTAAATTTTGTTTGTCTTGGTAAATGTTATAATTTGATAGCATATCCTCTAATCACTGCATGATCTAATTTGCACTCCAAATGTTTTAAGGGAAGAAAGGGACATTCATATAGCAATTAGTAGTGAAATGCCTTTATGTTAGTATTTTTTTTTAATTCTAGCAAAGCTGAAAAGATTGATGCCACTTGAAATTTTATAAACTCTTTGTGTTATACTTAGTATGAGAATAAGCCCAATTACCTTTCTATGATACCTTTTTTCTTTAGAAGAACCTTTCTATGATACCTAAACACATAATATGCCATTGAAATCTATTTTCTATTTGGTGAATTTTGTCGTTGAAGACAAGAAATTGGCTCTACATCTTATTACTCTACATGTAGAGGTCTCTATCGAGGGCATAAGATTTAATGAGGCCCCCAAAATGTTTTATGATTTTTTATTATACATGGTAGAAAAAAAAAAATTCTTTTATTTTTTTTTTCCCAATATTCTTGTTTCTATAAGTATATATATAAACAATACAAAAAAAAAGAAAAAAAAAAGATAAGCTACATATTTGGTCCCTATCCTTTAAAACAATCCCGAGCCACATGGTTTTGATGCTATATAAACACCACATTCGGATTAAAATAATATGGAGTGTAATTAAAAATAGTCCAAGTTGGAGAGATATAATTGCATTTTATTTATTTATCATAACCACTTAAATATCATACCAAAAAATAATTTTGTTAGAATAACAAAACACATTGTAAAATTTTTTGTAAAGTAATTAATCATAGTTCAATAAGTTTATATAAAATAAACTTTATTTTGACAATAAATATCATATGGTTTTGTGATATTTACTCTTTTATTCCAGACTCCAGAGTAATAGAATTCAATTCATAACTAATATATAAGATTAAAGTTAACCATGACCCCTCAAAGTAAATTTTTCTGACTTCACAACTGATTTGAGGAAGTCTAAATAAATCTAAGTAAATTGATACCAATTCAACAAATATTGAGCTAGTTGAGATTTTTCATTCCACAAATGGACATTCTTGCGTCATGAATTTTCTTACTAGTAAAAACAAAATTGAAAGTTTAATTTGCAAGTTAAGTTATTGATAATGAATATTTGAATTATTTTTTACTTTAGGGAAAACTTCATCTGGCATACTGTAATTTTTTTAAATCCTAAACTTGTTAATTATAATATGTTGAAATTCTCTTCCCCCATCATAGGTGAACAAGGATGATGACTTCTTATCAAGGTTGTCCACAAGGTTTTCCAGTTTATGATATACAGCATTGCAGCAACTTATCTACCCTATATCGATCCCATAGCAATCATGTTGTTTGTGTTTTTTTTCCCTTCGATATCAAGCTTGTAAAATTTTCTTCATTAATTAACTTTGAGTAATATGTATCAAGCTTGTTTATGATATACTGCTTTAATGTACTATTGAATAATATTTATTGCAAAAGCTATTCACAATAAGGATCCTATAGAATTTACATGCTCAATAAATTTTAGAGATGGTTAGGTTGACATATATATATATATATATATATATATATATATATATATAATTGGCATATTTTATGACAAAATGCACTTTACTTGTTTATTATCTGTCATTGTCTTTCACATGGTGCGCATAACACGTTTGTTAGGTGCTTTAAGGAAAGACAGATATGGAGCTAATCAAAACAGTCAATCTTAGTTCGTGCTATGATTTCTTAGGACTAGTAGTTTTTAGATAGGCTAGTTTATTTGAATAAGGGTTCATTCATTATATTCGAGTTATTAATGTATTGGACTTACTTTTGTACTTGAGGTTTTGTCATAGATTGACAAAGGGGAGATTGTTAAGGTTATGTGTTTTGGTATTGTCAAACCATGTCAAATTATGTGTCTTTTATTGAGTTTTGATGTGTCTTAAAGTTGTAATTGAAGACTAAGTTGAACACACAAAGTTTGCTCAAGAAAAGCTCAAGAAAAACACATTTCCAGCACATTTTCAGCATGTACCTCAATAGCAGCTCGATACTTCCTCGATAGAAGCTAGAAACTTACTGCCTCCTCAACACAAGCTCGATCGATTGAGCGATGTACATCAACAAAAATCAACAACGCAAAAAAGCCCATAAGTTATTCGTTTGAAGCCCAAATTGAGATTCGTTTATTATAAGAACATTATAAGCCATCTATTAGAACGCTTTTTAGAGAGAGAAACACTTCATTTATGAGGCTAGGATTTTGTAACGAAGTTTCTCTCTTTCACCAAACCAAAGAGTTTCAAAGTAGATCTGAAGATTATGTTGGTGAAGAAGCTAAAGTTATAGCAACCACCACAGACTTGCTACTGTGAAGAAAACCGTCAAGAGGTTCTTGAAGTCAGTTGGAGGTTTCAATTGTGATTGTGGGTGGAGCATTCATATATTGGAGAGTTAAGAAGTTCTGAAGCGGAGAAAGTTTCTGCTGTAAGTTCATCTATTGAAATTGTAGAGTCTAAAGACAAAAGTTTTGTACTAGATCTGAAACTTCTCTTTATTATAGTAGATTGCTTTTTGGGAAGGTTTCCCTCCAGATTTTTTATTGTGAAACTAGTTTGTTTCATTAGTTTTCCTGGGTTATCATATCTTGTCTTATTTACTATTTAGCTGTGCATGATTTTGACTTGATATTGATTTTGTTTATTTGAACAAGGTTTATTCACAATAGATCTAATTAACAACTTGCGTTTAAAACTTGTTAATTCTATCAACTAAGATCTAAATTTCCCAACAAAGATGATATATGAAGTTTTAGTTTTTTTTTTTTTTTAGAAACAAGAAGTACCCTATAGAATTAAATTATTATGCAACCCCCTCTCTATTATGGTCATGGAAAATGGGTGTGGATTGGGCTTTAGTTTGACTTGTACAAGTTTGGGCTATAAATAGGTCATCCTAAATAGGTTACAGATGGATTAAGTCCATTCGGTTTAGGGTTGATCCATATTTTTTTCACTTGCAAATAATAGTAATAATAATAAATTATTAAAGTGTGTGTGTTTCTAAAAAAAAAAAAAAATTAATTATCTATATATATATATATATATATTTTTATATATATTTAAAATCAAAGCTAGAGAAAATATAATTTAAATTATAAATTGGATAGCTAATTTTGTGCCATGTGTCTTATCTAAAATTTTAAATTTTTGTGCATGCATTAACACCTATCACGGAAGTTAAGAAAACCACAATAATCACGTTCATTCACCTAAGCAAAAACATTTAACCTGCACACTACAAAATCCCTACCAATTATGCACAAATTAATTACAGTACTATTAAAAAGAAAATTTTATCTATAGTACTATGCATTTCTAAATTTCAAAGTGATTTACTAAACCAAAAGTTTTTACTACGTATTGATTGTAAAAGTGCTAAGTATGTTATAGAAAAAGATGTTGAAAACATTGCTTCAAAACATATTTTTGCCAGATGGCAAATTAATTTAAGTGTTTTTTTTTTTTTGATATTGAATATATTAAAGGTTTTCAAAACTCTATCCCTGATTTTCTCACTCGTGAATTTACAGTGCCATAATGGCAAGCCGAAGATCAAAAGATAAACAACTTGCTACAAATGTTGGTAAACAATTGGTTAAGCATGAACCTGCTTCACCAGTTGAAGTTGCTAGTTGCTTTACTATCCTTGGTACCGTTCCTAAACCCAATTATTCAACTGTTCTTGCATCCTCATATGATCCATATGCAGTTGCCACTACTACTCATCCTATTCAAACTGCTCTTCCAAGAAATCCCAATACTTCCAGTTATGTCAAAAAACAATATTGCCAAAACTTGTTTTCTATTGAACCCAACAGGGTTATGATTGCAAATCCCCAAAAATTTGCTAAAGATTATTTTCCTCTGAACTTTCATTGGATTCCTGAAAATACTGGTAAAGAGCTGAAGTATTACTCTACTTTTTCATGAAAAGTCAATTGTCATCAAACCCATAACTTATAAGTTTGATGTATCCAAAATTATTTATTATTGTGTTTTCATTCTTAACATAACTAATAAGATGACTATTCAGTCATCTTAACATTGGTTCAATCCATTTCTATTTTCTAGTCTTTGGCCACTGAAAACTTTAGCTGTTTTTTGATTCATAAGACTTGCAATATTTTCCAACAATTCATAAGACTTGCAATATTTTCCAACAATATAAGTTGGTCCAGGCGCATTTGAAAATGGTGGATTCAATAAATTGTGGAAAACAAATTTCTCACTTAGGTCCCCCTTTCTTTCTTTCATTTTTTTTTTTTGGTTTCCTGCCAAACTTTGAATTGATTATGTGAACGTGTGATTTGGGGGGACAAATTTCGCATACACACTCAATATAGATTAAACTGTTTTAAGCTTGATGCATAAATTTCACCATAGAAGAGAATTAATAAATGGTAAAACAGAAATTTGTAGGAAAAATTCATAAAGAATACAACAAAAACACAGACATAAAGAATAAGCTAAGAGTCTTGTAACTCAATTAAAACTTTTAGGTTTTTTTCAACAAAGACTTTTTGGATTTTAATCCACATTCCTAACTAACAAATTATTTTTAAAAATTAAATAAAAAGAAGGTATAAATAGAAATCAAACTGGATAATGACAATGGTTTGACACTTGAGCTTCTAATTGTACGCCAAAATGAAGTGGTTGTATTCAAATTTTGTTATTATTATTATTTTTTTTTCAGTTGGTAATATTGTTAATTTATTATTCTTTTTTTGTGACATAATAAATCATAGGTAAGTGTGGGGCCCGGCCCAAAAATAGTGGGCTATTCCAAATCCAGGCCCGTCCGAGGAGCGTCCTGTCCGAAGAGAAACCACATATGAAGCATTACTCAATCCAAATAACGCCAAGGAAACCTGTCCGAGGAGTAACTCCTCCTCGGACATCACGAAGCCCAGACGAGGAACTCTCCCCATCCATTTCAGTTCATCCTCCCAACATATAAAATGAATAAAATCCAAAATATCTCATGGAAAGCTGCCACCACCACATTAATTGCGCCCCAACCATCCTCTTGGCCGCATTAATGAGGAAAAGACCCCTGAACAGTACCACCTTGGCCTCTGCAACTCACAAAGGGAGAGATGAGGGCGTCTGATGGGACAGGTGCTCAAGTAGATGCTTAGATGATCAACAAGTGTAAGGTTGAGATGAGAGGAGGGGAACTATATAATGTAGTGGAGTCCCTCAAAGAAAGGGATGGAGAAACTGTATTTGGAACTAAAGAAATAGAGCCACACGTATGAGATCCATTCTGGTGTTTTTATTTTCTGCAACAATACTGTCCATGTATCAGACCGCATAGGCTTACTGAGGCCAAGTTCTTTGACCCATCCTCTACAAATATTTATTGTGGGTTGCGCTTTGGGCCAAGGCCTGATCAATAAAATTTGGGTCAGGAAAATCGTGCAACCACAATTGGCGCCGTCTGTGGGAAGAACTAGGGCATCAGCTAGCGCAACGGTCAAGCATGGCAGAACTAGGTCCGCACCAGGAGAATCCTCACCAGGCTAACTCCCAACAGACACAACCCGCCGAGTCCCAGAGGCAAAATAACCCCGTCAACCCAGGCCACAGGGGAAATCGTGAGGGAAGTGTGCATACTATCCGGACAAGCCAGAGTCGCACTCAGATAGGTAGTCACGTGTCCCAAAGGCAAAATAGTCACCAGGCCATGCAGCGAGAGATAGATGATCTGAAGAGGAAGCTACGACGGGTATAGCGAAAACGATCTCCTTCAGACTCAGACGAGTCCTCTAATGCGGAGGATGCGAGTTACCGACGGAGGTCAAGGACCCCCCCAAGTGAAACCTTTTCCTACGAAAAGGAACCACGCCCTGTGCGGAAATATGAGAGCATGTCCAGCAAGGGTTCGGGAAACGATGCCATGAAGAAGGCGTTGGACCAGGTTTCAAGGTCCCCCTTCACGTATAGAATTGAAGGGGCTAGGCTGCCTCGACGGTTCAACCAACCGGCATTCGCCATCTATAACGGTCGAGCAGACCCGGTAGAGCATGTGAGTCAATTTAACCAAAAAATGGCGATCTACTCGCAAAATGAAGCCCTTATGTGTAAAATCTTCCCGTCCAGCTTGGGATCAATGGCGATGAGGTGGTTCAACGGCCTGAAGACAAATTCCGTAAGCTCATACAAGCAGCTCACTCGGGATTTCTGCTCCCGCTTTATCACCAACACCAGAGTCCCCAGGCCCCTCGGTTCGCTATTGTCTTTATCCATGCACGAGGGAGAGACTCTGAAAGCATACTCGGATAGATACTGGGAAGTGTATAACGACCTGGATGACAACCATGATGCTGTCGCTATCAGCACATTCAAAAGCGGACTCCCCCCCGACCATGGCTTAAGGAAATCCCTCACTGGTAAACCGGTTGCCAACGTTGATCAGTTGAGGGATAGGATCGACAAGTACAAAAGAGTGGAGGAAGATCAGCTGCAAGGGAGGGGAAAGGAGAAGGTTATCCCCCCCAAGGCAAATGATTTCAGGTCGGAACGGCACAACCCTGGTCAGCTGAGGAGAGATTTTTCTCGACAGGCTGGGCAGAGCAACCCGCAAACAGTGAATGCCGTATTCAGAGAGCCAGTACAACAGGTACTGAAGAAAGTAAGGGACGAGCCCTATTTCAGGTGGCCGGGAAAGATGGCTAGAGACCCTTCCAAACGTAACCAGAACCTGTACTGCCACTATCATCAGGACCATGGGCATACTACTGAGGACTGCAGGAATCTATGGAATCACCTAGATCAGTTGGTCCGAGAAGGAAAGTTACGTCACCTGCTGCACCCATCGAGTGGCCATCCCGGCCAAGCAACACAAGAGCCTCGAAAGGACGTGTCCTTAAGACCCCCCACCGGGACGATACATGTCATCCTCGCTGCACCAGGAAGAACGGGGCCACCCATCCCCAGGGTGTTAGCTGTCAATCGGCTCCCCTCCGAGGGCAGGCAAAGGGAACCCAAAAGGTTAAAAAAGGGAAGCTCTTTGATACTGGAATTCTCGGATGAGGATAAGAGAGGAACTATTCAACCTCACGATGATGCCTTGGTGGTCACGCTGAGGATTGGGGGCTTCGACGTGAAAAGGGTGTTGGTGGATTCGGGAAGTGCAGTAGAGATAATGTACCCTGATCTATACAAGGGGCTGAACCTGAAGCCAGAAGATTTGGCAGCTTATGACTCCCCCCTTCTCAGCTTCGAGGGAAGGATTGTTACGCCAAAGGGGCAAATCCGGCTACCCGTACAGACTGGGGCGGAAGTGGTGGAGGTGAATTTTATCGTGGTCGACGCTTATTCACCCTACACCGCGATAGTTGCAAGGCCATGGATCCACGCCCTAGAAGCCGTGACCTCCACACTTCATCAAAAATTGAAATACCCATCCAAAGGACAAGTAGAAGAGCTCCGAGGAGATCAGGCCGTGGCCAGAAAGTGTATGGTGGCCGCCATTTTACATCGGCCCCCAATCGAGTCCACGGCCCCAGAGAGCTTATAGCAACCAACCCCCTCGGCAGGGCAAGGCGATGGGCTGGTCGAGGAGATAAGGTGTGAAAGTTTAGATAGGATCGCTGTCAACGACGACCCAGAGAAGTTCTTTCAGGTCGGCTCTGAATTACCTTCTCAGGAAAAAGAGGAGCTGGTCAGATTTCTCAGAGAAAATGTCGACGTGTTCGCATGGGACGCCTACGACGCCCCGGGAGTTGATCCCAGCCTTATTTGTCACCACTTGAACGTCAACCCCTCTTCGGCCCCGAAGAAACAGCCACCCCGACGTCCTTCGAAGGAACACGCTAGTGCCGTAAGAGACGAAGTGGCGAAATTGAAAAGGGCAGGGGCTATCAAAGAGGTCTTTTATCCCGAATGGTTGGCGAACACGGTGGTGGTAAGAAAGAAGACAGGGAAGTGGAGGGTCTGCGTGGACTTCACGGACCTGAACAAGGCGTGCCCGAAGGACCCATTCCCCCTACCCCGAATCGACCGATTGGTGGATGCAACCGTGGGCCACCCTCGAATGAGCTTCCTGGACGCCTTCCAGGGCTATCATCAGATACCCCTTGCGCTGGATGACCAAGAGAAAACGGCTTTCATGACGCCCATCGGAAACTATCATTATAAGGTGATGTCGTTTGGGCTGAAGAACGCGAGCTCAACTTACCAAAGGATGATGACTCGGATGTTCGAGCCACAGCTGGGCAAGATCATTGAGGTTTATATAGACGATATGGTTGTGAAGAGCAAAAGGGTTTCCGAGCACGTGAATGACTCGGAGTAATCTTCGCTATCTTAAGAGAGCACCGATTGCGGCTGAATGCTTCCAAATGTTCATTCGGGGTCGGGTCTGGGAAATTCCTAGGGTACATGGTCACCCACATGGGAATAGAAGTAAGTCCCGACCAAATCAAAGCCATTAACAACCTACAGGTTCCTCGGAATCCGAAGGAAGTGCAGAAGCTCACTGGCATGATTGCGGCATTAAACCGGTTCATATCGCGATCGGTGGATCGATGTCGGCCTTTTTACCTCCTGATAAACAAATGGAAAGGGTTTGAATGGTCGGAGGATTGCGCTCAGGCTTTCCAGCAGCTTAAGGACTACCTGTCTCGACCACCCATCATGTCCAGCCCTGAGGCAGATGAGGTGCTGTTTGCATATGTCGCTGTAGCTCCCCATGCTGTAAGCTTGGTACTGATACGGGATGATAATGGGGTGCAGCGACCAGTTTACTATGTGAGCAAATCATTACATGAGGCCGAGGTACGGTACCTTCCTTTAGAAAAGGCAATTCTGGCGATAGTGCATGCAACCCGGAAGCTTCCTCATTACTTTCAGGCGCATACGGTCATCGTTCTAACTCAGCTTCCCCTTCGAGCAGTGCTTCGAAGCGCTGACTATACAGGTAGGATCGCCATGTGGAGTGCGCTCTTGGGAGCCTTTAATATTAAATATATGCCCAGATCCTCCATCAAAGGACAGGTCCTCGTAGACTTGGTAGCGGAGTTTGCTGAGCCCTCTATAGAAACAATAACCGAGAAGAAAGACATGGATGGAAAATCGGTTGGTACGATTTCAGCAGTTGGGACCATGCAATGGAAGGTCTACGTGGATGGCGCAGCTAACCAGAGAGGGTCAGGAGTTGGGATAGTTTTAATATCCCCGGACGGTGCTGCCATTGAAAAATCATTGAGGCTCGGGTTCTCGGCCACGAACAATGAAGCTGAATACGAAGCCTTACTTCAAGGGATGACGATGGTTCAAAGATTGGGCGGTAGAATAATAGAAGCATTCTCGGACTCCAGACTGGTGGTCGGACAAGTGATGGGTAAGCTGGAAGCTCGAGATACTAGGATGCAAGAGTATCTGGGACAAGTCAAGCGGCTACAGACGAATTTTGAATCCTTCAATCTGACGCACATCTCCAGGAGTGTAAACACCCATGCAGACTCGCTGGCCACTCTCGCCACGTCCTCGGCGCATAATCTGCCGCGAATGATCCTGGTTGAAGATCTAGCCCAGGCAAGCCCCATCAGCAGAAGCCCGGCCAGAGTCCATCAAATCAGAAAGAGTCACAGCTGGATGGACCCCATAAAGAACTTCCTTCAAAACGACGTCTTGCCGGAGGAAAAATTGGAAGCCGAGAAGATATGAAGGAATGCTCCTCGTTTCTGGCTATTAGAGGACCACAAATTATATCGACGCTCTTACTCTGGACCGTACCTACTCTGCGTACATCCAGAAGAATCTGAATCTCTACTTGAGGAGTTACACGAGGGGATTTGTGGAAGTCACACCGGAGGAAGGTCGCTGGCACACAGGGCACTTACCCAAGGGTATTGGTGGCCGAACATGCAAAGAGAGGCCCAAGAATACGCTAAGAAGTGCGACCAGTGCCAAAGATTCGCCCCGAATATCCACCAACCTGGAGGGGTTCTCAACCCCCTCTCTAGCCCATGGCCGTTCGCACAATGGGGCCTTGATATAGTTGGACCCTTCCCCAAAGCTGCGGGGAACAAGCGATACATAATAGTCGGAACTGATTACTTCACTAAATGGGTGGAAGCTGAACCCTTGGCCAACATTAGGGACGTGGACGCCCAAAAATTCATCTGGAAGAACATCATCACCCGCTTCGGGACTCCGCGTACACTCATTTCCGACAATGGTCTGCAGTTCGACAGTAAGAACTTTAGGGAGTATTGCCGCGAGTTTGGAATCATTAACCGATACTCCACCCCCGCCTACCCTCAAGGAAATGGGCAGGTCGAAGCCGTGAACAAGGTCATAGTGAACGGACTGAAGAAGAGACTGGACGAGGCAAAGGGGAGATGGGTAGAAGAACTCCCCCACGTCTTATGGACTTATCGAACGACGCCGCGACGATCGACCGGTGAGACCCCCTTCTCGATGACTTATGGGGCTGAGGCCGTGCTCCCAATCGAGAACAACTTTCCCACACTAAGGTCTAGATCGTTTACCCCAAACGATAACGACGAGTTATTGGAACGGAGTCTGGACCTAGCCGAAGAAAGAAGGGAAAAAGCGATGATTCATATGGCCTATTATCACCAGAAGCTGAGACAAGGGTATGATGCTAACGTCAAACTGCGGCCTCTGGGTCCAGGTGATCTCGTGATGAGGAAGATTCTTGGCAGCGCAAAAAACCCCTCTTGGGGCAAGTTGGGGCCCAATTGGGAGGGACCATACCGAGTCACATCCGTGGCCGGAATAGGCGCCTACTACCTAGAAGATTTGGATGAAAAAACTGTACCTCGACCATGGAATGTAAATAACCTCAGAAGATATTGTTATTAATGAAAATGGCTTCGCCCACATTTTGTTTCGTGACTATCCACTGCTTGCTGGTCTACATGACAATTTTTATAAGTTTTAAACAGAACCTAAGTCCTGCATGGCTCCTCGGACCACAGACTTAGGGGAAATTAATACTTAAGGCAACTATTCATAGTTTTAAACAGAACCTAAGTCCTGCATGGCTCCTCGGACCACAGACTTAGGGGAAATTAACACTCATGACAATTTTTATAAGTTTTAAACAGAACCTAAGTCCTGCATGGCTCCTCGGACCACAGACTTAGGGGAAATTATCACTTAAGGCAACTATTCATAGTTTTAAACAGAACCTAAGTCCTGCATGGCTCTTCGGACCACAGACTTAGGGGAAATTATTACTCATGACAATTTTTATAAGTTTTAAACAGAACCTAAGTCCTGCATGGCTCCTCGGACCACAGACTTAGGGGAAATTATCACTTAAGGCAACTATTCATAGTTTTAAACAGAACCTAAGTCCTGCATGGCTCTTCGGACCACAGACTTAGGGGAAATTATTACTCATGACAATTTTTATAAGTTTTAAACAGAACCTAAGTCCTGCATGGCTCCTCGGACCACAGACTTAGGGGAAATTATCACTTAAGGCAACTATTCATAGTTTTAAACAGAACCTAAGTCCTGCATGGCTCTTCGGACCACAGACTTAGGGGAAATTATTACTCATGACAATTTTTATAAGTTTTAAACAGAACCTAAGTCCTGCATGGCTCCTCTTAGGGGAAATTATCACTTAAGTTTTAAACAGAACCTAAGTCTTGGCATTAGGCTCATGACATCCTAACTCCTCGGACCACAGACTTAGGGGAAATTATCACTTAAGGCAACTATTCATAGTTTTAAACAGAACCTAAGTCCTGCATGGCTCTTCGGACCACAGACTTAGGGGAAATTAATACTCATGACAATTTTTATAAGTTTTAAACAGAACCTAAGTCCTGCATGGCTCCTCGGACCACAGACTTAGGGGAAATTATCACTTAAGGCAACTATTCATAGTTTTAAACAGAACATAAGTCCTGCATGGCTCTTCGGACCACAGACTTAGGGGAAATTAATACTCATGACAATTTTTATAAGTTTTAAACAGAACCTAAGTCCTGCATGGTTCCTCGGACCACAGACTTAGGGGAAATTATTACTTAAGGCAACTATTCATAGTTTTAAACAGAACCTAAGTCCTGCATGGCTCCTCGGACCACAGACTTAGGGGAAATTATTACTTATGATAGACTGGGATATTATTACTTAAAGGAAATCATTTTAATACATGCGCGCGGTTTGGCACCATCGCAAACCTCAAATGCGCAGCCCAAAAACCCATTTTATTTTGACCGTTTATCTGTATCTACATCGTTGCAAATTTTTAAAGAAGGGCGCTACTGACATACATCCATAGTAAGCAAAACGAACATTTTATATTAATATTCCGAGTACATTAGAAAGAGAGGTCCTTACAAAGAATGGAAAAATAGGACGACTCTCATTCAAAAAAAGGGGGGAAAGAGTACAAAGATCAAAAGCCTAGAAGGCTAAGCCTTAGCAGGAGGATCTTCTTTCTGCTCGGGCTGAGGAGGAGGAACCTCGATGGTAGAGTCTGCGGCGGGATCCTTCGCCATATCAGGCACAAGGACAGCATCAGGCACCGCCAGGTCCTGCTCTAAAGCCACTTGGGCGTCATCAGGCTTCTCTCGGATCTCCTGAGGATAGAAGATGTTCTCGGGCAGTCTTAGTGCCGAATCCGCAGGAACTCCTGCAGCATCGAGAGCATGAGCCCATGAAATACTGCAGTATTCCCTGCACACCTCGGGGATCTCCTCGGATAGCCTGGCCTCCGTCTCTTCGGCCCCGAGCTGGCGAGCAGCATTCTTCTCAGCCTCTGTAGCCTCTCGGATCAGCTGGGCCTCCTCTTTAACCAGCCGCAGCTCATCCTCGACTTTTTGCAGAGCAGTCTTGAGATCTTGCACTGCCTGCCTCTCAGTAGCGAGATTAATCTGTGTCGAGTACAGCTCTTTGCGCTGGTCCTCTGCCTGAGCCTCGGCACTTTTCAAACTAGCCTCTGCACTTTTGCGCCGGTTCTCCGACTCCTTGAACTCGTCCGTAAGTTTAAGGTGATCGTGCTGGAGGGACCCCAAGGTTTTCTCCATCTCCGTCCGAGCCTGGGTCTCGGCCTCAGCCCGATTACGGTTACCTCGGCAGAATTCCTCAGCCACGAATACCTGCTGAGTAATCTACGGACGAAACAAGAGTGCTTTAAAAAAAAATCTAACAAGGTCAAATAAATTAATGAAACAGTAGAAGGATTACTTACCATCGCGAGATCCCTCTTAAGGGATAGGAAGATCTCGGGCTGAGAGAATCGCCTATAAGCCTCCATGTCCCGAGGAAGGAGTAGGGGTTTCTCTAAGGCCTCGGCCACGTACCCTGCCCAGCCTCGGTTGTACTCTCGGACCGAAGCATTGTAGGGGATGGCAACCCCATCCAGCTCCAACTTGGGGCTCCATACACGCGGGGTGGCACGTACCTCCACAAGGCTCTCCTCGTCCCGACTCTCCGAGGAGTTGCCCCTTCTGCTCCTTGGTGCCCGAGCAGTCTTTTGCTGCTTGGTCGGCTGGGCAACCACCTCACCCTCCTCAGGGGTGTCAACCGGCCTCTTCTTCTTCAGGTCCGGATTGGCCTTAAGGCCAGGTTCCGAAATGCCCTGAAGGACCACAGGAGGAAGGGTTTTGACTTGTGATGGAGGTGGTCCCTTCGATGACTGACCTTTCCCTCGGGGGGCCATCAGCTCCTTTAGAGATTTTCCCTTTCCTGCCATGGGCTCTGTCTCTTCATCCGAAATATCGTCCGAGCAGATAACGATGGAAGGAACGCCAACTGCAGAATGTCGGTCCTGCTCTCCTTCAGGATCGGAAAGTCCAACCAATGGGGTTTGCTGAACTTCCTCCTCAAAATAAAACTCGTCTATCTCTTCCTCAAGGGAAAGACGAGATGATTCAGCTTCCTCTTCAACCTGAACGGCAACACCAGGCTCGTTTGGCGGAGGTAGCTGCTCTGCTAAGTAGGGATTTCTAACACCGGGCAACACAACTGGTGGCAGATCGTGTTCAGCTAGGAACCCGTCCTTGGACACGTCAATCCTAGCCAACCTCGGACTGCCAGCCCTTATAGCGTGACCGATAGCCTGGAAAGAGCTGCTCAGAGGTTGATAGCCCAGAACCAGATGGGCCGCACGCAACTGTCCGTCCTCGGAAACGTAAATCTCCGACCTAAGAAGGTAGTTCAACGCTGGCACGTTCACAAAGTTTAGCCGAGGAGCGACGTGAACTTTATCTGCAAACAACCAAGAAAAATGGGGTTAGTTCACGAAATTTTCCAATTACAAAGAAAGCAAGAAAAACAACCCCTCAATACTAAATCCTTTCCCAAAAAGGACCGATCCTAAAAACGCCGCACTTGGGTTTCCTGCCCGAGTTGGACAATGAATACCGTCGAACCACTCCCCAGAAGCAATAAGGAAGTCATTCTTCACGGTCTTTTTGGATATTGGGAGACAAGAGATCAACCTAACGTCCTCGTTCCGGGATTTAAGATAATACCCATCATCCCCGAGGCGGTGACATTCGTACAGATAAGCCACATCGTGCCAAGTAAGGCCTAGATTCATCCGCTCGTCTAAGACATCTACACAGCCTAGTATCTTGAACATATTCGGGGCACACTGATACGGCGTCAACCTATGGTTGAACAGGTACTCCCTTGTAATCCTACGCATGGGAAGTGTCATCCCTCCCTCTATGAAAGCAATCATGGGGATAACGACTTCTCCCTCACCTCTATCTGTCAATACTCCTTCAAGAGGACAGTACTGCAGCCCAACCCCCGGGGGAATGTGATATTTAGCCCTAAAGGCCTCCATAGCGGCTAGAGTTTTTACTAATTTCTCAAATCTACCCATCTGAACTGAACTAGGGAAACGAAAGTAAAGACTGAGAAGAAAAGTAGAGTCCGAGGAGGGAATTGAAACGGCGAGATGAACGAAATGTACTGGTACCTTCACAAAACGCTCGATGGGACGCCTGAAAATCTCTCTTGGACGAAACGCTTCACAAAAAACGGCTACGGTGGCGTAACGGACGCAAGTGTTCGTATATCTCTGGGATTCGATGGAGTTCTCTGGAGTCCTTTGAGGTTTATGAAATGCAGATAAAAAGAAGAAACTGAACCCCTCTGACGTCTTATATAGCCGGGAGGAGAGAGAAAAGATCACTCCTGCCTAAAAATACGAGAAGAAACGATGGCCGTTCGATCCACGCCACACCGTTGGATGAAGGGAACATAACGCCTCCAGAAGATAATGACCGCGCCTCGTAAATTGTAGCGCGTCAAAAGTAACGGTCCGCACGCGCGCCCCAAGCTCTCCTTATTTCCATCCTCTCACTAACATCAAAACCCCGCTTTTCTCCTCGGAAGAAGATAAAAACCGGAGTTTTGAGGGGCTATTGTGGGGCCCGGCCCAAAAATAGTGGGCTATTCCAAATCCAGGCCTGTCCGAGGAGCGTCCTGTCCGAAGAGAAACCACATATGAAACATTACTCAATCCAAATAACGCCAAGGAAACCTGTCCGAGGAGTAACTCCTCCTCGGACATCACGAAGCCCAGACGAGGAACTCTCCCCATCCATTTCAGTTCATCCTCCCAACATATAAAATGAATAAAATCCAAAATATCTCATGGAAAGCTGCCACCACCACATTAATTGCGCCCCAACCATCCTTTTGGCCGCATTAATGAGGAAAAGACCCCTGAACAGTACCACCTTGGCCTCTGCAACTCACAAAGGGAGAGATGAGGGCGTCTGATGGGACAGGTGCTCAAGTAGATGCTTAGATGATCAACAAGTGTAAGGTTGAGATGAGAGGAGGGGAACTATATAATGTAGTGGAGTCCCTCAAAGAAAGGGACGGAGAAACTGTATTTGGAACTAAAGAAATAGAGCCACACGTATGAGATCCATTCTGGTGTTTTTATTTTCTGCAACAATACTGTCTATGTATCAGACCGCATAGGCTCACTGAGGCCAAGTTCTTTGACCCATCCTCTACAAATATTTATTGTGGGTTGCGCTTTGGGCCAAGGCCTGATCAATAAAATTTGGGCCAGGAAAATCGTGCAACCACAGTAAGATTTTATCAATTTAATTTTGAAAATTTTCTTTCTATTTAAGCAATTCTAGCATACTAACATGTACTATATTAACAATAAAACTCTATAAGCAATAAATATATTTGGAAAAGAATTAATTTATGAAATGTTTTCCTCTATTTGTAAAATCTCTTTTATAACTTGTAGTTTTGACAATAAATGAAAACCAAAAAAAAAATATATATATATATATATATATATTAATCTAATATTTTTGTTATATTTTTGTTTATTGTTAGTAACAAATGAGAAATAAAGAATTTGGGTTTGGGTCAAGAGATTGGGTCCTGGTTTGGGGTCCCCAAAACGGTATTGATTAGCAGTTTACATGATAGCTTTGTTGTTTGCTCGAGATTTGAGTCTTCAGAGAATTATTTTTGGAAAGAAATACTTGTTACTATGCAGGAATTACAAACACAGGGAGGAACTTTCTCCTTTGTGGGTCATTTGACTGAGGAACTGAAATTTCTAAATGTCTTGTTATTGAAAATCTGCATTTTGCAAAAAGTCTTGTAATCAATGCTGCTAATTTTAGCTGAAGGAAAAGAGCTGTAACCTGTAAGGCAAGTCATAGTCAGCCATGATGATGACTTGGTTAGACAATTATTTCAGACACTGTAGTATTGTTCAGTTTGGTCCACCGCCAATTAATGCATCTGGTCAAGTTCAGGCCCAGAGATAAAGGACCTGGGCCTGGGTTCGGCTTGAGAGTTGAGAGCGTTTCTGGGTTCTGTATTGTAGTCCTTGTTTATTATGGTGCTTTGTTTTCAAAACCAAAATTCCACACTGTGATTGGCTAGTGCAAGCTAACCAAACCTGACTTTTTAGTCATCCTAATATTGGTTCAAGCAACTTCTGTTTTCTAGTCTTATTGGTCTTTGGTTTCTTCTAAGTTTGAATTGATTATGTGAACGTGTGATGAAGGGATAAATTTTGTCCATTGCATACACACTTATTATAGATTAATTATTGCGCACCCTTAATATGACAATCATTTTACATGTATAAATTTTTTTTAGGTGGGGGAGTAAGGGTAAGGGTTCAAATTTTCACAAGAGGGCTTCACACACATACACTTAGATTAAACTAGAGTAAAATTTCTATATCAGATAAAAAAATCAAAACAAAAACTTATTATTGATTAAATTGTTTTAAGTGTGATGCATAACTTCATCGATAGAGTGTTTTCCTACATTTGTAAAAGCTCTTTTTTTTAGATTGTAAAAGCTCTTTTATAACTTGTAGTTTTGACAATAAATGTAAACCATAAAAAATTTCCTCTAATATTTTATTATATTTTGTTTATTGCTAATATACACAGACAAAGGTTTCAAGCTACAGGTAAATTTTGTTTGTATTGGTAAATGTTATAATTTGGTAGCATATCCTCTAATCATTGCATGATCTAATTTGCACTCCAAATGTTTTAAGGGAAGAAAGGGACATTCATATAGCACTTCAAATGTTTTAAGGGAAGAAAGGGACATTCATATATTGATTAGTAGTCAAATGCCTTTATGTTAGTATTTTTTTATTCTAGCAAAGCTGAAAAGATTGCTGCCACTTGAAATTTTATAAACTCTTTGAGCTATACTTTTTCTTTTTCTTTTTTGGGAGAAAGTCTTTGTGCTATACTCAGTATGAGAATAATCCCAATTACCTTTCTATGATACCCTCTCTATTTAAAAAAAAAAAAAACCTTCCTATGATACCTAAACACATAATATGCCGTTAAAATCTATTTTCTATTTGGTGAATTTTGTCGTTGAAGACAAGAAATTGGCTCTACATCTTATTACTCTAGATGTAGAGGTCTCCAATTGTACTAAATTATACATGGACATTTGAAGCATAGTCGGATCTATATAGAGGCCCCCAAAATGTTTTAAGATTTTTTATTATACATGGTAGAAAAAAATACTTCTATTTTTTCCCAATATTCTTGTTTGTATAAGTATATATATAAACAATACTAAAAAAAAAAAAAAAAAACTACTTAACTTATTGTTCTCCCAAATTCATGATACTAATATTATTATTTTCGTGTGTATTCTAATAAGTATTACTGTTTACTCAAAAAAAAAAAAAAAAAAAAAAAAGGAAATGTTCTAAAGGCATTGGTTTAAGAACTATTTTTAGGAACATTTTATTGAGAGAATGATAAAACAATAAATGTTGTTGACAGATTTTTATATTTTCTATGAAAATGATGTCAAAACTTTCTTATTATGGTTTATTAATCATTTCCTTAATGACATCTGTTAATATGACCTTATATAAATATATAGAAAATGTACTAGAATATAAGTTAAGCGTAAAGGGATGGCAATGGGGCGGGGCGGGGCCAAAGGATGGGGTCTTCGTCCTCGTCCTGCATAGTTTTGTCTTGCTGCATCCCCGTCCCGCCCCACATGACGAGGAATACTTTCTCATCTCATCCTCGCCCCTTGGGGCCCTACGAAGCCTCGCCCCACCCTGTAAAACTCTACTTTTTGTTAATTTGCCCTACAACTAGTAACATTTTTTTAATGAAACCTATTTCATTAATAAAAATATACTTGAAATTACAACTAAATTTATCCCATCAAATCAAATCAATTTTTAGAAAAAATTGAATAATATATCCAAGTGCTTAACAAAACAATCATTAAAAAAAATAAGTAAATAAAAATCTTATAGTATAATACATAACAAAATAAAGGTAGAGAATCACATTGAGTATAATAAAATATGCTAATATTAATATGTTTATTTAAATAGTAGGGTTTTAGGGTATGAAAAAATTATAATTATAATCTTTAGTAACGTGGGGTGGGGCGGGGACGGGGAGGGGCGGGGTGGGGAAAACCTGCATGGGGCGAAGCGGGGAGGGGCGAGTTAAGTGGAGCAGGGAAAAATTGCCATCTCTAAGCGTAATTGCTTTTGTGCAAAATGTGATAATAATGTTTCTCGTAAATTGATTCCTTATTTATTATTCAATTTAGTGTCAAATATTTTGATAATGACTCTACAATTTTAGAATTTATTTTGTCAAAAAACCTGGTATAATTTGTTGTCAACAAGTTGTTAAAGAAAGTGCTTAAATATTACTCATGTGACTTATGAATCATTGATACATTTTTTTGATACATGACATGTATTTTAAGACATAAAATCACCACTTATATAAATTTATTTCACATATAAAAATATCTAAAAATAATAACATAAAATATTAAAAAATTATTTTACTTATTTTGAATATAAAAAATAAAGATGATTATTTTTTTGGTTAAAGTTACATCAAATAATTATTGGTTTATAAGTTACATGAATTCCAATGACAATATTTCATAAGTAATGGAAAAAAGTAGTGTGATTAAGGCAACCCTAATTCCCAAATCACATTTTTTCTCAAAATTTAAAAAAAAAAATCCCAAGTCACATGGCTTTGATGCTTTTAAAAAAACAAAGCAAAAAATAAAAACCCACATTCAGATTAAAATAATAGTAAAATGAAGGTAATGTTATTAGATGTTATTAGAAAATAATCAAAGTTGGAGGAATAGGGGTACTTTTTAACTTCTTTTATCTATTATAACCATTTAAATATTACACCCAAAAAAAGTTGTTAAGAATAAGAATATACGTTGTAACAATTTTAGTGAAGCAGTATATCATAGTATAAGAAGGTTATTTTTAAAATAAATTTTATTTTGACAATAAATCTCGTATGCTTTTGTAATTGAATTGAATTCATAATAAATAATATATAATATTAAGGTTAACCAAGGCCCCTTGAAGAAAATTTTTTGACTCCACCACTAATTTGATGGCTACAAAGTTAAAGTTATTGAATCTTTTTGGCTAGTTGCATATGTAAAATTCTACATAAAATATAAGTATATTGATACCAATTCAAAAAATATTGAATGAGTTGAGACATCATGAATATTCTTACTAGTAAAAACCTAATAGAACATATAATTTACAAATTAAATTATTGATAATGAATGTTTTGAATGCATTTTACATTAGGAAAACATCATTTAGTATACAGTAATTTTTTTTAAAATCCTAAACTTATTATTCTAATTGAAAGTTTCTTCCTTCATTATAGGTACACGAGGATGATGACTAGTTATCAAGATCCTATAAAAATTAACCACCCAAGGGTGTGGCCTAGCAGTAGGAGCCACAGTTCCATCGCGCTTACGAGTACGAGCATTGTGATTCGAGTAGTGGCACTTATATTCCCCTTGTTTATCCAATTTGGGGGTGAGGTGTCTGTGTAGCCCCATGATGGCTTGCTAAGTGGTACCCATTGACTGGTTACAAGTTACAACAACTAGTGGGGCATGGGGACTGGAGACTCTTTTTTTGGCTTTAAAAAAAAAAAAAATCATATAAATTACATGCTCAATAAATTTTATATTGGGATTGGCAAAAGGAAAAAGAAAAGAAGGGAAAGGAAGATATTTCTATTGTTTGATTTCAAGGGTGGGAAGAAAATGTGAGAATTGAAGAAAAGGTTTCTCTCGGGCCCATAAAGCCTTGTCTTCCCAAATTGGGTGAAAGAGCAAGGAAAGCCGAATAAGGCAAATTGTTGGCTGACCAATTTCAAAATAATTTGGGATAAACCAAACAAAGGAAAGATTTCTATATTTTTCTTTCTCTTTTCTTTCCTTATTGTATCTAAACACACCTAAGGAAAATTATTTTCTTTTACCTTTCTCTTCCCTCACTCCAACTATAACTAAACAGAGCCTTAGAGTAGATATATGAAGGTTATATTTTTGCTTGGAACCAAGAAGTGTCCTCAGTCAAATCTGGTTCAAGCCAGAAACAAGTTGTTATTAAAATAATCCATTTACGCAAGGTTAAAGAGGAGTTAAGCAAAATAGACACAAAAATTTTATGTGGTTTGACAATATGCCTAAATCCACGGGTATCACCAAGAGAAAGCTCCACCATAAAATAAGAAGACAACAGTAGCACACATACTCTCTCACAAGACTTGAACCCCAAATGCACCAATGGCTCTCTTTCGTAAAAAATAGAGAACACTCTATTGTATTTGCTATACTATTGCAACATGTAGGGAATTACACCTAAATCCCAACCTGTGAGAAACAAAACAAATAGAGAAAACACACGTCAAAGAAAAATAATTGCACGCACAAGACAATATTTACGTGGTTCGGTAATTTGCCTACGTCCACGGTTGCAGGGATTTCACTATTATCAGGAAAAATACAATAGTGCACAGGAACACTCTCAAGAAACCCAAATCTCAATTACACCCTAGCACTCTCTCATAGAAGCTCGCTGCCTCTCTTCTCTATTTTCTCTCATGCGGCTGCTCACTAGGTTAATTAGAATTTCTCATAAATCAATTCTCTTCATCTAGCCGCATATAATAAAGCACATATATATATATATATATATATATATATATATATATATATTACTTTATAAAGTCGGCTGCTGGGATTCCTAATACAACTTGTATTAGGTCAATTTCTATGACCGGATTGGGCTTGGTTGGGCCTTATGGGCTTGTGGCAAAATTCAAGCCACACTAACAAATCTCCACCTTGGCTTGAATTGATCAAGCTACACTAGCAAACTCCTCCATTAGCTCCACCTTAGCCCTTAAGGGCTCACAAGCTACAAACATCAGCCACAATCCTCCATAACACAATCCCTCATCCTAGCAACTCATCCTCCTGTCCTCAAGCTAGAAGACCAATTGAAACTGCGCACAGCTTCAACTTCTCAATAGTGACAACCTTAGTCAACATGTCTACCGGGTTCTTTGATCCACAAATTTTCTAAAGCATTACTAGCTTATCTTCAACAAGGTAACAGATAAAGTGGTATTTTGTCTGTATGTGCTTCGACTTTGAATGAAAAACCGAGTTTTTGGTAAGAAAGATTGCACTCTGACTGTCACTGTGTAGAATGCCCATCTCCTGCTTCTTACCCAATTCATCTAAGAAACCATGTAACCAAATCATCTCCTTTCCAGCTTCAGTTGCTGCAATATACTCAGCTTCTGTAGTAGACAAAGTGACAATCTTTTGCAGATTTGAAACCCATGATATTGTTGTGCCACCCAGAGTAAAAACAAACCCAGTAATACTCTTTTTACTATCAATATCACCAGCAAAATCAACATCTACATAACCCTGCAGTTTCAAACTTGCACCTGTGAAGCAAAGACATGTATCTGATGAACCCTTCAGATATCTCAGAATCCATTTGACTGTCTCCCAATGCTGCTTTCCAGACCTACTCATGAATCTGCTCACAACTCCCACTGCATGTGCAATGTCTGGCCTTGTACACACCATAGCATACATTAAGCTGCCAATAGCTGAGGCATAGGGCACCTTGCTCATGTGGTCCCTTTCTTCTTCTGTCTTTGGTGACTGTTTTTTGCTTAGTTTGAAATGACTACCCAAGGGTGTGCTCATTGGTTTAGCTTCATTCATGTTAAACCTGCTGAGAACTTTCTTTTTCTTCACATACTCTGACTGTGAAAGTTTCAATGTACCATTAGCCTTGTCTCTAATGATTCTCATACCAAGGATTTGCTTTGCAGCTCCCAAATCCTTCATTGCAAACTGTTTGGACAATTGCTTCTTCAGATTATTAATCTCCTCAATGCTAGACCCTGTAATAAGCATATCATCCACATACAACAGTAATATGATGTAAGAATTGTCAAAAAACTTAACATAGCAACAGTGATCAGTTTCACATCTCTTGAACCCAATTCTATGCATAAAACTATCAAATTTCTTGTACCACTGTCTAGGAGCTTGTTTTAAGCCATACAAGCTCTTTTTCAGTTTGCAGACTAAATTCTCTTGTCCTTGAGCAATGAACCCTTTTGGCTGAATCATGTAAATGTATTCCTCCAAATCACCATAAAGGAATGCTGTCTTCACATCTAACTGCTCAAGATATAAGTTTTCTGCAGCCACCATTCTCAGTAATAGTTTGATTGTTGACATCTTCACAACTTAAGAAAATATCTCTGTGTAGTCAATGCCTTCCTTTTGCTGGAACCCTTTAACAACTAATCTGGCCTTGTAACGTTTGCTACCATCATACTCATTCTTTATTCTGTATACCCACTTGTTGTGCAAAACCTTTTTTCCTGCTGGCAATTCAGTCAATTCCCATGTCTGATTCCCCAATAAGGAATTCATCTCATCTTTCATTGCTAACTCCCACTTGCTTGAATTCTCATCTTGCAAGGCTTCTTCATAACACTCTGGCTCACCACCATCAGTCAACAGGAGATAATTTAGAGTGGGTCAATAACGCTGTGGAGGTCTAATGTTTCTGGAAGATCTGCGGACTTCAGTTACAGGTGTACTCAGATCTACCTGTGAATTTACATTCTCCTTATCTTCTTCACCCCTTTTCTGGACAGTACATTCAGTCAATTCATCTAAGTTGACAAACTCAGATTTCTTCTGATCTATCTCTATAACATCTTACACTACAGTTGACATGTCCTTATACATAACCTGTTCATTAAATATCTCATTTCTACTTCTGATGATTTTCCTGTTTTGTTCATCCCAAAACCTATAGCCAAATTTCTCACCACCATAGCCAATAAAAAAACATATTTTAGACTTTGCATCAAATTTACTATGAGCATCAGAATTAATATGAACATAAGAAACATAACCAAAAACTTTTAAGTGTGAAAACTTTACCTCTTTACCACTCCAAACCTCCTCAGGAAGTCTGAACTCCATGGGAACTGAAGGTCCTCGGTTTATCAGGTAAGCTGCAGTGCTAACAGCATCAGCCCAAAAAGTTTTTGGTAGTCCAGCATGCAACCTCATACTCCTAGCACACTCATTGAGTGTTCTGGTCATGCGCTCAGCCACACCATTCTGCTGTGGTGTCCCAGGAATAGTCTTCTCCATTCTAATTCCCTATGCAGCACAATACTCACTGAACCCTCCATCTATGTACTCTCCTCCATTATCTGACCTCAAACATTTTACTTTCAAACATGTTTCTTTCTCAACCATGACTTTCCACTTCTTAAAGGTTTCAAATACATCTGATTTATTTTTCAGAAAATAAACTCATACCTTTCTGCTTGAGTCATTAATGAAAGTGATGTAGTACCTTGAACCTCCAAGGCATGCAATCGGAGAAGGCCCCCACAAATCAGTGTGTACTAACTCCAATTTTCCAGCCTTCGTTGTCCTGCAAGTTTTCAAGAAGTTCACATTTTTCTGCTTTCCTAAGATGCAACTTTCACATATGTCAAAATCAATGGACTTCAATTCTGGTAGTTTTCCTTTTGACAGCAGCATCTTCATCCCTTTCTCACTCATGTGACCAAGTTTACGGTGCCATAGGCTTGTATCAGTACTTGCATCAGCAACTGTAATTGTGTCTCTTCGACTTGAGGTCATGTACAAAGTACCAGTTTTTTTTCCACGAGCCAATACCCAGCTCCCTTTGTAACCTTCCAAGTACCACCAACAAATAGTATTGCATGCCCTTCATCATCAAGTTGTTCGAAATAAATCAGATTCCTCCTTAGGTCAGGAATATGTCGAACCTTCTCTAGTAACCAAACAAACCCATTGGGTAACAATATTCAGACATCTCCCATACCAATAACATCCAAGGCTGAACCATCAGCCAAATACACCTTACCAAAATCACCTGCAACATAATTCTGTATGATTTCTCAGTGTGGAGTGGTATGAAACGAAACTCCTGAATCCAAAACCCAATCATCAAGTGGACTGTCTACTGCAAGAAGTAATGCATCCTGTACCTCTTCTGGTACAGCATTAGCAGAATCATCTCCATTCTTCTTCTTAGGACTTTTGCATTGATTCCTAAAGTGACCTGTTTTCCCACAGTTCCAGCATTGTATTTGTTGGCCTGATCTAGATTTACTTCTGTTCCGATTAGACTTTTTGGATTTTGATTTGGCCCGGTTTGAATTTCTATCATTACCTCTGCCTCTTGTCTCAAGGTTTAGGGCAGAACCAGATCTTGAGGTTTCGCCTGCATCTCTTCGGCGAATCTTCTCAGCCAGAATTAAATCTCGTATATCATTGTACTTGAGCTTTTCTTTTCCTGTAGAATTGCTTACTGTCATCCTCATTGACTCCCAACTGTTTAGCAAAGAAGCCAAAACGATTAGTGCACGGATCTCATCATCAAAATCAATTTCTACAAATGACAATTGATTTGTGATAGTATTAAATTCATTTAGATGTTGTGCTACTGATGCATTCTCTGCCATCTTCAGATTGAACAGTTTCTTCATCAAGTGCACCTTATTGTTTGCTGACGGCTTTTCATACATACCAGATAAAGCCTTCATCAGATCTGCTGTGGTCTTCTCCTTTACAACATTGTGTGCAACAGATCTAGACAGAGTTAACCTGATGACTCCTAGTACCTGTCTGTCATGAAGAGCCCATTTCTCAGCCTTTATAGCCTCAGGTTTTGTCCCCAAAAGAGGCAGATGCAATTTCCTCCCATAGAGATAATCTTCAATCTGTATCCTCCAATACGCGAAGTCTGTGCCATCAAACTTTTCTATTCCAGATGTCTTTCCTGCTTCCTCTGCCATTGCTCCCACTCAAACCTAACCCTATGCTCTGATACCAGTTGTAGGGAATTTAACCAAAATCCCAACCTTTGAGAATCAAAACAAATAGAGAAAATACACACCAAAGAAAAATAATCACATGTACAAAACAATATTTACGTGGTTCGGCAATTTGCCTACGTCCACGGAGTTGCAGAGATTTCACTATTATCAGGGAAAATACAATAGTGCACAGGAACACTCTCAAGAAACCCAAATCCCAATTACACCCCAGCACTCTCTCACAGAAGCTAGCTGCCTCTCTTTTCTCTATTTTCTCTCATGTAGCTGCACACTATGTTAATTAGAATTTCTCTTAAATCAATTCTCTTCATCTAGCCGCATATAATAAAGCACATATATATATATATATATATTACTTTATAAAGTCGGCCGCTGGGATTCCTAATACAACTTGTATTAGGTCAATTTCTATGACCGGATTGGGCTTGGTTGGGCCTTATGGGCTTGTGGCAAAATTCAAGCCACACTAACACAACACCCTTTCTCTTAATATGCAGCTCACTTAATATGGGAGAACCTACGTGTATTTATATACTAACATACACGCTAGGCAATAGGTTCGCTACAACACTTACTAAAGTCGGTTACACAAAGTCCCCATCTAGCAAGGACTCTATCAACATACCTTGACCAATATAAGCCACTGACACAACACAAATCATCCTAAATAGTTTGCATACAAGTCCGTTCAATTGGGTTACATGTTTTTTTTTGGAGAATGTATTGGGTTACATGTTCATTTGTATATTTTACAAGCAAATAATAATAACTAGTCGTTAATCCATGCTGTGCATGAAAACCTATTTATTTGTGAGGTAAACTAAAATAATTTTATAAAATCTGAAATTGATTAAGAAACTACACCATTGCAATATTTGCTCTTGTATGACTTCAATTTGTGTTACAATTTGATGAAGAAGCCATTACTTAAACGTGTAATGTTTTATAAAAAACTTGTCAGACAATTTCAGATTTTGCACAAAAAATAACTCAAAAATTTAGATATTAAAACTTCTGAAAGGCCAAAAAATATTAAAAAATATGATGATTCATTGCTTAGAAATTATTAAAACAAAACAAATATATATATATATATATATATGACTAAATAATAGAGAAATATAAAAGAAAGATGAGTTACATTCAAAAGAATAATTTCAATTATTGCAAGCATTTTTATCTTGTTAAAAGCTACTAAAGAAAGTTTGGTGGTTCATGTAAGAAAATTACTTTTTAAGAAATACATAAAAAACCATAAAATAAGTTTTTTTTTTTTTTAAACAAAGTAGAGGAGAAGAAAATAATATAAGAAGAGCTCATACCTCTACTCGGCTCTAAAAAATAATATTGGGGTTTGCATTGCTTTTATAGTGTTCATGATTAACCTCGTAAATTTTGAGATAAATTATCAATATTTGAATTTGAATTTAAGTTGGACTTGTTAGAAAGATAGAGTTTCACTATTTATTAAGTTTGGATTAAATACAAATAATTCTGTTAAAAAAAATGATGAGTTTGAGTTTAAGTTGGACTTATTAGAGAAATAGAATTTCACTTTTTGTTAAGTTTGAACTAAACAAAAATAATTTTATTTAAATATTGTGCTGACGTGGACAAATGTGAGAGCATTAAAGGCTTCAGTTTTAAATCAATTTTGAAGAATTTCATCTGGTATAAAATTTCAAATTGTAAAGTAGTTAGATTTCTAATTAATATGAATTATAAGAGAAGGAGAATTATTGATAATGGTGGAATGAAAAGTTCGATAAGAAGAATAAATAAACTAAAAAAGGAAAAAATCTGTGACAGTTCAACATAAATGAAAAAAGGAAAACGTGTATTAGGGAAAAAATTGTGACACTTTCTACCTAATAGCTATTGATTTTAGCATAGAAAAAGACGATGTGAAGGAAAAAAAAAATTTGATTACCTTTTGTATCCATCCAAAAAGTGGATAAAGTAGTAGAGTAAAATGTTGTGTGTGTGTGTATATATATATATATATATATATCTAAAAATTTGCTAAAGTAATACGTAGAAGAAAAGTTGATAAAAAGTTAAAGATAGTGTTTCTATGTAAAAATAAAATATAAAAAAATTTTGACACTTCAACATTTAAACAAAAATAATAAAGGGAAAAATTATGACATGCACTTCAATGTTACTGATTTTAGGATTGGAACAATAATTAAGGTTTCATATTTATCTCAAAATTGAAGTTTAAGTTGGAATTGTTAGAGAGATAGAGTTTCACTTCTTGTTAAGTTTGGATTAAACAAAAATAAATTTTTTTTTTTAAATGATGAGTTTGAGTTTGAGTTTAAGTTGGACTTGTTAAAGAGATAGAGTTTCACTCCTTATTAAGTTTAGACTAGACAAAAATAATTTTATTTAAATAAAATGATAATATTATTTAAATATTGTCATGGCGTGGAAAATTGTGAAAGATTCAAAAAGCTTTAGTTATATATGTATATATATATATATATATATATATAATATGATCATATTGTTTTTGTCTTCCTTCCAAAACAAATAAAAAAAATACTTAAAAAGTAAAAGTTATATAATATATATAAATTCTTAATTTCATACAAATATACAATCTAAAGTCATTAATGATTTCATCACCATATAAAAAATAAAAACTAGATGTCGTGCACCACATCAAATTGTTAACCTCCTCTAGTGCACATGTTGTATGTAAAATAATAATAAAGTTCAATTGTTTAGAAGGATTACTAAATAAAAAAAGCTTTATAAGAATAAAACATAACATATATGGTAAAAAAAAATGTTAATATTGTACATGAATTATACCTCAATCTACTCAAACCTAATTGTAGATCAGTAGTGGAAATATTGATAGTTGAGAATTGCATCTCAAGTTGGTGCATTATTTCGTCAGTATTTACATTTACAATACAAAATTTTAATATAACTTAAATATATGAAGGTGAGTTAATAAAGTATAAATTTTTATAACAATGTCTATTCTATTAATGAATTAAAATTCTTTTAAATCCATATATATAACGTCAAGTGCACAATAAAGCTTCCATATTCTCAAGCAGGGGTGGAACTACTAATTGTTTAGAACATGTTAATGTTAAAACAAGAGCGTAAGTTGTTTTTCACCTTAGTTAGACACTTAGACCATTTTAGAGTAATGGGAAATTGATTTCAAAAGGCTAAAAAACACAAAGAGCAATTGGAAAAGAGATTAGTAATTTTTGAATGTTAGAATTATGGTTAAGTGATAAATTTATTATTTCCTAACAGCTTAATTAGGCTATTAGGACAATCAACCATTTACCATAACATTAGAGTATGAAGTTTTCAATTCGATTCTCATTTCCATTCAACCTTTCATTTAAAATATTTAAAAATCTCAGATGTTAGGCTTCACTTATTAGTGTAGAGTTTGGTCTCACATGTTAAAGAAAATGTTAAGATTATGGTTGTAGTGGGCCTTTTTGGTTAAAGCGGGCTAGGCTGCCTCTTGCGGTGCTGGGCCCAAATATTTTGAGTAAGGGAGTTAAGACCGATCCAATTGCAACTCAATTTGGTCTGGCTCATGCGCGAACTATGCCTCGTATGCCAGGAGCACGCTTACGGTGGGCAAAACTGTTTCAGATGAGTTGCGGTAGACAGATATGATAATAAGAAGATAAAATAAAGTACTTTGACATCTTTATTAAAGTAAACAGATAATCCCTACTTAAGAAAAGATAATCACAGTTTAACAACAATTATTTTATAAGAAAAGTAAGGGAAACAAGTGGGTAGTATATGGGTTGATTGAAAAAGGAAATAAATCAAATTAAATCTGATCCGCAAGACCAAAACCAGAGAGGAAAGAACGCCTCTTCTCAAAGTGAATAATCTCTTAGGAAGATCCTGTCGTGGAAATTAATCACTTTGAGAGAAGCGGACCTAAATGATTGTTACACAAGAGGACTCTTTGTTTTCGGCAAAGAACAGGACTTTGAGAGGAAGAGAGGGAATCAAACTATTGGTGCATGCCTGCTACTCTAACTCTCTATCTTTTTCTTTCCTTCTCTTCTAATATTCCCCTTTCTTTTCTTTTTTTCTTTTTTTTTTTCTTTCTACTTATTTTTCTTAATACTTGTTTTCTATTTCCTAGTTTTCAAATTTCTAATATCGTAGTGCTTGTGTCATCCTTGTTCCTGTACATGGCAAGGGCCTTTTTATAATGCTTGTCGTGACCGGATTTTACTATTTTAGCCCTTAACCACTTTCGTTTGGTCTAAGTGTACTTGTTGACCACCACTGGTCCGTCTGTGTGCCACTCCCCATTACCAAACAAAAGAAAACTATTTTGTTTGTTTGTCTGTTGTGACACCCTTTCCTGCTATGGTGTGGGTGCCTTATCTCTCGTTATCCCTCATGGCATGCATCTAGTGGTTCCAACTTAGCTTTGCTCATTTGGGTGATATGTTATCCCAGCAGGACACTTCCCCCAAAAGAGCTCTAGCAGGATTCTCAAAATAGGTTTTTCCCCTCTCCCCACCGCCAAACAATGCCCTCTTACCTCTAACTCATGACCTCACTGTATCCTGTATTGGCTGGGTATAGGTTGGCGAGGTTTGGGCCTTGCGTGTGCCTCTTTTCCATGTATATCCAAAATCTGTCTGCTGCTCATGCATTTTTCATGGTTGGTCTACATAGTTTGCTGTCCGTTTTTGACTATTTTCTAGTTCCCCTTTTTTTTATGGCTTACCCTACTTAGGGGCTGGGCCTTGCTTAACGATGAACTTTTCTTTTCTTCAGCCCACCTTTTTTCCTGCTATTATCTCCTGCCATACCACTCTATCATTCCCACTGTGAAGTTGTTTGCCTCAATCCTGCTGGGCCTCTTTGAGCCCATCGTTTATTCTTCTCCCAATGGCCTAGTATGGCCATTGGTTCTTTTATTATATCACTAGCAGGCTCCTGTGTCTCATTTGTTTTCCCTTGGGCGTCCTAGGCCCGTTTGCTTTCCTTGGGCTTCCTTGGCCCTTTTTTTAACTTTGCATTCCCATGAGCTTTTACTAAATTCTTTGGGTTTCCCCATCCCAATTACTTTATCCCTCATCCTTAAGGTTTATGGGCTTGCTATCAACCCCTTACTTTCTTTGCTTTCATTACTTTGAGCCTGCTGTGACCCATTCTCACTTTTCGACATCATATACTGCCCATGGTTTGCTTTTTTTCTCTTTCCAAGCACCTTTAAGCCCATTTACCTCTTCAAGTCCCATTTGTTTATCTCATGATCCTATGATCCATTATTCCTGCCGCTTGGACTTAATAGGTTTTCTATCCATTTGCCAACTTTTTTCTGTCCGTGTTGCTAGGCTTCTACTTTCCACTTGGGCTTCCAAAATGGCCATCAACAATGGTTAAGTGACTAAATTCCTGAATTTCTATAAAATTAAATTTTTGAAACAATTGGTAATTTATCATTGGAAAGTATATTCAAACTGGGAAAAAGAAATGCCCTTCAAACTTTCTTTCACTTCTATCTCTTCCCCTGTCAAAAGATAAAATTTTTCAATTGTTTTTGTGCAAATGGTCGACACTTCACTTTGAAATTGATTGGGGAGCATTCAGATAGGGAGTGAAGGTTTTTGTAGTTGGATTTGAGAGATGAGACGGTTGATTTAGGTGTGGCGAAATGGATGGCTTTTATTTGTTAACATGGGAGCTATTCTTTGATTCTGGTTTTGGCCAAACAAAGAAATAGCTACTAAGTATGGGAATAGGTATTTGATTTTTGTAGCTCGGGCAATGTCAATTGGTTGCATGATCAAGGATTTGTGGATAATGAATGAGATCTTTGGGTTGGAGACTAGGGATGCAATGGAGCAGGATGGGACCAAAGGAAAGGGTCTTCATCTCCGCCCCACATGGTTTTGGCTTGCCCTATCTCTGCCCCACCCCATAAGATGGAGAAAATTTTCTTACCCCATCCCCACCCCAAGGGACCCTGCAAAGCCCTGCCCCATCCTGTAAAACTCTACATGTCAATTTGCTCCACAACTATTATATATTTTTCTAATAAAACCTATTTCATTAATAAAAATGTACTTGAAATTACAACTAAATTTATTATATCAAATCAAACCAATTTTTAGCAAAAATTGAACAATATTATCCAAATGTTTAACAAGGCAATATCATAACATATATCAAAATAATCCAAAAAGTCTATATCTTTTATCAATGTGGGGTGGGTCTAGAAAATCTAAACTCATCCCTGCCCCACCCTATAATGCGAGGCTAAAATTTTGCCATCTCCTCGCCCTACCACCTCTGCAAGGTGGAGAAAACTTGCGCAGGGCGAAATTGCCATCTTTGTTTGAGATAGTGGGTTTGACAAGGTTGATGTAAGTGTCGTGGGGAGGGTGAAATTTATTTATACTTTGTTGCTGCTTGTTTTGCTAAGGGAATTCTTTATATATATATATATATATATATATCAAATCCGTCTCTTGTGGAGCAAAAATTCCATCAATCATCTCATGGTTCCAATTTCTAGTTTTTGGGATTATCAAGGAGTCCACCGTTGCCTTTGCCATTGAATCTAGGATAGGTGAGTTAATTTTTGGTGGATGTTTAATTGGCAGCCATCTATGTTGCCAAATTTTGATAGACCTTCCATCTCCAACTTGCCAACAAGCTCCATCAAGAATAACATCTTGCCCTTTAAGGATGCTTTTCCAAGCATATGAACCCGCACTTGACTCCTTGGCTTCCAATATAGAGCAATGAGGGAAAAACTTGGCCTCAAAGACTTTATAGAGGAGTGAATCAGTGTTGGAGAGAAGTTGTCAAGTTTGTTTGGCTAGATGAGCATCATTGAACATGACTAAGTCTTTGAAACCCATTCCACCAATTACCTTGGATTTTGTTAACTCCTCCTACTGGATCCAATGTATCTTTCTTCTCTCCCCACGTTGTCTCTACCAAAATTTTTTCACCATGGCTTCAATTTCATGACACAACCCCTTTGGTAATTTGAAGCAACCCATAGCATAGGTGGGAACTGCTTGCATGACTAATTTAACGAGCACCTCTCTTCCAGCTTGTAAAAGTAGCTTTCCTTCCCACCATTGTAATTCCCTCCAAACTCTTTCTTTGATATAATTGAAGCTTGCTCTCTTGTCCCTCCCAATCAAAGATGGTAGCCCTAGATATTTCTCATAAAACTTGATCTCTTGAACACAGAGCACACTTTTAATCATATTTTTTGCAGCCAAGGGAGTTGCCTTACTGAAAAAGAGGGCCGTTTTTTCCTTGTTTACTTTATGCCCTGAGGCAAACTCATACAGTGGTAGCACCTCGAAGATTTTCTCACACTTCATGGAGTTTGCCCTGCAAAATAACAAACTATCATCTGCAAAAAAAAGATGGGTTATTTTAGGGCCCTATCTGCATATAGAGAACCCTCTTATATCACCATTAGCTGCTACTTTTGTGATTAGCCCATACAATCCCTCAATACATAAAAGAAATAGGAAAGGAGACAGTGGGTCACCTTGCCTAATTCCTCTAGTAGGCTGAATAAGGCCTTGAGGTTCACCATTCACCAATATGGAATAAGTTACAGTTTTTACACATATCATAATGAGATTGATCCACCGGTCACAAAAACCCATTCTACTCATAAGTCTTTCCAAGTACTCCCATTTAACCCTATCGTAAGCTTTGCTCATATTCAATTTTACGCCATGAATCCACCTCCTCTAGATTTGTAATTTTTCATGCTATGCAAAGTCTCAAAAGCGATAAGGATATTATCAGAAATAAGCCTATCTTTTGCAAAGGCTAATTGATTCTCAATAATAAGGCTAGGTAAAAATTGTTTCAATTGGTTTGATAGGACTTTTGAGAAAACCTTATACAAAGCATTGCACAAACTAATTGGGTGAAAATCAGTAACTAACTCTGGGCTATCAACTTTAGGAATGAGGGTAATACAAGTATGGTTTACAAGTGAGGGTAATGTACTTGTATTGGGCCAAGAAAGGATGGAGCTTGTTACATCACCATCTACCGTTGGCCAAAAATGTTGGTAGAATAATGGAGGCAGTCGTGCTTTCATTGGAGTCATTTGCTTTAGTGTTGTCTCAACTTCCCATTCTTGAAAAGTCCCCACCAATTTGAATATTGAGGAGAGCTTCTTGGACCCAGGGAGGGTTTGAAGAAATAAGACTTTTTTTTTTTTTGAATGTGGTAAGTTCCATTCAATATAATAATAAAAAAAATTACCAGTCTAGCTAGCTGAGCTTTTACTCATTTCCAAAGTCAAATTGTTCGAGTTCAATTGGAATATAAATGTGATGACAAATCTATATTTTCTGTTAATGCAAACAAATTTATTTATTTATTATTTTATTTATATGTTTTAATTCTCACCCATCTATTATTTTACATTTTTTTCACGTTACTTTTTATGTGTTAAAATATGAATACTAGTGTAGCTATGAACATGTGTGTGAAATAGTAAATATAAGTAAGTGTAAAAAGAATTATTTAGTATTGTGTGAGCGTGTGAGGAGGGTGGGTCCGTGGGGATCTGGGAGATTTTGCCATTGAGACCGTGGTCCTGCCTGTGTTTCATATGAAAATGCAAACATGGCCCTCACTCTGTCAACCTAACATCACAGTTCTCTGGTGAATAATATTTTTTTGATAACCGCTGGTGCATAATATTAAGCCGTCCACATTAATACATTCACATAATATTTCACAAACCTGTAATTTTTTTTTTTGGTTTTTGAAGACTACAGTTGACTTACAAATGTTTAAAGTTTAAAGTTTATGCTGTGTATTTAAGAGTTAGACCATTTTAGATATATACCACTATAAGTTTCTTTAAGATATTCTCCCCTCTCCCCGGATGTGTGTTAAAAATATTTAGTATTCTTAAAAGAAAAAACAGTGGATTAATCTCACATTGAAAAATAAGTATGAGTTAAAGAAGTTTAAAGCATGTGGTATGTATTCAAGAGTTAGGCTCTTTTGAATATACATCATTGTAGTATGAGTTAAAGAGGTTTAAAACATGTGCTGTGTCTCCAAGAGTTAGGTTCTTTTGGATATACAGCATTGTAAGTTTCTTTAAGACATTCTCCTCTTGTCCCTTGTTTGTATTAAAAATACTTAGTATTCTTAAAAAAAAAAAAAAAAAAAAAAAAACACTTTCCATATGAGCATGGTTGTTGGCATATACATGTGATTTTCTGCCATTCAAGGTCAAACGCTAAAAAAATTTGCTAGAGTCAACAGAACAATGTCATTGACTTAATATCCACAAATATAATATTAAAGTGAGAAGTTAGCAACAGTGGTATATAGAGTTGAGCCTTTCTTAACCAAGAATGGAAATGGAGAGGGAAAGGGAAGGTCAATTGAGGGAGGTAGAAGTGAAGATAGAAAAAGAGGCCGAGACAGCAGAAGCAGAAGCCGAAGCCAAAGCCGAAGCCGAAGCTGAAGCTGAAGCTGAAGGGGGCTTGGTAGAAAGGTGGCGTTTCCAACGTTTCAGCACCACTACTACCGCCAGTAATGGCACTGGCCATGGTGTGTTCACGGAGCAATCAGTTGGAGATGAGGCTATCCTTATTGAAAGAGGTAAGGAAAAAGACCAAATGGAATACTATTTTTATCTAACATAAACCAATATGCCATGCATATATAGATACAGTTTTTTTTTTTTAGGTGTTTTATTTTAATTCTTCTAATAGCACATGAGGACATAGGGCTTTAGATGATTTTTTTTTTTTCCTCAAATTAGAATAAAAAAATTTTAAAAATGAAGAAAGCTGAAGTTCAAAAAATCTATACCAACATGGCATGAGAACTTATGTGGCAATGCCATACATATCAGGTTTTTACAGTTCAAGTACTTTGCACAAGCTTATAACTATATATGGCTTTATATATTGTATGTGCAAAAAATTATTATCTAAAATTCTACATATCTATTTTTGAATGCAAAATCTATTATATATATAAAAAAAAAAGTTTATAAACACAACTATCAAATTATTGTAACTATCAAATTATTAAAAATAAAAACAAGTTTCACTAACTTATAGTCCCGTTTCTAAAATTTAAAAAAAAAAAAAAAAAAAAACTTATAGTCCTACATTATTATGGAGTAGAAGAATTAATGAGTTTATAAGTGTTTAAATTATCTTGAAGGTTAAAATATTCTTTTTAAAGATTGTTTTGGACCAACGTCTATAAACTCTAACCACTTCTATCCAATTTTCTTTTTAAAAGAAAAAAAACGTCATAATTAATGTTGAATTGTCTTATATTTCATTATGTCTCAAGTTTACTACCAATTTTTTACAATTATGATTTTTGGACTATGAAATATACATATTATATAACTCAATAGTAGATACTGAAATGTTTCCCCAAAAAAAAAAAAAAAAAAAAATTAAATTCATATCATGTCATTATATATGTGTCATATGACTTACAATTTTTTATAAACTTAGAACTATTAAATAATAATGTTATATAGTTTAACGTACACATGTTGACAAACCTTCACAAACTTTATTTTTAATATTAAATATATAAAAAACAGATATCGTGAAACGTGAAACAGTAATTTCTTAAAATCTTTTCTTAAAAAAATGTAATTTCTTAAAATCTTGTGAATGAAATATTTGTGTCAACTGTCAATAACGTTTTTATATTTTCATGTGAGGTGATGGTCAATTACTACATTGTAAGTTTTACACTTTAACATAGTTTTCTATAATTTTACATATTTGTACACATACATAAAATCAAATTAATTTGTGACTTTTACCCCCATAATCGTTGGACTATGAAATGTCAAAAATGGGCTATTAAATAAGTTACTAACCTTAAATTCTTTACATCAATACATAAGTTAATTTGTCTCTTTAAAAACAAATTGGCTTTAGCTTTTGGTGCATCTACGTGGCCCCTAGCTAGTTGCTTTGTTTTACATGATGGTCTCAGAAAAATGTGTGCATTATATTATCTGTACGGTGTTCCATTATTTTGTCTCCATGTGCTAAATGTGACTATGAGGAATCGTGTTATCTGACACGGGTGGTGTAAAACCTCTCATGCCTTATAATTTTGTTAGGTACAATATCTGTACAACTTTTTCAAACTCAACAATATTTCTTCTTCCCTCCATTTTACTAGCAATTTTCATGACTGGTTGGTCCATATTTTTTTTTTTTTGAGATAGATATTTTTTTGTTTGTTAAATAAATATAAAGAAGTTATTTTGGTTAGTTCAACTAATAAAGTTTTTTATCTTCAAATAATAAAGTTGAATTTGAATCTTGCCTATGTTAACAAAAAGAAAAAAACAATTATGTATCTTTACTTGAAAATAAAGAATATTCTTTATAGAATTAAAATCGTAAGCAAAAAAGTATACATGCAAATTCAAATTCTTAAGAAAGTGCATATTCTCTTAATTTCTTTAAGACCTTTTTTCCTCTCCCGGCGTGTGCGAGTATTAAAAATGCCTAGTATTTTTTTAAAAATAAATTCTTTTGGGTGGATATATAGAGCCTACATGATTATCTTTTTTTTATTCTTTTTTTTTAATTTATTTATAATCACCCACAAAGTTATCTGGAATGAGAGGTATTGCACTTGATGCAATTCACCTACTTTCTCTCACAATTTTTTTTACATATTTTACTTTTTAATTTTAACTTTTTAACTTCTCTCTAATATATTTTATTTAATAATTAAGATTGAAAGTTGTTTTCTCAACTTTCAATTTCAACCATTAATTATAATTACATCAGGGGGGCAAGTGCAATACATTGCACCTGATCTAAATCCAAGTTATCTTATTCTATATGTTTTTTTTTTTTTTTTTTTTTTATTTTTTTATTTTTTATATTTATCTTTCTCTCTCTTCATTCATTCCTCTCTAACCGTTTCCCTCTCCCCAATTCTTTTCTATTTTCATTATTTATTTCTGTATCTCCTCTGTCCTTTGAGTCTTATCTCTACTTTACCCTATCCTATTCCTAATATTCTCACAATCCCAAATCCCATCCCAGCCGTCTATTAAAAAAAAAAATATTCTCACAATCCCAAATCCCATCCCAGCCGTCTATTCAACAAAAAAAAAAAAAAAAAAATCTCTTTAGTTCTTCTATTTCTTTAGGACTTTCGTTCTCAAGCAGTCTAAAACTTCTATCTTCTCTCTGATAGTAGTCTGCTACTCTCTCTCTCTCTGTTACGCTCAGCTACAGGAATGCTCTACTTGTTCAAATATCTCTTCGAAAAATGCTTGACCCAATCTCTATAACTTGCATGCCGTGTCAATTCCGATGAGCTTTTAAACTTATACCAGCCAAATCCCGGCTTTCGTCAAATTCACCTAAAACAACCCAAAATGGCAGAAACAGACCAAAATGGTCCGAAATTTTCTCCGAGGTGGAACAATGGGGTTTCTCATTCCAGTTTATATATTGGTACGAAAAATTCTGCTCGCTTTGGGTGAAACGAAACAAAATTCATGGCATTGGTCTCATCAATTAAATGCAGTGTGATTCTACCATATAAGTCTTTAGTATGGATTTATCGACCTCACGTTACGTGATGATAATGACTAATACCATGTTTACCACACAGACTTTATTGGGACTATCACTGTAACCACACCCCCATGTGGTTGCATCCACTACTCTTGTTAAAAGTACAAGAAAACTAATATTTCAACGTTACTTAATAAATTTTTCATAGTTATTATTAAGTATTCATTCTTCTCATAGGATAATGGATCCCACTCATTAACACTACAATGAAATCCATTATTTATATGACAGAATAGCGAATCTAATAATTTTTCAAATTTGAAGAAAAAAAAATAACAAAATATATTTTAAACATAGTACCTTAAATCTATCCCTGTTCTTTAATCCAGAATTGATCACTAATATTCTGTCTGTTATTGTTAGGTACGAGAGAAATTATTGTTGGAGTTGAAGATATTATTAGCACACCTGTTGTTAATCCTAATCCTCCAGCTTCTAAGGACTCAGTTCAGGAGCAAGATGCAAATGCTAGTCCTTCTATCAACATTGAGACAACTGAACATGGAAGTGAACTGAGAGCCACCGAACTGTATTTTGAAGCACTATACAATAAGCCGGGTAAACATGCTTTCTACTGCCCAAACTGTAAAGCTTGCATCGACAAGGTCCTTCTTCAGAGTACGGAAGATGAATTGATTACTCGCAGAAGAGAAAGAGATGACTATGAACTGAGGTGCCCATCATGCTTCGAATTTCTCAAACCTATAGGTACCTTTTAACACATTCTGGACTTGTTGTACAAACTTTATTCACATGTTTCATGCTAGCTGTATTATTTGATAATGATATGACACTACAACAACCATATTGTCGTTGGTATTAACTCATGATGGTGATTTATAACGTTGACGAAATAAGTCAAAGTGGGCCAAAAATATATTGAAGATAAATGCAGTGCATTAAATGAATTAAAACGTTTATAAATAGTCCGAGCTCAGTTTCATAAAAAGTATATATGTTTATTTAATAAAAGAATCAAAATGAAGTTTAAATTTATACTCGATTATTTAACAAGTTAAGCTCAAATATAAATTAATGTTCATAAATAAGCTCACAAGTGTATATAATACTATATATTTATATCTATATATGTGTAAAAATATACTTATACACATAAAATTAATATTACTATGTTTGTAAAATAAGCTCCTCAGGTATCAAAATATAATTTACCGTGTTTGATACTTCAGTAATAGACAATAGCAGCACAAATCCTTCTTATGATGTGAAATGGAGCCTTTATTTACTAGCTGTACATCTAAAAATTTTCATAATTGATACTCCAATAATGTCATTGGCTAAATTTTCATAATTGATACTCCAATAATGTCATTGGCTTTCAAGGTGCATGATTTTTTTTACTCTTCTTCAGTTATCCTTCTATCCAATGTTTTCCTCAGTAGACTGTTGATTACATACACATCAACTTAATTTGAAATTCTTGTAATATCTAACACCTTTGGATAAAAATCTTCATCATCATAATGGGTTTCACATGATCACATAATATATAGAAATTTCAAGCTCTTAAGAACAAAAAGTTTTCTATTAACTGGGCACGCACTTGGGCACTTGTATCTGATATGTTCATGTAATGTGATCACCAACAAAGTGAATAAAATGATTGTTGAAACAAACACTTCTTTTCAACTAAATGTTAGGAAACTATTTTTCTGTCATGTATTAATGTACTCTGGTATGCCAAGGAAATTGCTTTCTTTTTTCTTTTTTTTTTCAAATTCATGGCTGATCTATCATAATATTAATTAAAGAAATCGAGTTAAAATTTAACTATATTTTTCTCACTTTAACAGGAGACTGGATATTTCGGAAACCAGCAACTTCTGAACCAGGTAATACATATTCTCAAATGTTTTAACTGTTTGGTAATACTTTGCATTCATTATTTTAGTCAATTTCTATTCTTATAAAGTTCCAGCCTCGGGATTATAAGACTGATGAGTTGATAACACATTATAAAATACAATTGACAGAAAATAATTTTCTAATAAAAAAAATTTAGGTCATTTTTAGGGTCTTAATCGAATATTGAAAAAATAAAACAAAAACAAACAAACAAATCATTTCATTAGAAGACCTTATGAAAGCATTATTTACCATAACAAGTAAAGCATATAATGGTGGTACTTGGTTTTGAAATCAAATCAAAAGTAGTACTTGGAAAGGAAATGTTGCAGCTCACATGATGGCTAGAATGGCCAAATCAGTAGAGGATTGTAAAATATGGGTGGAAGATACTCCGCCCATTTTAGTTGACCAAGTGCTCAAAGATGTATCAAATTTGTATCAAGTTTTGGTCTAATGAAAGTTATCCAAGTGTTTGATCAAAAAAAGAAAAAAGAAAAATAAAAAGTAGTGATATCTACTGACCAACTTTAGATTAAATGGCACCTTCTTCCACAATTAAAATAGGATATAAGGTAAAGTGTCTTTAAGACCTATATGGTATAAGGTGCACATGTAACTTTCCAATCAAAACAAACAACATAATTGATCTATGAACTCATATTTTGTATATGGTTTTAAAAATCACATAAGTTGAGTTTTAATATTTTAATTGCATATAGGGTATAAGAAGACATAAAAATATCAAAAGTTATTGAGTGATGTAAAATTGATAAAAACCAAACTAGTAAATTTTATATATACCACTATTTGCCTCTTATCTCAACCTCTTAGTCTAGTCTTTATCAATCTTATTATTGCATTAAAATGTCACAATTCTAGTAAATTGATATATCTCATTATGATTTGTTCTGTTCATTAACAATGGTTTTTGACACATTATTATGCAGGAATTCACGAGGTTCTATCTAATGTAGCAAAGCCAACTGATTCTAGTAAATTGCTAAATCCCTACATGTTTTGTTCTCATCATTAGCAATTATTTTTAGATGGTTTCTTTAACAAATTATTATGCAAGAATTTTGGTTTCTTTAACAAATTAATATGCAGGAATTCAAGAGCTTCCATCCAATGAAGCAAAGCCAACTGAATCTAGTAAATTGCTTTATCCCCTCATGTTTTGTTCTCATCATTAGCAATGGTTTTCATATGGTTTATTTGACATACTATTATGCCGAAATTTAAGAGATATTATCCAATAAAGCAAAGCCCATTGATTCTAGTAAAATGCTATATACCATCATGTTTTGATCTCATCATTAGCAATAGTTTTTATATGGTTTCTTTGATACATTATTATCCAGAAATTTATAAGATTTCATCCAATAAAGCAAAGGCAATTGCTTCTAGTAAAATATTATATCCCATCATGTCATCCTATTTTGTTCTCATCATTAGCAATGGTTTTCATATGGTCTCTTTGACACGTTATTATGTAGGAATTTATGAGATTCCATCTGATAAAGCAAAGCCAACTAATTCTAGTAAATTTTTATATCCTATCATGTTTTGTTCCCATCATTAAATGTGGTTCTTAGATGGTTTCTTCAACATATAATTATGCAGGAAGTTATGAGATTCCATCCAATGAAACAAAACCAACTGATACTAGTAAGTTGCAATATCCTATATCTCATCACGTTTTGTTCTCATAATTAGATTTGGTTTCAGATGGTTTCTTTGACACATATTTATGCAGGAATTTACGAGATTCTATCTGATGAAGCAAAACCAACTAATTCTAGTAAATTGCTAAATCTCATCATTTTTTTCACATTATTATTAGTAATGATTTTCAAATGGTTTCTTTAACACAATACTATGTAGGAAGTTACGATATTCCATCTGATATATACAAAGCCAACTGATTCTAGTAAATTGCTATATCTCATCATGTTTTGTTCTCATCAATAGCAATGGTTTTTGGATAGTTTCTTTGAGTCTTTGACAAGTTACTATGCAGGAATTTACGAGATTCCACCAGATAAAGCAAAACCAACCGGTTCTAGTAAATTGCTATATCTCATCATATTTTGTTCTCATCATTAGCAATGGTTTTCAAATAGTTTCTTAACTTTCTTTGACACATTATTATGCAGGAATTTACAAGATTCCACCTGATGAAGCAAAACCAACTGATTCTAGTAAATTGCTATATCTCATCATGTTTTTTCCCCCGCATTATTAGTAGCAATGATATTCAGATGGTTTCTTTAACACATTATCATCCAGGAAGTTACGAGATTCCATCCAATGGAGCCAAGCCTACTGATTCTAGTAAATTGCTATACCTCATTATGTTTTGTTCTCGTCAATAGCAATGGTTTTTAGAAGGTTTTTTTGACACATTAAGATGCAGGAATTTATGAGATTCCACTTGATGAAGCAAAACCAACCGATTCTAGTAAATTTCTATATCTTATCATATTTTGTTCTCATCATTAGCAATGATTTTTGAATGGTTTCTTAATTTTCTTTGACACATTTTTATGTAGGAATTTATGAGATTCCACCCGCTGAAGCAAAACCAACCAATTCTAGTAAATTCACTATATCTCATCATGTTTTTTTTTTCCACATTATTAGTTGCAATGATGTTTATATGGTTTCTTTAACACATTATTATCCAGGAAGTTACGAGATTCTATCTAATGCAGTAAAGCCAACTGATTCTAGTAAATTGCTATATCTCATTATGCTTTGTTCTCATCAATAGCAATGGCTTTCGAAAGGTTTCTTTGACACATTATTATGCAGGAATTTACAACATTCCACTCGATGAAGCAAAACCAACTAGTTCTAGTAAATCACTATATATCATCATGTTTTGTTCTCATCATTAGCATTTGTTTTTAAATGGTTTCTTAACTTTCTTTGACACATTATTATGCAGGAATTTACGTGATTCCACCCGATGGAGCAAAACCAACTGATTCTAGTAAATCGCTATATCTCATTACGTTTTGTTATTATTAGCAATGTTTTTCAAATAATGTCTTTGACACATTATTGTGCAGAAATTTCTGAGATTCCATTCGATGAAGCAAAGCCAACTGAAGGGGAGCAGGTAATTGTAGTTGATCCATCACCACTGCCAGCAACAACTCCATCACAACAAGGTGTTATGAAGTACGAAATCCTAAAAAGTTTAGTATATGGTGGTTTAATTGAATTAATCACAAGCTTAGGTGTTGTGACCTCTGCAGCTAGTGCTGATGCTACTACATGTAAGTATTTAGCATCTCTCTCTCTCTCTCTCACTGTGAAATAGCTCAGTATATATATTAAACAATTGCAACTACTTTCTCTCTGATTTTAGGACTTTTCTAAGCTAATGATTTGATATATATTTGATTATATTTACTTGAGCATTGTTAACTTAAATCTTATATAATGTATTCAAGTAGCGTGAATTAGTAAATTTATAAAGAAAATTCTTTTTTTTTTTTTTAATAAGAAAAAAATTTCTTACATTGTAAACTAAACAAATGTGTACAACATTGTACACATTTGTTTAGTCTAAAATGTAAGCTTTACATTGATAGTACAATGAAAACCTGTAATTACCCAATTTATAATTCATTGCGAGCATGGTAAAGTTCCTACTTCCAACCACGGGGATTAATGAATTTATTTCTAGTTGCATATAAGTACATCATAGCTATCTAATCAAATTCGAGCCTAAAGCTAATCTTGAGTTCTTGGTTAAGTGAGTCGTGTGATTAGTCTTAGTGATTGACAGACCACCTACAAAATGCAGTACTTAATAAACATGGACTTAACAGTTTAATCCATTGAGAAATTGTACGCATGTACTTTTTAAACTAGAATACATGATGGTTTACTTTTAAATCAACTGTACAGATTTGTTCTTATGGTTGCTTTTATTTGCATAGCTTACTCCCAGTTTTTAACCTATAGATTTGTGTGTCTGTGCCATTGAATCATATACCCAACTATCATTATTATGATATGAAGATTATTGGTAGCTTTTTTATATAATACACAGTACGGCTGATATATCATTTTTGGTCACCAAATCGGTTTTTAGCTGGTTATTAATCAATTCCTGATTGCAGTGAACATTGTAGCTCTGGCATTGGCAAACCTGATAACTGGAGTTTTTCTCATTGGTCACAATGTGAGTTTTTTTACTTTTTTACCTTTTGTCAAAACCTCTCCTTTTGCACTTTGTTTTTTTTAACTTCATTTAAAGTCTCACAAATGCATCAATTCATACCGAATCATCATTTCATTATTTTTATTTTATGAACATCCGTTGGCTTGCTTCTCCCAGAATTATGCCATGAAATCCCATTAATGTATAATTTAATTAAAGGAAGGTATATGATGTCACTAGGCCATGGCTTTCAAATCAATTTACATTGATATAAATAGTCTTAAGATAAAATCAGTATAGCATTGCTAGACCGCTGAAAATCATACTAGGGATCCTTAAAATCTTCTTCTTTCAAGGCAGTACACTTAACCACTGCTATACCAGTCAAGATTCATCAGTAGATATACATTGCATCAGAATATAGCTATTTTGTTGAAGTCTTCCACTCCATCCAACTAGAACACATCCACCCTCTATGGAATTACAAATAGCAAAGGGACTAAGCTATGCTCCCTAAGTGCAATCAATTACTCATTAAATCAATCAAGTGACTATTTAAGATAACGTCTCATCAAAACGAATTACCAATTTCAATTCTAAATTCATTATTTGGGAATAACTATTATAATTAATTCTAAATTCATCAGGTTGCAACATATTGCTATGCCATGCCATATATTGGTTATGTATTAGCCTATACACAACAGTTGCAGTAATGTCTCTGACAATACATGCAGATATTTCCAAATCTTGAAGTAAATTATACTAGAGAGTAGAGATGATTCAATAAATTATCAAATTAAAAATCCTTAATTAAATTTTTTATAAAGGTTGTTCAGAATGACTTAAATTTAGTTGATAATTTAAACTATGTTTTGTGGTATGGAACTTGTTTCTGTTCAAATAGCTTTAACGTTACTGTTCTTGAACTAATACTATAAACTTACAGCTTCAAGAATTGAAGAATGATCAATCTACAGTGGTCTTGAATGAAACAGATGAACAAGTGGATCGGTATCAAGAATTACTGGGACAGAAAAGGAATTTTGTTCTTCATGCCTCAGTTGCCATATTATCATTCCTTGTTTTTGGTTTGGTGCCTCCTGTGGTCTATGGCTTCTCATTTTATCAGAGTGACAACAGAAACCTTAAGCTCGCAGTAGCTGCAGCAGCTGGCCTTTTATGCATCGCAGTACTTGCCATAGTGAAAGCTTACACCCAAAAGCCATCCAAGTGGAGCATTTATATAACAACTATACTTTACTACCTTTCTATTGGGATCGGGGCCTCCGGCATTTCTTACTTGGCAGGTTACCTAGTCAGGAAACTCATTGAGAAACTAGGTTGGTTTGAGTCAAGTGTAGCTACCATTCAGCCAATGAGTTTTGAGAAACTTGCGTGGGAATCCTACTAATATCATGGGTTTTAAACATGAAGCTTGACTCTGTTATTGATGTTGCAGGGTTGCATTCATTGTCATTAGCAGTTCTTTTTTTTTTTTTCCACCTTTGTTATGTTTTTTTGAAGTTGTAGTCCTATATTATTATCATCAGTGCTGTTAAGTATGATCTTACTCCTGAGCAACTGATGCCTATCGATGTCTTTGGATATGAAACATTGGCATTTCGGTGGTTTTGACTAATATTTTAAAGCCACAAATTTACTTTCTGAAGATCAAATTGTAACTGGGCACAATTAGGGGGATCAAGTAAGCAAGTTATTGTTTATTTAAATCTATATGTTCATTAATGTGCTTGCTCCTTTTGTTTAGTTAAATTGCATATTTGTCCATCAGCCTTTGACTTTTGTTTCAAATTGTCCTTATACTTTAAAATGTTTCAAATATATCTGTACTATTTATTTTTTGGATGGAAAATACTAACATAACAAATGGAATTGATAAAAGCTAAGTCACTTTGAATCTTTGATGACATAGAGCCTATGACATGATATAAATTCCATTTGCCACATCAACATTTTCTATCCATCGAATGGCAATATGAACCCTTGAAATAAATTTGAAAGTACAGGGAGTAGTGAGTTATTTTGAAGTATAAGAACAAGTTTGAAACAATTAATCACCAAATATGCAATTCAACCTTTTTGTTTTTATCATTTATTACTTCCTCCCATTTATCCTGTTCCAAGTAACATTCACAAGAGAAATCAACAAAACTTCCTGTACAGGGAAAAGAGATCAACAAAGGTCTCTTCCATATTAATAATATAAGAGCGAGTGAAAGGTGCAAGGTAAACAACCAAACTCCCCACCCCCCCCCCAACCCCCAAACACACACGCGCACACACACAGTGTCTGCAGTTTCATGTGATAGAGATCCAGGGGCTATCGTAATATCAACCTAAGAAATAGTTGTAAGAAACGAGGCTGTGCATTTTGTGCATAACACAAAAGGTACCAAGCCCAGTTCAAATTCAAACAAAACAAAGCAACAGACCCAGGGGTTTCGTAAAGCATGTTGCAATGTGCCACCATCAAGTGACAATTGCGAACATGTGACAACTATATTCTATAACAAATAGCCATGGAACTAAACATTGCTAAACAGGCCAAGGGTTTTTGAATGGTCAATGGAAAAAGCACAATAGAACAGAATTGCTTAGCTATATGAAATACCCATTTGAGCACATCTCGTGAGTTGCAATGTACCATTGAATACTCTGAAAGCGTCTCATTGCTACTTGTAACGCTAATAGCACCTACAATGTACACAAAATTGCTGGATATTCCAGGCAATAAGCACAAAATCTTTATAAAAAAAAAGTAGATGGTACTCAAAAGAAAATTTTCCCAAACCTCAACAATACACATTGCCACCCACAATTACTTTCACCAAACACGGGCACAAACAAGTAAACAATTCTCTTGCCTATATACAGTAAAAAAACATATCGAAGCTATTAATATTTGAAACCTCCAGAGTCTCTCTAGCCCCTACTGATGTTAATTTGATCAACTGGTAGTGCAGAAACTAATATTAACATTGACTTAACAATCATTTCCTTTACATTTTTTTCAGCAACCTGACTGAGGCAAGAGCAAGAAAAATAGAAAAGGAAACAAACAAAATGAGAATTGAAACAAAGCCAATACAGAATGAAATCAAGCAAACAAAAAGCTAATTATTATTAAACTTTGTCTCCACAATTCTATCACAGTCACTGTTTGATTGCGATGAAAAGAAAAGAAACAGAGAAAAAATTAGCATTGGTGATAGTATGAACTCCGAGGTTGAATTATTAGAACAGGGCCAAGGACACATGTTCTTAGCAGAAGGAAACCCTGAGCCTAGCAGAAAACAAAATCAAGAAGATTGGATGTAGCTCTTGTAGGACAGGCATACTTGTTCCCAATCATCTCCTCAATTCATCCTTGTAGTACCTACCCAACTCCCTGAGTTATCCAATACACCAGTTCCAAGTTAGTTTGTAAACATGTAGTATAACCCACGCACAACTTACATTGAAAGGATTGTTCAAGCAGGGTTTGTTAAGATTTCTCCAGATACATATATCACCAACCTGAAACTTAATATCTATAAAAGAAAAACAACAACAACAACAAAAAATGTAAAGAGTAACTAGTAACATGGCTGAGTTTTCATATTCACCTTGAATAGGTTTCTGCACAGTCACAACAAATTAGTTACAGTATATACCAAAGTGCAAAATCAAATGGGCATTAATTAAAACACTATAATTTTGTTGTTGACCTCTTTGTGGTATCACGCTTTTCAAGAATCAATTAAAACATCCATCTCGGGGAAGAATGAACAGCACTTGGCCGGGGTTACAGTTGGGGATACAGTTGGGCTGAAATAGTCATTGCTCCTTTGAGAAGCTGCACTTGTGAATAAATCTTCCTTCCATGGATAAAGCTTCTCTACTTTTCTAGTGATGTTCCCCGAGCTACTGAGTTCCTTTGGACAATGCCTGATCTATTATATTGTAAATTACACAACTCTGGCTCTGTCCCACTTGCTGAAACTTTCCCTCTCTAGTACTTGTATTGTTTCGACTCTCGGCAGTTTCTGAAGAATACACAGTCTCCCCCTCGCTGCTATACCCATGCTGCATCTCTGAAACTTCTAATGGAGATGAACTAGACTGGGCCTCACTTGAACGTCGATCCGAGTACCATGAAAATTTTATTTACACGGTACTCGACTTCTGGAAAATCGATTACAATTTAAATTTTTTTTTTTACACAGTGATCAACAATTAGAAAGCCGAGTACCTTGTAAATTTTTTTTCACCGGTGCTTGATTTCTAGAAGATAAAGTATCTTTAGCATATTATAATTTTTTTTTACATGGTACTTTATTTCTGGAAAATCAAGTACTGTATAAATTTTATTTATTTCTTTATTTATGGTTTTTTTTTTTTAATTTACTAAAGATAAGTACATTGACATATTTTTCTGATATAATGTCAATAAAAATGGAATAATTATATTTTGTTATTTGCCAACAAATTTAATTAATAATGTTGTATCATTACCATAAATAAAATACAATAATAATAAAAACTATATATAATAGGATTATTTGCTCTATATATATACTGTATTTTGCTTTTGTAATTAACGCTCTGTTTGTTTCAATGTAAAATATTTTCAGGAATATATTTTCCAATTTTACAATGTTTGTTTTGCAGTAAAATATTTTCTGTAGGCATTGCTGTTTTGGTAGACTTTGATGTCCATTAGTTCTTTTTTATTCAATAAAGTCCCAGGCTTGAGGTTTGGTTTCTCAAAAAAAAAAAAAAAAAAAGTAAAATATTTTCTGTCAACCCTATCAACCTAAGCAAATTTATGTAAAATATTTTACACTTAAAATTTTGGGAAATCATTTTACATTTGCTCAATCCTTCACACCCCGATACTTATCACTCTTGCAAATATGAAAATGGAAATATTTTCCTGCAAATATTTTACACGTAAAATATTTTACCTTTGCAAATATTTTACATTGAAACAAACAGAGCGTAACACGCTAATTCAAGTTAATCGGAGCATTCATATATTGAACAGAAGTCCCACACTTGTTGTTCAAAATATGACATCAGACGAAGCATGGAGCGGAAGGAAACCTGTTGTAGATCATTTCTGGATTTTTGGGTGTGTTGCCTATGCCCATATTCTAGATGAGAAGAGGAGGAAGCTAGATAACAAGGGAGAAAAATGCATTTTTCTTGGTGTTAGTGATAAGTCAAAAGCTTATAAACTATACAATCCTAGCACCATGAAAATTGTCATCAGTCGTGATGTGGTATTTGATGAAGAAGGCACCTATTCATGGAATCAAAATGGTGTTAAAGAAAGTATTCCAGCAGATTTTGATGATGAAGAGAAAGGGCAGCAGCCAATGGAGAATGAGCAAGAAGAGGAAGTCACTGAAAATGTTCCAATAGCTGATCAAAGCCCACTTGCAACTGAATCACAAAGGCCACAACGTGTTCGAAGAAGACCAGCATGGATGTATGATTATGAGGTAACTGGAATTGATCAATCTGAAGACCAACTCACTCACTTTGCTCTGTTTTCAGATTGTGATCCTACCAGTTCTGAAATGGTTGTCAAAGAACCAAAATGGAGAAAGGCTATGGATGCTGAAATTACAACCATTAAAAGAAATGATACATGGGAGCTATGTGATCTTCCAAAAGGGCAGATGACAATTAGCGTAAAGTGGGTTTACAAGACAAAGCTGAAGGAGAATGGTGAGGCTGACAAGCACAAGGCACGCATGGTAGCTAAGGGCTACAAGCAAGAGTTTGGTGTTGATTATAAAGAAGTTTTTGCTCCGGTTGCAAGGCATGATACAATCAGATTGGTGATTGCTATGGCAACTCAAAACTCATGGCCTATTTTCCAATTGGACGTGAAATCAGCATTCCTCCATGGAGATTTGAAAGAAGAGGTATTTATCGATCAACCCCTTGGTTATGTAAAACTTGGCAATGAGCATAAAGTGTAAAAGTTAAAGAAAGCTCTACATGGATTAAAACAAGCTCCACGGGCTTGGTATAATCGTATAGAAACTTATTTTTTGAAGGAAGGATTTCAAAAATGTCCTTATGAATATACACTTTTTATAAAAATTGAAGATGGAGGAAAGATGCTCATTGTTTGCTTATATGTAGATGATTTAATCTACACTTGAAATAATACAACCATGTTTGATAGTTTTAAGAAATCCATGATGGCTGAATTTGGGATGTCTGATCTTGGCATGATGCATTATTTTCTTGGCATAGAAGTGGTGCAGTCTTCTACTGGAATTTTTATTTCTCAAAAGAAGTATGTGCGAGAAATCTTGGACAAGTTTTAGATGAAGGATTGTAATCCTGTAAATACTCCATCTAAGTTTGGTATGAAGCTAAACAAAGATAATGGAGGAAAGAAGGTTGATGACACTCGTTACAAACAAATAGTGGGGAGTTGAATGTATTTGACAGCAACAAGACCTGATATAATGCATGTTGTAAGTGTGATTAGCAGGTACATGGAATGTCCTACAGAGATTCATCTCTTGGCTGCAAAAAGAATTTGTCGTTACTCGCAAGGTACTAAGGAGTTTGGCTGTTCTACAAGAATGGAGAAAAGTCAAATCTGTTTGGCTTTACAGATAGTGATTATGTAGGAGATTCAATGATCGAAAAAGCACATCTAGGTATGTTTTCATGATGGGGACAAGAGTTGTTTCATGGTCATCAAAGAAGCAACCTATTGTCACATATCATCCACTGAAGTTGAATTTGTTGCTGCAACAGCTTGTGCTTGTCAAGCTATTTGGCTAAAGAAAATCCTTAAAGAGCTGCATTTCAAGGAGGATGGACCTACTCAGATTTATTGTGACAACAGTTCAGCAATAAATTCAGCTTCAATGGATGATAATGTGACAATAAGTTGCTTCTTTGATGACCATGAAACAGCTCGTCCCCATCATGAAAACATACCCAAATGTGCTTTTTTGATCCAGTTTTACATGGTCGAAGCAAACATATAGATGTGAAGTATCATTTCTTGAGGTATCTCACAAATGATGGAGTCATTAATCTTATTTACTACAGAAGTGAAGACCAGATCGTTAATATTCTAACCAAGCCTCTCAAGTTTCCTGCATTTCAGAAGCTCGGGAAGCTACTTGGCGTTTGCACTCTAAATGATTCAATTTGAGGGATGGCGCTTCAAGTTAGACTCTTATTAAACTGAATGTTATGTTTGGATCATCAGTTTAAGGGAGGGATTGTTGAGGAAATTAGTAATTTCCACGTTTGGGTTGTCCTAGTCTTTAGGAGTGTCAGTAAGTATTTCTATTTACCTAGTCTATAGGAGTCTATTTACCTAGTTAACAGGAGTTGGTTTACCTAGTCAATAGAAGTTTGTTGTTGAACGTTGGATAGTGCCTATTTTCATGTTGCTTTCAATAATGTATTAGCCTATTTATAGGCTGTTGATTTATCAATAAAATGCAGAAAAATTTTATACTCTGCTTTCTCTATATCCTCTACTTCCTACTGTTATTGTGTAAAAAACGTCCTTCAGTAATTTTTGTTTTTATCAAATGCAGCTTGTAATACACAAAATGGAAGCACGAAGTTGTCATTTACAAAATGAATTTTAAATTTTTAAACTCATAATCACTAGTCACCTAACAAAATGGAAAAAAAAAAGGAAAGTTTATATAATTGTACTCCCATAAAACTCAATAAAACCAATTAGAGAAGCCAATTTCCTGCCATAAAGAGATTAAAAGGCAGCCAAGCAACAAAACCTATAAAATAAACAGAGGAATAATATTGCTTTAGATTGAGCCGTGTGTCAAAAGACTCATAAGCAAAAACTGAAATCAAGAGAAAGTTAGAGTTTTTTTTTATTGTTGCAGCTAACACAGCACAAACTCTATTGCAAAGTCCACATAAAATTTTCCCCGCCAGTAGACATATCAACATTCAAAACAAAACCAAAGAAAGAAGCTAAAAAAAACTTAATTTACAGAAATTCCTACTCATGCCAAGTGCCAATCAAGACTATATAGAACAAAAACTTGTCTTATTCTTGACTCAGCAACCATGTTTAGATCATAATCCACTTTTGTTAATCTAACTGCCCCACACCAACAAGAGGCATTACATTCAAATTTGATCTGAGATTGCTAACAAAGGACTAAAAGTTAAACAACACAACAAGAAAAAGGGAAAAGAATTGGAACACACGTTTCAAACCATCATTAAGAGACATACATTTAATAAGTGAAACATTTAAAAGAGCTGCCGAGGACCAAAATCTATCAAATAAATTGAACATGGAATGGTAAAGTATGACATACGAGGAAGCATTTATTTAAAAGACATAAGTGAAAAAGTGGACCAATGACAACATATGAAAATTTTTCTTATTGTTGCAGTCAACACAGCCCAAGTTTGAGAACCGCTAGACAAGATTCCAGGACCAAACTGCAAGGATGAGAAGAGGGGGAATATAAGTTCAAGGGCTTTGCCCCAAGGAAAAGAATACACTACTCAATACAAAGAAAAGTTACCTTTACCGTGTTCTCAGCTAATAAAGGCAGTAAAGGCAGATTGTAACAGCAAATTTTTGCAAAAAGGTTCTGATTCAATAAAATATCAGTTATTTTAAGATTATTGGAATATAAACTAGGCATGATCCCCATATGCAAAAATTGAATACCCTTTGCTACTCCTATTGCAGCAACTATAGGTGGCAAAATTTGGTATTTAGACTGTTTTTAGAAATTTTTTTTGTGAACAATATGCGCGTCAAACTATTTAGTTAATTTGACTTATTTTGGAACTCGAGTTTGTCAAACTCGAGTTAGTTGGACTGATTTTGGAACATATAGTGGCGTTTTTTTTAGTGGCGTTTTCTATAAACGCTGCTATAGGCACTAAAAAAACGCCACTATAGTGTTTGCTTTCCAGCCCAAAGTCGAGTTTGGCAAACTTGAGTTTCAAAATCAGTCCAACTAACTAAATAGTTTGACGCGCATTCTATTCACAAAAAAAATTTTTAAAAACAGTCTAAATACCAAATTTTGCCAACTATACGTTGTGTCCAACTAAGAGAGTGTTAAAATGCCCCTCTACCAGATGGAAACAGTGACCAATCATTACATTAAGGTATAAATTAACTCAAAATATCATGGTGGAGAACATAATGCGGCACCTAGATGCCACTATTCTATGGTCTATAATTTAAAGAATGAACAATTTACAGATGGCAAAAAATCACTCACTCGTCAGATGATATCATATATCATATATTGATCTTTACTTGTGATCAAAGGTAAATAAAAGAAAAAATATCAACAATTCAAAGATAGTCTTGAAAATGGGATTTCATGACAGTCCAAGGGTTTATCTCTCCACCGGTCTTGCAGCATCGACTCTCTGTGATGAACGATCTCTCTCTCTCCCTCTCTCTCTCTCTCTGATTCGAAAAAGTAAAAAAGTGAAGTAAATGAAACGTGTAGTGAAGTAAATGAAAAGTAGTTTTCTTTTTGATAGTGAAAAATACGTGGTTTTTTTTATATTAGGCAGGTTTCCATTAAAAAAAATAGATAGTTTTTTTTTTTTTTTGACAAAAATTAGAAGGGGTAATTATAATTTTTAAGTTAATAAAGAATAAATAAATAATCTAAACAATATTAAAATAATAACTAAACAAAAATTAGTGAATTTTTTTTGGAAAATTTAATACATAAATTCATTCCAAATTTCAAATTACAAGGAATGTTTAAAGGACTAGCACAAAAACTAACTCCAATTTAATAAATTTCAAATTACAATTTATACTACAAAATACAAGTGTATGACGATTTGAAAAATATGACGCTTAAAAACAAATTATTAGGAAATATAAACCTTGAAAATTTTGAAAAAGGTTGAAGTCGTTTATATAGAGGAAATCAGTGGCGGCTTTAGAAAATTTTTCTATAGTGGACGTTAAAAGCATTTACATTAGCCTTTTCACACACTCACCCAAATCATATTCTTAATCTTACTGAGCACCTCCATACTCCTCATATATTTTTCCAGAAAGTCTACTTCAAGTTTGATTTTCTTTGGGTTATAGACCTATAGTCCTCTTTTCTACTTATCACCGATTATTCCATATTCCTAATGTTTCTCTAAATTTCCTTCCTTATTGAAACTTTTTCTTTGTACCTTGAAATTCAAATTTCTTAGCCCACGACTTAGCAAATTGGGTTGCTCATTGTAATTTAGATGTGCATATAAGCATTTTTGAGAAGGTTTAGGCCCTTCCCCTCTGTCTTTTAAATTAATATAACTAAAAAAGACACTCAGAAGTGAAGCTCTAATTTGAGGGCCACGATTTGCTTAAATGATTTTTGTTTTGAGAACTAACAAGAAAAAACACACAAAATTACAATCAGCCATTTTGTCAACCTAAGATTTCTCAACCTAAATATGTTTTTCAAATGGTGCGTCCAACTTACATATAGAATTGTTTAAACAATTCCAACTTTTTTAATCTCTGCTCTTTGACGACAATAGATTTTATTAATTGAGTTAATTGAAACCTAGATAAAATAATTCCAACCTATTATTCTCTTCTCAAAAAAAAAAATAATAATAAAAAATAGAAGTTAATAATAATAAAATAAAATATTTAAAAAAATTTAAAATCCAACCTACTCTTAACTTAATCATTACCATAAGAAGAGAGCAGCACTAGAGAGTAGAGTAAAAACAGTACAGTAAGGATAAATTGGAGGAGCCTTGATTGGGGTGGCTCAACATTTATTGATTAATCAATTCAAATCCATCCCTTTTCATTAATAAATTGTTTACCAACCAAAACATTAATGGAGAATATGCTTAAAGATTTATCGCACATGTGAGAGATTATAAATTAGATCAAACAAAGAAGAAAATTGGGCTACTCCACTCCCACTCGCATTGATTACTAAAGCATATAATACAAGGTAAAGACATTATTGTCGAACTCTCATTAATGATCTCTAACAACTTCATAGGTGCTCAACGTGTTTAGAGATTCTTAAAATAATCAGAAATTAATGTTTCAAGTTTTAGATCAACAGTAAATAGTGAAATAAGAGATTTAGGATTTGATCCTTACTTACACTCAAAACTAATTAGTGTCTTGATCTGATAATAAAGAACGTTCATTAGGAATAGATATCATAAGTAAAATCTATTTCTAATAAAAAATAGAGCAATGCTACAATATATTATAAACTTTTTTACAACTTTTTACAAACTGTTGAGATGACAAATTCTTACTGGTTCACAAATGAGCCCACCATCGACATTATTTTTTTTACTTACTAATAATCTCTCACTACAACAATAATTTGTAAAAACTTTGTAACTCTGACATTTTTCCAAACTAATATTCTTATATATAAAAAAAAGGGTTTTGTAATAATACATTATTGAATTTGTTAAAAACTTGCTAGTTTGAATTTTTTTTTTTTTTTTTTTTTTTTGAGAAGAACAAACTAACTTTTTTTTCGGCTGAATAACAAACTAACTTATTTGGATCCACACGACATATCCATGTTAATATTTGCTCAATAATAATAATAAATTCATTAGTGATAACAGCTATCCTATTCTTATTAATTGTGCCAACTGCCAACCTTATTATGTCACGATATGGAGGATTTGTAAATGCAACAAAAACTTACCCATGTAGAGAAATTATAGAGTCATCTGGTGGACCACGTCATTTGTCTATCATTCCACTAAAAAACTTCAATTTGTTTAAAATTGCTGGGTCAGTAATTAATTTCTGTTTAAAAATTTTTTCTAATTAACAATTTTAAACAAATGGAAGTTTTTTAGTAGAATGGTGGACCACATCATTTGTCCATCATGTGGATCTTATAATTTCTCTTTTAGATTTATTATTGGAGATATACTACCTTAAAGTCTTAAACAGAAGGCAGCGGCACATGGCCTAAATCTCACTTTGTCAGCCTAAGATCACCTTTCAACTTTCCATCATTCTACTAAAAAACTTCAATTTGTTTAAAATTACTGAGTCAATAATTAATTTCTATTTAAAAAATTTTTCTAACTAACAATTTTAAACAAGTGAAAGTTTTTTAGTGGAATGGTGGACCGCATCACTTGTCCATCATGTGGATCTTATAATTTCTCTTTTAGATTTATTATTGGAGATATACTACCTTAAAGTCTTAAACAGAAGGCAGTGGCACATGGCCTAAATCTCACTTTGTCAGCCTAAGATCACCTTTCAACTTTCAATGCTTGCATAATTTTTTAAGGAGTCACATGAAAAACCCAAAAAAAAAAAGCCATATAGGTATATATATCATCTACATACCCCATATTTGGGCCTCATACTAATCTTAACTTCTTGTTTTGTACTGAATCATCTACCCAAACCTATCATTCCTTTCAGCCATGAATACTACTGGCAGTTAACTTTTTCATTTTACATATGTTGGTTTTAGTTATTAACTATTTCCTCAATGCAGTGAACATTATAGCCTTGGCATCGGCAAACCCGATTGGTGTACTTTTCGTCATTGGTCATAACGTGAAATTTTTTATTTGTGTATAACTTTTTTGTCAAAACTTCCATTTCAAGTCTCACAATTCATCAATTCATACAAGGTCCTTTCATTTTTGTCCCCAGAAACTTCTCCTTCAACTTCATCAATAAACAAGACAATTTCAGTAATGCCTCTGATGATACATTCAGATATTCTCCAAATCTTGACATAAATTGTCTTTATGGTTTAAGGCATTGATTCTTAGGCACTCCTCATTGTAAATCATACATACACATCACTCATTTCATGTTTTAAATATGAACATCAATAAAAAAAAAAATATGGACATCATGTATGAAATTGTGGATATTGTATATACAGAGTGTACATTAACAAGTATGAGATAACAATTACTGTGTTTTTTTAGCTAAGTTATACAATCAAAAAATCCTTAATTAGATTTTTTGTAAATATTGTACAACATATCTTAGATTTAGCCGATAATTTGAAGTATGTTAAGTGGTATGAAACTTGTTTCTATAAGTATAGTTTTTAACCCTACTGATCTTGAACTAAAATTATAAAATTACAATTAAGGAATTGAGGAAGGATGAATCTAAAGTAACTTGAAATCGAATGGAACCGAAGAACAAGTGGATCGATACCACGAAGTGTTGGGGCAGAAAAGCAATTTCATTGTGCATGCCTCAATTGCCATATTATCATTCCTTGTTTTTGGCTTAGTGCCTCCTGTGGTCTATGGCTTCTCATTTTATGAGAGTGACAATAGGGAACTTAAGCTCGCAGCAGTTGCAACAGCTTCTCTTTTATGCATCACACTACTTGTGTCACGTCCCAAACCCAAAAGGGTCCAAAGTATAAGAAAAACATCTCAAAGGTACCTATAGATTTTGTTCCTTTTGGCAATTCAATCCAAATAAAATCATATCAAGTACTAATATCAAGAATTATAATAATAATTCTATTAAATATACTCTCAAAGTAAGTTAGAGCTCTATACAATAAATACAATGACCATTGGTCACAAAAGAATGGAGGTCTGAATAAATAATTACATATCATCAACTTGTCCCATTAGTGGAAATAAAGGCATAACCACTATTAAATACAAAAGAATTGGGTCAAGCCTACTCTAAGTTATACATCATCAATTATCTCCATCATAAAAGTCAACCTCCATTAGCAGTTAGTCTAACTACTGCTAACCACCAAAAAGCTATCTCAAAATGATAGTTGCCTACTCTGAAAAAGTTTGTAAAATAATAGAATAAGACAGATCCTAGTAAGTAGCATAATTAATGGGGGTGGGGGAAATGCAAGTTTCATATTAATGAACATTTTACAGACATGCTAAAATTTGGGAATTTCCATTTGAATTCTGCAAAATAAATTTCCTTAACATCATGACAAGAATGATAGACATATTGTACCACCAAACTTTCTAAAGTAACTATGAAACTACATATTATTCATTGTGAGCCATAAAATATCCAATACCATTTCAAATCAAGAAACCTCACCTAAGGCCACATGACAAAGTCGTCACACAAACGAGGTCATCACACAGACGAGGTAATCACCAATATCATGGCACAATGACAAAACCACATCAAAAGCTCACAAGTTAAAGTATTTGAAATACATAGTTCACTTCCAAGTAATTTCATAAAATATTTCAATAACCAAATAGCCACAATATTCTCAAAGTCTTCTAAACTATTTCATGTCATAAATATTTTGCGAGAATTTCCCAAATAATACAAGCTAAGATAAAGCATCTTTAGAATTTGCAAATAATGCAATAAATTTATAAAATCCATTCCCAAGAATTTTATAAAAGATGCTTGTCTTTTCTATGCTAACAAATTATGCATTTCCCCATATGCAGTTACAAATATGATGCCCCTTTTCACAAAAAATCACCTACATTAAAGTTACAACACAAAACTTTCTAGGTAAATATAGTTTCCATGACAATTTCCTAAAATGTGTTTAACCCAAAAACAATGCTTTATGCAACATGGTTGTTTCCAAAAAATCCCATTAAAAAGCTACTTACCTTGCAACCCGCAAAAAGCTTAGTTCCAAAATTCCAAATGAGATTAGCTAGAATTTAAACAATACTAAAAAAACCTATCACGATAAGCTTAAGGCTTGACATTTTATCTTGCTACGAATTATAAATCGCTAGATAAGAAAGGTTAAGCCATGATTGCCATGTTAGTCACCTCTCTTAGCAATTCAAGGTTCACTATTGTTCCTCGTGAGACTAGGAAGTTCTGGCTGTCCACGGTTCCCCTGCACCCCAACAAGACCTCGGAGCCAATAAGTAGGGTGCTACTATGATCACGTCCAAGTAGGATTGTCACGTTGGTCGCCCCCCTATCCTTTTTTTTTTTAATTTAAAAATACAAAAAAAAAAGGAAAAAAAAAAAGAAAGAAAGAAAAGTTAAGCCATGATTTGTTTTTTAAGACAACAAGTGTGACAACTAGCTTTAATAGAAAGGGTGTAAGCTTGATTTGTATTGTATTGCTTGATATCATTCACGTGTAAATGTAACGACAGACAACTTGTAAAAATGGTTATACTTGAACGCTTGTAATCTGATCTTGCTAGTGGCGGTTCTCGGAATTTTTTTTAGAGGGGTCAATAGTGTTGTAATTTTTGTGTGCTAAAAGTGGTGCAAATTTTTTGCTAATAAATAAGAAAAGTATTTGGAAAAATAATTTCATTCTGCGACCAATGGCAAAGTAGAGAGAATGTTTATTTATTTATTTATTTATTTTTAAAAACAAAGCAGCAATTTTAAGAGTAGAGCTACTGACACAACACTTTCACAATAAAATTTAGGTGGCAAGTTGTTAAAGATATGTAAAAAATGATGTTATTTGTGGCTTTAAATAAAAAACAATTAAAACTTGCCACTTAACCTTTATTGTAAAATTAGTGTGAAAATAATATTGTGAAAGTAGTACTAAGATGATCATATTCAAGCTTATTTCAACTGGGATTAAACAAAATTTAGGATTAGGGTTTTCAAAATTTTATTTTAGGGGTTAAAACAAAAGAATTTAATATATAGATATATATATATATATATATATATATATATTTATATATAATTTTTGTTTTTTGGCCAGGTCAGGGGGTTCACTTGAACCCCTTGGGCTAGCTGTAGAGCTGTCCCTAGATCTTGCTAATTATTTGCACCATAAATATAAGAGGAGCGAGCATGCACCAAGTCACTATACTCTGAGAGCACCTAATAATTTTTGCTAAAACAGCTGGCAAAAAATAGGAATTAGATAGCTAGATAACTGTAATAAATAGTGGCAATTTGGGTTGGTAATACTTGAAGAAGGCAATACGGACTTGTTGCACTCAAAAGCAAATCCTGCATTCAGCAAATTTATCAAATTACACCTATCTTAACAGGATATAAATCCAGAATTTGTAACCTGCAAATCCCAGAATTATTTTCCATTGTTAAATTTGCAATATCTTCAAACGAAGGAATCATTAAATTCGATTCTCCAAATCTCGATTCCAAATTCTCTTATCAAACACATGACTATTATTCACGCTTTCCTTCTTAGATTTGAGTCTAGTTTCTTTTGTAGGTTTAAAAGTGCATAAAAAACTGCCAATATTGAGTTTCGAGCTTGAATCTCTAAAAAAATCCAAGTGTAACATGACTAAATTTCCTTTAACTAATACATGACCATACACATAAAAGAGAAATACTAAATTAATACAAATTTTACCTCAAAGAGCTTAAATATATACGAATGGTTGAATTATTTTTTCGTGATTGGTGACATGTCAATTTATAAAACATATATCATAAAACTTGTAATAGATATCCAAAATATCACTCCAAAAAAATTCCTCAATTTTATATTAAAAAAAACCCCCACATTTTACTCAACTAACCCCAAAAACCTCCAACATCAGCTAATGTAAAATTATGAAAAAATTCTATATTTTCTACAATAACCTTGTAAATACACACAATTACTGTAACTTTGTTTTTCATCTCTTGGTCTCATTAAATAGTGGCTGGACTAGGATTTCAATTTAAGGGGAACAAAATTGAAAATAAAGCTAATCTGAAAAATATTAGTCAATATTAATAACAAAATAAATAACAATTGTAAACTAATGTAACTGCCAAATAAAATCTAATATAAATGTAAATTGTAATATTTTATCAATCTAAAAGACTAAAAGTGTTAAGAGGACAAAATAGTATATAAGTTTACTTTCCTTGATTGCTTTCAAAAAATATAAATTGAAATTTTTTTTACTCTTATAAGTATTTAAAATTTGAGTTTGTAACAAAAATCCAAAGTTTGGAGGGAGCCATAAAGAAAACAAGAGATGGAAGAGAAATAAAAAATAATGATGGTTTGTGTCTTACAAGAACATTAAGTAGTTCATTATTATTTTGTAAAATAGGGGACCCATTAATTAAAATGGCATGAGACATAAAAAATTGAAATAATTATAGAGTCACAAAAAAAATTTACAAAATATTTTCATTTGTAGGAGCTTTTTACTCCCTTTTGTACCATGCTAGCTTCATTCCTTTTTTATATTTCCAGTAATTATATGCTCAATTTTTTTTTTTTTTTACTTAGAATTGTAGAGTGTTGTTTTGTAATTATTTATGTTAGGAGGGGCATATCTTCTCAAGATATAGGTTAAGCATACAAGGAAACTTTTCTGAAATAGTCAAGGAAGGCAGTTGCCCCTTCTTACCCTCTGGCTCTACCATTGTTATCAGATTTTCTCTCTTTATATGAAGATAAAAATAAAAAACAATTATTTAAATAAAATAGAATATATAATAAATAATTTGATGTAAAAGTTTTTAAATTGACTATGTAAATTACAAAAAGTGGATTATTATGTTAAAAAAAGAGCAGTAACCTTCCAAACGGCAGGTGACCCATAAAGGGTTGCAATTAGGGAAACCCTAGTGTTATCCCCATTCTTTGTAAATATGCCAACCTTGTTTTGTCATGATGGTACGGAGGAATTGATTATCAGCAAATAATTAACCAATGTGCCAGCAAGGTAGCACTTATTGTATAAAAGAAGTAATGGAATTTTCATAATTGAGAAAATGAAATGAGATTTTATATATATATATATATATATATATATATATATATATATATAAAAGATAGAAATTCTACTCTAGAATAATCTAAGTATATATGTAACTTTTAATTGAGATAAATTCCTTCTCTCTTTTTTTTGAATGTGGTAGTCCCATTCAATAAAAGAAAAATTTTATTAGTATAGCTAACTAGACTTTTACTCATTTTTAAAGTGAAATTGTTCGAGTTCAATTGGAAAATAAAATGCGATGACAAATCCATTTTTTGTTAATAAATTTTTTTTATATGTTTTAATTCTCACATATCTATTATTTTATGTTTTTTCACATTACCTTTTATGTGTTAAAATATGAATATTACTATAGTTATAATTGAGTCCGGTTAACGGGTGCTGCATAGCACCCATTAAGTCTGCATGATTTTTCTAAATTAGCATGGGAAATCAAGAAAAACAACAACACATTAATGATGTGTGTCAGGCAGCATAAAAAACAACAAATATTGCATGCTTTTACTTAAATACCCTTTCAACCATTTTTACCATCTCCTTTTTATCTCTCCCCCATCCTTTGGTTTCTTCATTCATACTTATCTTTTGATTTTTTTTTTCCCCTTTCCTACACGGCTATGTCAAGCGTAACATGAAGGTAACGTCAACCATTTGTTATTATTATTATTATTATTATTATTATTATTATTAGGGGTAATTACACTAAATCCACCTGTGATTTGGGCGAAAATCACTTTGCCTACCCGTGATTTAAAAATGTCGCTTTACCCACCTGAGGCATATTCCGTTTGTTTTCTGTAACCCACCTCTGTTAAAATCAAGGGTGAATCGGTATTTTTGCTCAAATTTTATGTCTCTCCCAAAACAAAAAATAGCACAAAAATGCAAGAGAAACAAGATCAAAAGGAGGGTTTTGTGAAAATTTATCTCACTCTTTCTTTTCTCTTCTCAGTCAAACTCCCTCTCAATTCTCAAAACTCTTCACCAGAGTGGGTCTACCGGCGTGGGACGTAGGCATTTGGCAGATCATGGTGTTGAGATCGACTTGTGTGGGGTGGTGGAAATGTGGCAGATCAGTGTCTCGTGGTGGCGTTGGTTGCTAGGTTTGGTACAGTGGTGGGTTGTGGTTTGGGTATGCAATCTGTGTCGTGGTGGTTGCTAGGCTTGGTTCATGTGTTTTCTTTAAGTTTTGATGATTGTTTTTTTCGTGTACTCGATTTTTCTAAGATAAAGGTGTTTCAAATTTGGAAGATGAATAGAGGGAGGACAATCAAGAACAATTAAGCCTTTCAGTTCAAAAACCTCGAGTGATTCGTAGTTGAAAAGACTACGCGGCAACTCACAAGTTTTGTTCCTTTTAACCAAGAGGTGGAGTTCTTGGACGCCATACTCGATTGCATAAGAAACCCATGTAAGAACATGGCTCTGATTAACATCAACAAAACAGAGCACAAGTCGGAATTTCTTCACAAGAAATGGTTTGCGAAGAGCCAAAACTCTGAACACAAAATCATCGTCTCCAAAATCAAGAGTGGGGACCATAGTCCAGAGCTGCTTCCACCTTGTTGCCAAGATTGTTGTGGCAAATGCATGTTTGGTTGGGAGGAATGAAAGGATGTGGCAAATCAGAGAATCCAGTAAATCGTTGATCCTATCAACGTATTTTTTTTTTTTTTTTTGCATTTTGATTTTGATTAGGCCATCACTTCTAGTCAAGGTTGGAAATAATCCAAACTGAAAAGCTGAAGAAAGTTTCGGTTATTGTTTGAGTTTTGGTTGCTATTGTTAAATATATTATTAGCAACGCGATGTGTTATATCATGTTGTATATGCTAGAATGGATGCGGAAGAGAAAGCATAAAACAGAAACATAGAGAACACGAGGGTTACGTGATTCAACCTTGTCAGCCTACATCCACGGAGAAATCCCTTAAGGGTTACAACTTTATTGTGTAAGAGTGTAGTACAATAACTTGTGTTACAATAAACCCTAACATGAGTATGTATAGGCGACTAAACCTTAGACTACTAGTACAAGTAGAACTGGGCTTGGGCCTATTACATTGGGCTAATATATGTCTAATATATATCTCTAACACCCTCCCTCATACTCAAGGTGGAAGCTCGATGAAAGCTTGAGGTTGGATAAGCATGAGAAGATTACTTGGAGATGTCTTGAAGAATGCCTTTGAAGAAACCACAATGAAGAATATGTCAGTTGGTTTTGATGAATCTAGAAATTTGGAATATATTTAGGCATATTATGTGAATTTTAATAATATATATTGAAAAGAGAGTGCTTGCAAGAGATTGAACATATATAAGTATAACTAGTCGACCCAATCCAACTAGAGCCATGTATGTTTATAAGAGATTAAATATATAAGTTTATTTTGAATTCTTTTTTTTTTGTTTTACTATTCCACTAATTTTATCTATGTATTCTTATTTTTTTTAGATAAATATTTTCTTTAAATGTTCCATCTCATGAATATTTGAATTTAGGAGTCTTATTTCTTTTTAAAAAGTTATTTTTTTGGAGGCTAAAGCATAATAATAATAATAATAACAAATGGTTGATGTTACCTTCATGTTACGCCTGACACAGCCGTGTAGGAAAGGGGGAAAAAATCAAAAGATAAGGATGAATGAAGAAACTAAAGGATGGGGGAGAGATAAAAAGGAGATGGTAAAAATGGTTGAAAGGGTATTTAAGTAAAAGTATGCAATATTTGTTGTTTTTTATGCCACCTAACACGCATCATTAATGTGTTATTGTTTTTCTTGATTTCTCAGACTAATTTAGAAAAATCATCTAGACTTAACAGGTGTTGTCCAGCACCCGTTAACAAAAGCCATAAACATATACCAGATTTAAGAGTGATAGTAGATAATAACTAAAACATGATGTTCATAAATTAAATACAATCCATAAGTTTGAAGCTAAAACATTGAAATTAGAATACAGGGAAGGGGGGCAGAGAGCAAAGAGCAGAGAGAGGCAGAGAGTAGAGAGGCTATGAGGCAGTGATGGTTTTTAGGGTTCTTTTTTTTTTTTTTTTTTTTTTTTTTTTGTTTAAAGATGTTTTTGCACTCTTTTTTTTAAAATAATTTTTACTTGAATCTCGGACTGATTCAAAGCTGGTATTGGCCTATACAGGCTAAATCGATCAGTTTCAGGCAGTCGATACGATCTAATTCGACCTGAATCGGCTTGAATCGGTGCTATTCGGAAAGGAAAAAAAAAATCTAACGCGGCAGCCGACAGTGGCATTGCCCCCCGCACCCTTCGTTAAGCCACATTGGACGTTGGTGCAGCACCCCTGTAGCCGCGTCGGTACTTTCTAGGTGATGGCACAAGTGATGAACACCCCATCATTACTTTGTGTCACCAACATAAACACCATTGTCAACATAAATAGTATCTCCATTACTACAATCACCATTGCATTCTCCACCAGCACACCATCATAATTATATCCACTACCACCACACTACTTTTAACTCTGACACACTATCATCACCATCACCACCACCACCACCACCATCACTTTTGTCACTTTTATGTCTACATAAAATATTAATTGTTTTTCATGTGAGTCAATCTTTAAAAATAAAAAAAAGTTCATTTCTAGAGTCATAATCGAACATTGAAAAAATAATATAAAAACAAACAAACAAATCATTTTATTAGAAGACCTTATGAAAGCATTATTTACCATAACAAGTCAAAATTTGACATGTGGGTTATGAACATAATAAACATGCAATCCAACGGTTAGATTTTTAAAATTCACTTTTAATTTGAAAGATTCATCTCCAAACCTTTTCCTTTCATTATTTATTTATATATTTATTATTATATAAAATTTAAATTATGGAGGACCCAAGCTTCTCCATAGCCAACTCATAAACTATATTACTACTAAGTTTATTTAATAATTAATACTAAAATATAATGTATTTGCTTTCAAAAAAAAAAAAAATCCATCAAGCAATCATACACTACACACAAGCAATCAAAAACTTTAGCCCAAACAAAAAAGCTCACTGTTAGCTATTCTGTTATAAAAAAAAAAAAAAAAAAACTTTAGCCAAAAACTCACTGTTAGCTTATTCTTTAAAGACCCTCCCTAAAGAGTTACCATAGTTTTTTAGTAGAGTTGTGATATGCTTTTGTGTTAGAGCCCCCTTCCCTCTCTCTTATATGTGTGTGTTTGTTTCTCAAAAAATAATAATAATAATAAAATAAAAAGTTTATTCTTTAAAAGGCCAAAGGGGATTTGGAATATAAGAACAATCAACGACAAATACTAGAAATTATTTAATCACGTGCAAAAAGACTACTTTGCTCATGCTAATTAAAGCCATAAATGTAACAACATTTAGATTACAAATTTGATAACAAATTCTTAACAAATTCATAACTTATATAAATAATCCGATGGCAATTAGACAACTTTATTGAAATATAAATAACATTCGAGGATTACATTGGGTCGTACCCGTACCTCAATTATGCCCTTAGAAACAAAAGCTTTATTTTACACCTATAAAGTAAAAATAAACCTTGACGCACGCATTTTCAATTGCATTCAGGTCCAAGCTTGGCTTTATTTTCATTTTCCCATCAATTCTTCTTCCATGAACGAATCAGCACAGAGACATGCAGCGTCGACCGTATTGCAGATATAGATAGTGCGTATATAACAGAAAACAGAATCACAAGGATTAAAGAATAGGTAAATGCAAAAGAAATCGGGAATATGAGTGCCAGCGAAATAACATAACAGAGAGAGAGGGAACCAAGGGCTGCGCGGAGTATAACATACCCGGATGGAATGATGAGAAGAACTATTGTGTATGAGAGCATAAATGTCAAAGTATTTGTTATCAGGAAGACCCAAAAAAATAAAGATATACCGCGAATGGCTGTCCCTGCCATGTTTGGAAGATAAGGAAAAGTTTCATTGAAACCTCTGTAATCTGGTATTGTAGCATTGGGCAGATTGCTCCATGGATTGTAGTAATCTTGCCAAAGTCCCCCTGGAGGGCTCAGTAGTCCTTGATAAGTCACTGTCATAAGCAAGGTAGCAACCACCAAAACCACATTGCGCCTGTCGTCCGATATTTTCGCCCATTTATCAACCTGGAGTAATCGTCTTTCCTCGAGAGATAAGACTATGAAGCGTAGGTAACGTGCACATTTATTAACTTCAGCACGCTGTAACATTTCACTGATCTCCCTGCTGCTGCTCAGCAGCTCTACTTCTTGTCGTTTTTCCAAGATGTCCCCTGCTGTATGATCCTTCACATTCTTGGCATTTATATCAACACCAGAATCTAGTAACAGCCTCACAGCCTGCATAATGTAGTCTGATACACCGTCACTAATTTCATCAATGTAAATTATTCAAATCTTGATATATAGTTGACACCATCCCTTTTGTTAATCCAAATGCATTAACTTTTTTACCATTAGTCTATACTCTGTAGCAGTAGATTATAACTAATAATAAAAAGTCTGTAGGCAGTACACCATAAACAGAGCAAGAGCGAGAGAGAGCGAGAGAGGAAGAGTGCAAGAGATATGTACCGCCGTACTGGCGATGGTGGTCGCCGGCTTGGACTGAAGCCGGAGCCCAGAAGAACACAGACTCACGGATTCACGGTTATTTGATTGGCGACGGAAAGGAGCAGGTCCACTACAAACACAGTAACTAGTCGGATTTGTTTTGGTTTTTTTTTTTTTTTTTTTTGTTCTCTGGTGATTTGGAATATATTAAAGGAGTAATTTAGGTTTTGTTACTTGTTAGCGTTTGGACAGCCAGGGGCCCAGGGTGAATGGGCCATTATATGGATAGTACTTTTTTTGAGAAACATTATATGGATAGTATTTATTTACACTAATTTAATTTTATTCTTTTGGTACCAACTTAGCTCTTTGGGTTTTCTGGACTGCTTAAAAATTTCAAGAGCTAAAGTAATCTTATGATTTTTTTTTTTTTTTGGAAGACAATTAATCTCTTGATCTAAATTTTACCTTTTGAGAGGCAAAATTCGAAAATTTCTAGGGGGCAGAATGCAAATTTTCTTCAAAAGCTACAAGTGTTTGAACCTACTCTAAGGAAAATTTTAAAAAGCTGGGGGGCCATGGCTCCCCCTGGCTCCGCCAGTAGAAGAAGAGATATTTTTAAATTAAAAAAAATATTAGTATCTTATAGTATTTTAAGGATTAACTATATTATCTTATATTTTTCTATTCTTGTATAATATGTTTGAAATTATTTAAATTTTAAAATTATTTTAAAGAAGGATACTGAAATTTCCTAATTATACAAAATGAACTTTTATTTTCGTTTCAGCTTTAAAGACCAAAGTCAGCTACTCGTACCAAAAATGCAACAAATGATAAATTATTAGTTAAGACATATAGTGACATGGTCAAATTATTTTATTTTGAGCAAATTACAGGTTATTCATATGTGGTTTGACCTAAATTTAAGTTGTTTATTTGTAGTTTAAAAATTGGCATATTGCCCTCAACTTATTACTTTTTGCGTTCAAACATAAAAATAAAAATAAAAATAAAAAAACATAACAAAATCAAAGAAAAAAAAAGATCAAAAAGTAGCATTTGTAAAAATTTAGAAACTTGGGCTCATTAACTTCAATAGAACAATATAAAGTATAAACTCTAAAAGTTATGAGTTGTATCCAATTAAGAGGTAAAACAAAAAGAGACCAATAACAATCTGTATACACAACAACTCTGTAGCTAGATCAAGCAAAATTAAAAACAAGACAAGAAATCAAGTTCCACAACCCCACCATGAAAAGATAAGAAATCGCAGCTGCAAAATAAGAAAACAATCCAAGTTTTGAAAAGCCCCCAGTATTCAAAGGAAAACCACAAGCCTATCTCTACCGTTACTCTGTCACAAACTTCTTCAAAATTCAGACAAACCATTCCAAACTCTCTGCAAGAAAATTAAAACCCCACAAAAAAATAATAAATAAATAACAGAGAAATTGGAGAGAACCAAATGGACAAAGAAGAACCACTGTTTCTATTTCCATCACCACATCTCTTATCATCCTCATCTTATGTTTTAAGGAAAAAATAAATGAGGTGGGTTACCAAACTTTAACGGAACTTACCTTAAGTGGATAAAGTGTCAATTTTTAAACTATAGGTAGGCAACTTAAATTCAAGTCAAATCACAAGAGGGTAATCTGTAATTTGCCCTATTTCAGGATAACCAAATAACTCAAAAATTTTGTTTCATTTTGTTTTATTTTTAAATTCTTATTTAGGGTCCGTTTGGATACAGCTTATTTTACTAAAAATTGAAAATTGAAAACAATATAACAAAATAATTTTTAAATGTGCAAATAGTACCATGTGACTCATTTTTAATATTTTTTTTCTGAATAAAGTGGTTGTGGATCCCGTGAACAATGCGGAACAATGCGTGAATAGTGCACTTTGTTTCTAAAAGCTGAAATGCATGCATAAAATTCTTTTTTTTTTAAAAAAATGCAAGACACCAGACGCAGGATAATTCCTATCCAAATGCTCACTTAATCTCTTGATAAATCTTTATGTAGTTCATTTTCTTTCTATCTTTAATTTTCCTCATCTTTTAATTTTTGTTGGATTTCCCGTGAAGTTAGCTAACATTGATCTTTGAAGTTGAATGGGAACAAGAAAAGTCACATTAATTTTGGATCCATATTATATGATTTTTTTTAAAACTCTATTTGCTAAAAATGCTAATATGAGAACAAGGTCTAAAAAAACATAAATCTTTGAAAGAATTGTAAAATGGAGAGGTTGATAGTTTTGAGATCTAACCAGAGTTCAACCGCAATAATGTCATAACTAATTTGATATTAACAAAATACAAAAAATAAAATAAATTTGTAAAAAATAGTAACCTTGATTAAAAAAATTATCTACTAATAAAAAATGAATAATTTTCAAACATATATACTTGAGAAAAGAAAATAACAAGATAATAGAGTTGATCCTTCAAGTACATGGCATAATTAAATGGAAAACAAATATTTCACAATTTCTAACAAAATTTTTATTTTATTTTGAGTGAAGACTAATTAGTGATTAAAATAAAATCATAAAATGAAAAATTATATATGTTATGATAAAAAAATAAAATGAAACTTTATTTATTTTATTAATATCTTATAATTGGTATTTTTTTTTCCAATGGAGAAAATCAAGATTTAAATCCATCATTTCTCCTTGTAATAATTATTGTGTTAAAAAAAATGAACTTATATTTTATTAATTGAAACTCCTAATTCTTTTAAGAACAAATATTTTTTATTCCAAAACAAGCATCAAAATCTAACCCACGACTTTTTTGCCAAAATAATCCAGTGGTTTGGTTCTTAAAAAATAGAAACCTGTTGCCAAAATACTCAAATTAATCTATACCCTCAACTTTTTCTTTGGCAAAAATTTTTCATAACATTCAGGTGGCTAGTTTTAAATGGTAAACATCAAAATGATGTATGTATGTATCCATAAATATATATATATATATATGAGAAACAAATTTCAATTTGTCAATTTTGAAATATGTTGTAAAAAATATCGTATAATTAGCATTGCTCTAAAATCTTTGACATGTATTTATGGTTATAGCAATGGCTAGGACACTTGCTTCATATCATTCACAACGCAAATTTCAGGTTAGTAAATAATTGAGAAAAGGAGAGAGCTTTCCTCGGGCTGATTTGTAGATACGGCAACATGCAACACAGTGTTGCCTTCCTCATCCTTCCAGTTCAGTATTTTCCTCTTCCATAACATGGTATTTTTAGACTTGTTTTGTTGGAGCCGTTCCACCAAGTGCTTAAAAGCCTCTAGCTTTTCGCATTTTACCGCAACATGTAAAGCAGTCTCATTTCTAATCGTCACATCTTCAATAGAATCAGGACAGACTTTTAGAAATTCGACTAATAGATCAAGGTGATCCTCTGTTGCTGCTGCATCATGCAAAGGAGTCATACCCTCCCTTCCTTTGATACGAACAAGGTCCGCATCAACCTTTAGAAGCCAACGCACCACCTGGGTTTTCCCATTCAGTAAAGCAACGTGAATGGGGCTAAGCCCATCTGGATTCAGCTTCCTGACAAATGAGGGCTTTAATCTTAGCATCTCCATGGCGAATGGGATATGCGTCTCCGTAGCAGATGCAACTTTGTGCAAAGGAGTTTCAACAAATGGTAGCTCATCAATGTGCTCCAAAAGTTTTACATCCTCCTTAATCAAGTTGTAAAAATCATTAATATCCCCCCCTAAAGCAGCCTGGTTCAACCTCTCAATTCTCACAGCCTGGTTCAACTTCTCAACTCTCCCATCCTCCATTTTATAGAGAAGGCTGATATATTAAGGCCTAGGGTTTCCTTGGTATGAAAGAAGATAATGAAAATTTAATGGTTATATATAACGGCTAGCAGGAGTGAACAAAATGATGGGAGTACTAATTACGTTCTTTGCTAGAGCTAGGGGTCTCTTTTTATAGAAGCTGCAAGACTAGAGATGAGGAGCAAATTATGTTCTTTGCAAGAGATAGGGGTCTCTTTTTATAGAAGCTGCATAGGGCTGTACAGCGGGTAAAAGACCCGGCCAAACCGACCGGATTCGGGTTTCTCTCTCATAAAACCTGACTAGTCGATTCAGGTAGCTGGTTCATAGGTTAAAAATCTGTAAAATCCGATCTGACCGATAGTTTAAGATGATAAAAAAATTAAAAATTAAAAAAAAAAAAGTAGATTATCTGTACATCACGTGAAGTCTGAAAAGAGAAATACTACCAAAGGAAGATCAATTACCATATTCACATTCGTTTAATTTCTGTCTACTACAGGAGAAATTATTGCTTCCTCCTGGACAGGAGAAATTATTGCTTCCTCCTGGAGGACCACATCGTGGTCCTCCCAGCTCCTCCCACCCAATAGGAAAGTGCTACTTAGTTTAAATTTATGACTCAGCTCCACATCACCAATTAACCATTAAATTAACTCTTGTTAAAAAACCAAACCATGGTTAAAAACTAATAGAAACACAGCAGCACCAATCGGATCATTTAACCCAAAATCATTAATTCAAAATTTCTCTCATAACCCTTAAAACACTGTCTGCCTCTTTCTTTCTCTCTCTCTCTAGCTCTATTTCCCCAATATCTCTCTAGAGAAGAAATTCCCCCTCTCTTTCTATATGAAATTGAAATTTAAAGAAGTGTTAAGCCATGGAAGGATGCCGTTTTCACAAGAATTCCGGCAGTGACACAGTCAGTGGGAATTCCGACACTTCAAATGTGCTTATAAGCATTTTTTGTGAACTTGTGATGTTCATAATTGGTGTTGGGAAAACTGGTATCTTTCGTGAGTATTTTTGGATTATGGCTATTGTATAAACTAAGTATAGTTGTATACTGTTTAGAGATTTCATCACTTGTGTCTTTCATTTAAGTTTGCATTTCCTTGGAAGAAATGAGGATTAAATCTCTGGAATTTTGTATCTATCTTAGTTTGCTAGTTGGTTCCTTCTCAAGGAAAACTTTGGGACATCAATTTCACAGCATCAAAAACAACATTCAAATGCAAAACCATGAAACCCAACAACTTAAAGACTCACAATCACACTCTAGAGTTAAAAACTAGGACTCAAGATATTAACCTCCCCACATTACAAATTCAAAAAAAATTAAAACATCTGTATGCCTTCATCTCATGAACCACATCCTTGTTAAGATCGAATGGGCATGAGTCTTAAAACCAAAACCCAAAATTCCCATGACCACGAAATCTGATACCAAAACCGATCGGAGCTTATGGGTTTTGGGTCCTATCTTTGCTTCTAGGCAAAGATGCCGCAACCCAAAATTCTCACATCCCCACCAAATCTGATACCAAAACCAGCCGCTATGGAAATTGTTGGTTTTCTCTTTGGGCCTCCATTGACTGTGTCACTGTCGGAATTCTTGTGAAAATGGCAGCCTTCCATGGCTTAACACTTCTTTAAATTTTAATTTCATTCAGAAAGAGAGGGGGAATTTCTTCTCTAGAGAGATATTAGGGAAATAGAGCTAGAGGGAGAGAGAAGGAAAGAGGCAGATAGTGTTTTAAGGGTTTGAGAGAAATTTTGAATTGATGATTTTGGGTTAAATGATCCGGTTGGTGCTGCTGTGTTTCTATTAGTTTTTAACCATGGTTTGGTTTTTTAACAAGAGTTAATTTAATGGTTAATTGGTGATGTGGAGCTGAGTCATAAATTTAAACTAAGTAGCACTTTCCTATTGGGTGGGAAGAGCTAGGAGGACCACATCAGTGGTCCTCCAGGAGAAATTATAATTTCTCCTGGGAGGAAGCAATAATTTCTCCTACTACAGACATTCAGTAGTACTACTGAATGTCTGTCGATTAATGACAAGCAGAGATGAATACTGGAAATAGTGTTTATTTTTGCTACTTTTTTCATACTGGACCGAAATACAAACAAAAAATTTTAGATCTAATAGAGCCCGTTTAGTTTGTCATTTGAAAACACAGTGTTCATTGTTTAAACACTGAACACTAGTGTTCAAAAACAAAAACAAAAATATGTTTGGTGTACCAGTTTTGTCCTTATTGTTTGAAAAACATTGTTCAAAAACTAATGTTATAAAACCCATTTTTTGAAATCAGCTCCGGATAGATTTTAAACAATAAACACTAGTGCTCAGTGGCAATTCTATAATTATTTCAAACAACAAACACTAGTGCCGGTCAGCTTTTTCATACTTTGTCAGTTTTTTTTTTAAATGTTTTGGCTATCTCCTGCCCACCATGTTCTCTCTCCTAATTTAAAATATATTTATTTTGTACTTTGGTCAGCTTTTTTTATCATTCAAAACACACATACCAAACAAATATTTTATATTTTTTGAACACTAAAAAATGTTATTTAAACCATAATACCAAACACATTTTTTTGTTTTATTCACACTAAAAATATGTTTTTCAACAACACTTTTTAAACCACAATTTTCACATCTTTTTAAACAACAATTTTTGAAAACATAGTGCCGTTGTCGCCACCATGTTGCCTGTAGCAACCCATTTGGCGATCTTCTCTTCAGCTTCTCTTGTTGTTTCCTCTTCTCCTCCTCACATATGTTTCCTCTTCTCCTCCTCCTCCTTTGTCTGCTCAGACATATGTTTCTTCTTCTTATCCAACCTCTTATGTTTCTTTTTATTTTAATCTTTAACTTTTGTATTTTTGATAATCAATTCACGTGACAAACAACTCACGTGATTTTGTTGATTTGTGTGCATGACAATTCATTGACAAGCAGTGACAAACTGATTTTGTTGTTTTGTGTGCACGTGAACCTCATTCAAAAATTCAAACTCTACCTTTTTTTTTTCTTTTCTTTTTTAATTTTAAATATAACATTATAACTATTTAATGCTTACTCAATTTGTGTGCTCTGCCCACATATCATAACACTACTACAAGTATAATGATTAGAACCATTTATTTAAGGCCTATTTTAGTATTATTATTTAATACATCAATATCAACTTTTATTTATTTATTTATAAACATCAATATCAATTCTATTTTATATATATATATATATATATATATATTTTGCTGAGAATATTATATATTATATAATAGTAGTATAGTGAAGTGAAAGTGAAATGTCTTTTTCTAATAGTTACTTGCATGGAGATTATTGATTCACGATCAGATTGATTAGGTTGGGTTTAATGTTTGTTTGTGCCTTTGTGGGGTTGGATATATTGGAGATATATTATATAGAATTTCGTTAATGTGTGCCCTTGATGATTTTTGAAAATATTTTCTATAAATTTTAAAAAGTATTGACAATTATTTTAATTTTTTAGAAAATATTTTTTAAAAATGAATGACTTAATGTGTGTCACAAATTAACAAAATCCTATTATATAAAGTAGATGGGCTGTCATTGGTTATTTGGGTTTTGATGTCCTTGTACTGGTGGATTGTAATGGTGGAGGCCTTGAGGGTCTTTTCAAGGAAATCTCCAGGGCTCTTTGTTTCGAGTCTTGTCAGTTAAAAAAACTCTTTTATCTATTTTTTCTCACCTTGATACTTCTGTTCTGTCTGCTTGTTTTTAGGAGATGGCTTTTTTTTCTTTCTTTTTTTTTGGGGGGTGCAATATTTCGGACACAATAGTCATTAGAGACTAGAGGACACAAAAGAAGTAAATAAAACAAATATAAAAGATAGCTAATATAGGAAGAGCTATCACAGCAAGAAAAGTACCATTATCATTAATGGTTTTCCATATGTGGTGTGGATTGTAACTAAAACTTGGTGATTTACATGAAATTGAGAAATTTTGCTAATGTCTTTATTTAACGTAATTGGCCATCTTTTTAATTTATAATTTAATTTAACTATTTCTTGGCTCAAATACAAGTAAGATTAAAGTTCTAACAATTGGAATATTCACATGTGAGTAGTATAATTGGTTAAGTAGTGAACTTTCACATTAGATACTAATGAAAATAAATAGTGGTTAATATAATATAGTTGAGCTTATACCTAATGGGTTTAAGCTTTTTGATTAAACGTGCCTCTATATATTATATTAACTACTTAATTAAAGTCTTTCAAATGTGTTTCTCTCCCCAACACCAACTTCCAACTAAATAGCTACATTGACCAATGTAATAAAAACAATTAAATTTAATATAATTATTTATTTGGATTTAATAAGAGAAGTTTTTTTTTTTTTTTTTGAGGAATTAAATTAGAGAAGTTAAAGGTACAGAACCTAAAGAACTCTTTTAAGTTTTATTCTTCTCTTCTATATTTTCATATGCACTTGGATTAGCCTACTTATTTCACTTCAAAAAAAAAAAAAAAAGATTAATCTATTTAATTAATAAAATATTTTTATTCATTATTATTAAAATTTTAAATAAATAAAAACATGTAGGTACATATATCATCTACATACCCCATATTTGGGCCTCATACTAATCTTAACTTCTTGTTGGTTGAATCATCTACACCAACCTATCATTCCTTTCAGCCATGAATACTACTGGCAGTAAACTTTTTCTATTTTACATATGTTGGTTTTAGTTATTAACTATTTCCTCAAGGCAGTGAACATTATAGCCTTGGCATTGGCAAACCTGATTGGTGGACTTTTCGTCATTGGTCATAATGTGAGTTTTTTTATTTGTGTATAACTTTTTTGTCAAAACTTCCATTTCAAGTCTCACAATTCATCAATTCATACAAGGTCCTTTCATTTTTGTCCCCAGAAACTTCTCCTTCAACTTGATCAGTAAACAAGACAATTTCAATAATGCCTCTGATGATACATTAAGATATTCTCCAAATCTTGACATAAATTGTCTATTTGGTTTAGGGCATTGATTCTTAGGCACTCCTTATTGTACATCATACAAATACATCACTCATTTCACATTTTAAATATGAACATCACTAAAAGTAAAAATAAAAAAATGGACATCATGTGTGAAATCGTGGATATAGTATATAGGGAGTATATATTAACAAGTGTGAGATAACAATTATTGTGTTTTTTAACTAAGTTTTACAATTAAAAAATCCTTAATTAGATTTTTTTGTAAATATTGTACAACATGTCTTATTTAGCCGATAATTTGAAGTATGTTATGTGGTATGAAACTTGTTTCTATGAGTATAGTTTTTAACCCTAATGATCTTGAACTAAAATTATAAAATTACAGCTTAAGGAATTGAGGAAGGATGAATCTAAAGTGACCTTGAAATCGAATGGAACAGAAGAACAAGTGGATCGATACCAAGAAGTGCTGGGGCAGAAAATTAAGCAATTTCATTGTGCATGCCTCAGTTGCCATATTATCATTCCTTGTTTTTGGCTTTAGTGCCTCCTGTGGTCTATGGCTTCTCATTTTATGAGAGTGACAATAGGGAACTTAAGCTCGCAGCAGTTGCAGCAGCTTCTCTTTTATGCATCACACTGCTTGCCATTGTGAAGACTTACATCCAAAAGTCAACCAAGTGGTACAACTATATCACAAATATATTGTACTACTTGGCGATTGGGCTCGGGGTCTCTGGCATTTCTTTCTTAGCAGGTTACTTGGTTAAAAAACTCATTGCGAAGCTAGGTTGGTTTGAGTCAAGTGTAGCTGCCACTCTATCCCTTCCTGAGATGAGTTTAGTGAAAACTGCTCGGGGATCCCACTAATATCATGGGATCCAAACCTGAAGTTTTTGTCTCTGTTATTTACGCTGCATGGCTGAAAACATTGTTAAGGAATAAAATTTCTCTATGTTCTATTTTATATCTCATCAATCACAGCCTATCACATTTATTTTAAATTTTGTTTATTTATAAAGAACCAAAGTTTTTTTTTTTTTTTAATTTTATTTTGAGAAGATAAATAATCAAAGTTTAAAATGAAGAAAGAAAAATTATAGACATGAAATTTTGCAGTTGTTATAGGCACTGGAACACTGAGGGACAAAAAATTTGTATTTTTTTTAATAAAATTTTTGAAGCCAAAATAAAAATATTATTATTATTATCATAGTATTGTGAAGTATGATGCAAAGGCCTAAGCCACCATTGTGTCCTATTGATGGCATTGACTATTGCAGTGGATTTTGCATAATATTCCAATGCTACAAGTTTACTTTTTAAGCATCCAGTTGTCACTGGTTTCGATTTTAGAGGAATTGAATGAGCTCGCTTATTGTTTCTTTGGATCCATAAGTTCATTAATGTGCTTTGCTCCTCCCAGTTTTTTCCTTCTTTTTTTTTTTTTGAGGGGGCAGTTTTTTCCTTTTTCATTTATTATATCCGCCTATTTATCTCATTCCAAAGCAAAACTCACAAGTGAAATCAACAAAAACTGTATGTTTAAAAGAGATCGACTATACCACCGCACATCCTTGGTGCGGTGGTTACTCCACAAGTATAAATGTTTGGTCGCTCCACAAGTATAAATGTTTGTGGGATATGGGAGGTAAGGGCCGAGATTCAAGTCTCCAAGAGGAACCTTCACATATATATATATATATATATATATATATATATATATACACACTTATATTAGGATAGAGTAGAAATTCTATCTTGTATGAAAAAAAATAAAATAAAATAAAATAAAAGATCAACTATAGTTGTAACACCCCGACCCAATTTTTATAATTAAACTACGTGTTTAAGTGGTTAATTATGATTAATATTTTAAGCCACTTACTTACAAAAATTAATATAAGAGTATTTAATAAACATATTATTTTATAATGTCATTGAATAAGAATTTTAAAGATTATAAACAATTGAAATGACTATTTGTATTATAAATATATACTTAGCATGTACAAAACTATATTAGGTGGTTAAATTATGAGAGAGAGAGATATATATATATATATATATATATATATGTATATGCAAAGTAATATTATTTTTGATAGAAAAGTGAGTGTGAATGCAAGAAAGTTGAAAAGGTGAGTTATTCTCCCTTTCCTTAGCAATATACGTATGTCACCCAAGATAGTTCACCCAAGATATTTTTGCTAGACTTCTTGGCTGCACCAGAAATTTCCCTTGGTCATTCTTGCTTTACTTCTTTGTTTTCTTCCTTCTTTGTTCTTATTGGTTGCACCTTTATCTCTTCTTTGACTTTCTCAAAGCAAGAAGACTCAAGAAACTCTTTTGCTCCCATTTCCCACGGATCCATGCAAATCAGATATTTGCACCTCACCTTTCTCTCTTTTGTCTTAAGGAAAGTGCTAGGAAGCTCTCTTGAGTCTTCCCTCAAGTCCACCGGTTCACACACCAAAAGAAAGCTCATTTCTTCTTCTTATTCTCTCAAAGGAACCAGAAAACTCTCTCAAGCTCTCTACCATTCTTACATGAGTGGTTCTATGTCTATTTTCCCCCACAAGAACCATAAACTTGGTAAGGATTCTAGCTACTCTCCTCTTAGAATCCATGTTTTCCTTTAAATAATTTTAGTAATGGTATTTGTAAGTCTATCTATATATATATATATATATATATATATATATATGCTGTTTTAAAAAGCCTTGAAATTGTGTTGGTGATTTGTTGAAGGTAGATTAGGGTTTTTATTAGTTAATGATTTTGTATGATTAAGAAAGTAAGAAAAAGTTAGGATGAGTATTGTTGATGCTGCTGCTGGGATTTTTGGTTGTGTTTATTTTGCCCTAAATGGTTAAATGACTGTATGTAAGTGTTTTATAACATGTCTTATAAGTGTATAAAAATCCCCATATGAAAATACCATTCTTTGATAATTGTTTGTGAATTTACGAAAAAAACGTTGCAAAGCTGTCACTGTGACAGATTCTGTGTTTGTGTATGTTAAATTATGTATTAAATTGTATATAATGAATTTGGATGCTAGGGATAATTCCTATGAAACCTAAGACACTTATGGTTGTTATTGAATTGGTCTCACAGAATTTGGATTAATATAAAAATAATGGTTTAATTTATAATTTGCATGAAATTCTGTCAGGACAGATTTGAGTACGTTGTCTTGTATGATTTTTAATAAATCATGGATTTGTGCTTTGACTCCGAAATTTTTATAGTATATACTGGACATACATGGGAGTAGTTATATAAAATTTCATGACAATTGGATGTGTTTGGACTGTTCGTTTGTATTTTTCAAATAGAGCATATGCTGCTGGAATGAGCAGTGAACAACATATGCTACACCCGAATTTGTGGATTTAATTCTCAAGTTAGGGTGTATATTTTGAGCTATAATTTAATGAGCTCATCCTTTGGTATGTTTGAAGCATATATAAATTTTATGGATTGGTTTCTCTATGGTTTGGCTGCAAATGTGTTTGATGATTGTATCATATGTTTTGGGGAACTTTATGTGATGGGAATTAGGATTTCCTTGATTCTAAGAGATAGGCTTTGAGATGAATGTGTACGTCTATGACAAGGAATTATGGATAGTAATAAGCTTTGAATTATGGTTTAGGTGTAGACATGGCAAAACGGTTGGGTTCGGGTCGGGTCAATCGGGTCACGAGTCAAACGGGTCACGGGTCAAAAACGGGTCATTTTAAGCAAGTTGAAATCGGGTTCGGGTCAATCGGGTTGCGGGTCGGGTCGGGTTGGGTCGGGTTGACCCGTATTTTTCACATGAAATTTTTTATTTTTTTTATAAAGAAAACAATATGTATTTGCCATTTGGATAGTTATGCAACATATTACTTGATGTAAAATGCATTATTTTGAATTCACTACTTATATCAAGAATAAACTCAGTTAAACTTATTAATATTTATTCAATAATTTTAAAATTATACAAATCCTAACATTGCTATCTAAAACAAAACAACACAAAGATAAGTAAAACAAATATATAAGTTTTATTTTTACACAATATCAACATTCCAAAAAAAAAAATTACAAATGACTTATTAGATAACTCATTTGATAAAGAATAAAAACATATAAGAAAGTTACAATTTTAAAAATTAATTTTATAATCTATTATCAATTGTGGTTGACACTCTATTTCAATTTGAGATATACATTAAAATTTGATTGCTTACTTATTTATACCTAGTCTCTTTTATGAAGATCATATCATTGTTAAGCAGCACACACTCTAGGAAATGTCATAATTTATTTTGAAAAGCTGTTTATTTTGAACATAAATTGTTAAAAAATAGATCTTAGCATTTATAATTTATGCTAATTTGATACTTTGGCTTTACTATTTTCACACTTGTGAATGTGTCTCATACATATCTACAATTTTAAATCTGTTTTTAACTTTACTGTAACCAGATTATCTTAGCATGTACTTTACTATTTGATATCTAAAAATCTTTACTCATTACAGAATGCTCAACCATTTATTTTTCAATTAATTTGCATGCAATTATGTAAATGTATCAATTGTTTCCTTAAAACTCATAATAAACAATTAAACTAATATTGTCTTAATTTCACTATTTTTTTTTACCCAAAAAAAAAAAGTTTTAAAAAAATGGTTCGGGTTCGGGTCGGGTCGGGTTGACCCGCACAAAACACGGGTCGGGTCACGGGTCAACCCGTTTTTGCTTCGGGTCAAAAAAATCGGGTTTGGGTCGGGTATTTTTCGGGTTTGGTCGGGTCGGGTTAGAAAATTCTGACCCGTTTTGCCATGTCTATTTAGGTGTTACTAGTATCCAAGTCTAAGCTCCTTCGACTTTAGGCTCTCGGTTACTCTGCTTTCAGGTAAGGGATAAGTTATATGGGCGTTTGGTAAGTCATGAGATTATTTTAAAGTATATTATGCATTAAAATGTTTTTGATTAGAGATATGGCATGTAATCATTATTCTGACAAAGATATGTTCGTGAGCTTTCGAAAACTTATGTATAAGATTTAAGTATATTGATGCTATTACTGATTCCACGAACATGATGTTTAAAGAAAAGAATGGAAATGCTATTATTATGAAATTTTATACAATATAAGAAATTTCAGTATGATGTAAAGTATGAAATGTTTTCGAGTTATGTCCTCTGGTAATCTAAACTCGACTAGTAGGGGTTAATTACTGGCTTTCCATGGAAATATGTTATCTGTTTGACCATTTAAAGTAGAGGAAATGGGGCTGCCCGTAACTCTAGGCCATTTAAAGTAGAGGAAATGGGGTTGCCTGTAACTCAAATCTGACTAAGACCTTCTCCCCAATGTATACGGACGGCGGGGAGGAACAAAACCTGGAGGGGATGTGCCATCAGGCCTCCCAAAGGGGACAATATCATACCCATGGGGGCACCCAAATGTGATGAGGCCTTCTCTGTACAGCTTATCAGACATGGACTAACCAATATGTTATGAACAGCTATGTTATGTTATAAATCATGAGAGAATTCTTTTGTTTAAATGCATTATGAAAAGTTAAAAGCTCTCATGAAAAGAAGTTTATGATGAAAAGAAAAGCTGTTCATTAAAGATAAAAGTTTCTGAAGTTCTGTTGTGCTATAAAGATAAAGTTTCTGATGAAAGTACAAGTTTATGTTTAAAAGTTATCAGATATCTGTTTTTATGAAACGTTAAATTTTATGATCACGAAAGTTATAGTATCTTATGAGAAGAAGTTTATAAAGAAAGGTTTTCTTTTTAGTCAAGAAGTTTCTATTTTCATACAAAGTTGCCAATTATCTGATTTAAGTTAAAGTAATTATTTTGTAATGAGAATATATATATGGCGACTTTGTAGGAAATGAAAGAATTTTAATCCGAAAGGTTTTGGTAATATTATTCTGATATGAAAAGGGAGAACAATTAATTTCCCATGAAAAGCGTATAAGTTATTATTCTGAATAGTATAAAATACTATGCATGGAAAGCTGTTCTCCTATTCAAATATGCATAGAATGAAATGATTTGATTTACATGCATCCTTATTGAATTCTCATATATCTTACCTTTACTGAGCTGTGTAGCTCACCCCTTCCACTCTTTCAATTAGCAGGTTTTATTTTGGAGCAGAGGGAGCCTTAGTCGAGTTTTGGAAGGAGCTGGTTTAGCTTTATATGTATAGATCCTAAATTAGCAATATGATGTTTAGATTTGTAACATTGATTATTTTAGGATCTAATGAAAGTTGTGTACCTTAAAGTATTAAGAGATGTATTATGTGAAATTTCGATTTTGAACAATTGGTGAATTATGTTATTCTTTGGAGTACAATGTAGATGCTCTGAATGTCAAGTGAAAGGTTATATCATTTAAGCAAAGAAACAAAAATGAAAAGAAAGAGGAAAGCTTTTGTAAAAGTTTTCAAAAAGTTTAAGTTGGTTCTTGTTAATATCAGGTTTAGGCTTGATATTAGCATGCCGGTCATGGTCACAAATCCGGGTACCGGGTTTGGGGCGTGACAATAGTCTAACTGTAAACTCCCATGAAGACTTTTTTCAAAACCTTTTAGCCCAAAATTAAATACATTTAGATTAGGATAGAATAGAAATTCTATCTTGTTTTAAAAAAAAAAAAAAAATCAACTATAGTCTAACTGTAAACTACCATGAAGACTTTTCTCAAAACCTTTTAGCCCAAAATTAAAGGCTCCCTAGTTCCTAGTATAATATGTACTGGTACTCTGGTTTGATTACTTATAAGTGGAGAAAAGAGGAACCCCGAAATTACTAAACAGAACAATTAGAGCTCCCATTCCAACCCTGAAATAATTATGAAATTCTATGCTTGAAAGCTTTCTTTTGCCCAGTTCCTCCTGTTTTCATGACAAGAGAACCAAGGCTAGATTGTGAAGGAAACCAGAGAAGAACAATAACAAATAATGAGAAGAAAATAAAGAACATGTTAATAAGCACTTACCCATGCAAAGCAGATAATCTTCACAAGAGAAATATAAATATTTGGATATGTGCATTTTAATCTCTGCAAAGGCCGTTGTTAAGTCATAAGGGATTGCAAGCAACAACAACAAAAAAAGTCGTAAGGGAGACCATAAAACTAAATTCTTTTAATTTAACCAAGTGGAATACCTAAAACAGCATCCATCAACAAAATATGTGGGGAGACAATCCTTTTAGAAGCCCGTGGTGTCGTGTAGCTCTTATAGGACAGGCATATTGCCTAGCCCTACTTGTTCCCAATCATCTCCTCAATTCATCCTTGTAACACCTACCAACTCCCTGAGTTATCCAATACACCAGTTCCAAGTTAGTTTGTAAACATGTAGTATAACCCATGTGTTAAAGATATATTAGCCCATTAGCATAGGCTCAAGTCTAATTCTACTTTGTGTGCAAGCCAAGTCTCCTACTTGTACTAGAAGTCTATTAGTTTAGGATTTAGTCTACTATATATACACATGTTATAATTCATTGTAACACAGGATTTGTACTACACTCTAATATATTATTGATGTAGCCCTTTAGGGTTTCCTCCGTGGATGTAGGCCGTTAGGCTGAACCACGTAACCCTCGTGTGTTACTGTGTTCTATACTTTATGCTTTCGCTTCCGCATCTATACTAGCATATTCAACATGGTGTATCAATGCTAATATTTAACATGCTATCATCTTCTTTAGCTTCCTACTACTGCCGTCAAAACTCTCCGGTATAGTCAAGCCACCGTTAGAAGTCGCATCAACACTGCAAGACCATTGCCTTCCTCAAACTACCGTCACAGAGTCAAACTTCATTCAAGGGATCTTCTCAACCTTATCAAATCTCAAGATTTCATCAAGCTTCCATCTTGAGTTTGAGAGGGGGTGTTAAAGATATATTAGCCCATTAGCATAGGCCCAAGCCTAATTCTACTTTGTGTGCAAGCCAAGTCTCTTACTTGTACTAGAAGTCTATTAGTCTAGGGTTTAATCTACTATATATACACATGTTATGATTCATTGTAACACAGGATTTTTACTACACTCTAATATATTATTGATGTAACCCTTTAGGGTTTCCTCCGTGGATGTAAGCCGTTAGGCTGAATCACGTAACTCTCGTGTGTTACTGTATTCTATACTTTATGCTTTCACTTCCGCATCCATACTAGCATATTCAACATGGTGTATCAATTCTAATATTTAACACCATGCACAACTTACTTTGAAAGGATTGTTCAAGCAGGGTTTGTTAAGATCTCTGAAGCATCCAGATACATGTATCACCAACCTTAAACTTAATGTCTATAAAAGAAAAACAACAACAACAACAAAAAATGTAAGAGTAACTAGTAACATGGCTGAGTTTTCATATTCACCTTGAATAGGTTTCTGCACAGTCACAACAAATTAGTTATAGTATATACCAAAGTGCAAAATCAAATGGGTATTAATTAAAACATCCATCTTGGAGAAGAATGAACAGCACTTGGCCGGGGTTACAGTTGGGCTGAAATAGTCATTGCTCCTTTGAGAAGCTGCCACTAGTGAGTACATCTTCCTTCCATGGATAAAGCTTCTCTGCTTTTCTAGTAATTTTCCCCGAGCTACTGAGTTCCTTTGGACAATGCCTGATCTATTTAAATTACACAACTCTGGCTCTATCCCACTTGCTGAAACTTTCCCTCTCTAGGACTTGTATAGTTTCGACTCTCGGCAGTTTCTGCAGAATAAAAACTGAGAAAAGTCCTTGACACAATTATCATCGGATCTAAGGGGCTCTGTTTTCATCTCAGCCTCTTCTTCAACATCATGCTTCGAGGCTCTTCATTCTAGAACTGATCCAGATATTTTCTGTTAGATATTTTTGTAACAACCAGCTAAGATTTTTATAGAGTTTGTTAGAAGTGGAATTTCCCGCGTGTTCAATGTGTTCATTTATTCGAGCTCTATATATAGTCTCTCCCTGTACTGCTTGTATTCTCAAGCTAAGAAAATCAATTAAAGTTTTTCAATATAGCTTTCTCTGTTCTTTCATTTCCATCTTGTTCTTTCTTCTCTCTCTCTCTGAGCTTCAAAGCTTTCTCACATGGTATCAGAGCCTTTATCCATGGCTTCTACTGCTTCTACTACTGCCTTCACATCCAGCACCACTTCACCATCTTTAGCCCATACTCCTTAACTACAATGTCCATTATTTAAAAGCTTAGAATGCTAAAGAAGTTCAGAAGGAGACCAAACCCAAGACGATCTGTAGCACAGTGTCAAGATATAGAACTACTTGTAGTTTATGATGTTCAGTTAGTAACAGAATTAGTTAGACTAGTGTGCTCACTTTTTCTCAGCAATCAATACCAGAATTGATCCTATCACTTATGAACAACTCTCAATCATGTTGCAAAGTGAAGAACAGGCTATGGTAGAGAATTCGGAGGCAATACCTCATTCTCTTGCTATGTTTGCATCAAATACTAAGAATAATGGAGGAAACACTCAAACACATGGCTCCAATGGAAGAGGGAGAGGTATAAATGGATATGATAACTAAAGATGTCAAAATTGGGATCTTACGTAGGATCGTAGATCATAGAATCGAATCGTGAATCGTAAGATTTTACACATTTTCAGATTTAAAGTAAAAAAACACATTGATAATGACTTTGTATATTGAATAATCACGTAAATTATAAATTCATTCATAAAAAAACTAATATTTGCATCATATGATGTAATATGCATGTCATACATCGCTATGCCAAAATAATAATAATAATTATTATTATTATTATTAATATTAAAAAAGAAACTTCAATTTGATAGTGATGGGAATGACGAGATTACATCCCACAGACGAAGATAACACTAATGACGAAGAAAGCATCCATGACGAAGTCGCCCTGAATAACGAAGAAACCAGTCATCACTGACGAAGGCAGGGGAGTCATTCAATGCAGTCAATCAATGACCTGGGCAGTTACCAAATCAACCAGGCAAACCGTTGGGAGCCTCTTAAAAGGCCCATTATTAGACCAGAGGCGTTACCTGGGAAAGCATTAACAACCACAACGGCTAGCCCCTAAAACCACATGTATAAAGCCTTCACACAGTCAACAGAAGGTACGGACATACATTCACACTTTGAGAAAGCACTCTGGTTTTTTATCTTGTTTTTTATTTCATAAGGTGTTTTCATTATTCTGACTTTGGCATCGGAAGCGTTGTGGCAGGCACCACACCGGTGACCCTTATAGAGCATACACTCACACCAACAAGGGATTCCATCTGCCCACTTCTACTGACGAGCTCGTGCTTCATCAGATAAAATCAGTATAGCATTGCTAGACCGCTGAAAATCATACTAGGGATCCTTAAAATCTTCTTCTTTCAAGCCAGTACACTTAACCACTGCTATACCAGTCAAGATTCATCAGTAGATAGCTAGACATCGTATCATAATATAGCTGTTTTGTTGAAGTCTTCCACTCCATCCAACTAGAACAGATCGACCCTCTATGGAATTACAAATAGCAAAGGGACTAAGCTATGCTCCCTAAGTGCAATCAATTACTCATTAAATCAATCAAGTGACTATTTAAGATAACGTCTCATCAAAATGAATTACCAATTTCAATTCTAAATTCATTATTTGGGAATAACTATTATAATTAATTCTAAATTCATCAGGTTGCAACATATTGCTATGCCATGCCATATATTGGTTATGTATTAGCCTATACACAACAGTTGCAGTAATGTCTCTGACAATACATGCAGATATTTCCAAATCTTGAAGTAAATTGTACTAGAGATGATTCAATAAATTATCAAATTAAAAATCCTTAATTAGATTTTTTATAAAGGTTGTTCAGAATGACTTAAATTTAGTTGATAATTTAAACTATGTTTTGTGGTATGGAACTTGTTTCTGTTCAAATAGCTTTAACGTTACTGTTCTTGAACTAATACTATAAACTTACAGCTTCAAGAATTGAAGAATGATCAATCTACAGTGATCTTGAATGAAACAGATGAACAAGTGGATCGGTATCAAGAATTACTGGGACAGAAAAGGAATTTTGTTCTTCATGCGTCAGTCGCCATATTATCATTCCTTGTTTTTGGTTTGGTGCCCCCTGTGGTCTATGGCTTCTCATTTTATCAGAGTGACAACAGAAACCTTAAGCTCGCAGTAGCTGCAGAGCTGGCCTTTTATGCATCACAGTACTTGCCATAGTGAAAGCTTACACCCAAAAGCCGTCCAAGTGGAGCATTTATATAACAACTATACTTTACTACCTTTCTATTGGGATCGGGGCCTCCGGCATTTCTTACTTGGCAGGTTACCTAGTCAGGAAACTCATTGAGAAACTAGGTTGGTTTGAGTCAAGTGTAGCTACCATTCAGCCCATGAGTTTTGAGAAACTTGCGTGGGAATCCTACTAATATCATGGGTTTTAAACATGAAGCTTGACTCTGTTATTGATGTTGCAGGGTTGCATTCATTGTCATTAGCAGTTCTTCTTTTTTTCCACCTTTGTTATGTTTTTTTGAAGTTGTAGTCCTATATTATTATCATCAGTGCTGTTAAGTATGATCTTACTCCTGAGCAACTGATGCCTATCGATGTCTTTGGATATGAAACATTGGCATTTCGGTGGTTTTGACTAATATTTTAAAGCCACAAATTTACTTTCTGAAGATCAAATTGTAACTGGGCACAATTAGGGGGATCAAGTAAGCAAGTTATTGTTTATTTAAATCTATATGTTCATTAATGTGCTTGCTCCTTTTGTTTAGTTAAATTGCATATTTGGCCATCAGCCTTTGACTTTTGTTTCAAATTGTCCTTAATACTTTAAAATGTTTCAAATATATCTGTACTATTTATTTTTTGGATGGAAAATACTGACATAACAAATGGAATTGATAAAAGCTAAGTCACTTTGATGACATAGAGCTTATGACATGACATAAATTCTATTTGCCACATCAATATTTTCTATCCATCGAATGGCAATATGAACCCTTTGAAATAAATTTGAAAGTACAGGGAGTAGTGAGTTATTTTGAAGTATAAGAACAAGTTTGAAACAATTAATCACCAAATATGCAATTCAACCTTTTTGTTTTTATCATTTATTACTTCCTCCCATTTATCCTGTTCCAAGTAACATTCACAAGAGAAATCAACAAAACTTCCTGTACAGGGAAAAGAGATCAACAAAGGTCTCTTCCATATTAATAATATAAGAGCGAGTGAAAGGTGCAAGGTAAACAACCAAACTCCCCACCCCCCCAACCCCCAAACACACGCGCACACACACACACACACAGTGTCTACAGTTTCATGTGATAGAGATCCAGGGGCTATCGTAATATCAACCTAAGAAATAGCTGTAAGAAACGAGGCTGTGCATTTTGTGCGTAACATAAAAGGTACCAAGCCCAGTTCAAATTCAAACAAAACAAAGCAACAGACCCAGGGGTTTCGTAAAGCATGTTGCAATGTGCCACCATCAAGTGACAATTGCGAACATGTGACAACTATATTCTATAACAAATAGCCATGGAACTAAACATTGCTAAACAGGCCAAGGGTTTTTGAATGGTCAATGGAAAAAGCACAATAGAACAGAATTGCTTAGCTATATGAAATACCCATTTGAGCACATCTCGTGAGTTGCAATGTACCATTGAATACTCTGAAAGCGTCTCATTGCTACTTGTAACGCTAATAGCACCTACAATGTACACAAAATTGCTGGATATTCCAGGCAATAAGCACAAAATCTTCTTAAAAAAAAAAAAAAAAAAAAAGTAGATGGTACTCAAAGAAAATTTTCCCAAACCTCAACAATACACATTGCCACCCACAATTACTTTCACCAAACACGGGCACAAACAAGTAAACAATTCTCTTGCCTATATACAGTAAAAAAAACATATCGAAGCTATTAATATTTGAAACCTCCAGAGTCTCTCTAGCCGAATTTTTTTTCTAAATAACAATAAATATTAAAAAATTTAGTTAATTGTCACGTTTGAAAACAATATTGAAAACTAGCATCTCGAGTGTCTAAAACTCGAATTCCAAGATAAAAATAGAGTTTTTAAGTCTTGATTTGTAAGTGGATTAGTTTAAAATGGAAAAAAAATTAAGCTGACAATCGAGTTTTAAAGACTCGATTTCTATAAATTGAATAAAAACGCCGCTATAGGTCTATAAAACGTCACTATAGGGCTTAAAAACGCCACTATAGGACTCCATAAATCTGTACTTAAGAAAATTTTTTTTCAGAAAAACGCCGCTATAAGGATTTAAAACGTCACTGAAAGGCTTAAAAACGCCACTATAGGTGAAATTTTTTTCACATAAAACTCAAGTCTTAAAGACTCGAGATCTATGTGGCCTTTTTCTAATATGGATCTCGAGTTTCTAAAACTCGAGATGCTACTTTCCATATACAATTCTGTTGCATTGCTGTTTTGCACATTACCTCCTCTCTAGCCCCTACTGATGTTAATTTAATCAACTGGTAGTGCAGAAACTAATATTAACATTGACTTAACAATCATTTCCTTTACATTTTTTTCAGCAACCTAACTGAGGCAAGAGCAAGAAAAATAGAAAAGGAAACAAACAAAATGAGAATTGAAACAAAGCCAATACAGAATGAAATCAAGCAAACAAAAAAGCTAATTATTATTAAACTTTATCTCCACAATTCTATCACAGTCACTGTTTGATTGCGATGAAAAGAAAAGAAACAGAGAAAAAATTAGCATTGGTGATAGTATGAACTCCGAGGTTGAATTATTAGAACAGGGCCAAGGACTCATGTTCTTAGCAGAAGGAAACCCTGAGCCTAGCAGAAAACAAAATCAAGAAGATTGGGTGTAGCTCTTGTAGGACAGGCATATTGCCTAGCCCTACTTGTTCCCAATCATCTCCTCAATTCATCCTTGTAGTACCTACCAACTCCCTGAGTTATCCAATACACCAGTTCCAAGTTAGTTTGTAAACATGTAGTATAACCCATGCACAACTTACTTTGAAAGGATTGTTCAAGCAGGGTTTGTTAAGATTTCTGACGCATCCAGATACATGTATCACCAACCTGAAACTTAATGTCTATAAAAGAAAAACAACAACAAAAAATGTAAGAGTAACTAGTAACATGGCTGAGTTTTCATATTCACCTTGAATAGGTTTCTGCACAGTCACAACAAATTGGTTACAGTATATACCAAAGTGCAAAATCAAATGGGCATTAATTAAAACACTGTAAAAACACTATAATTTTGTTGTTGACCTCTTTGTGGTATCATGCTTTTCAAGAATCAATTAAAACATCCATCTCGGGGAAGAATGAACAGCACTTGGCCGGGGTTACAGTTGGGGATACAGTTGGGCTGAAATAGTCATTGCTCCTTTGAGAAGCTCCACTTGTGAATAAATCTTCGTTCCATGGATAAAGCTTCTCTGCTTTTCTAGTGATGTTCCCCGAGCTACTGAGTTCCTTTGGACAATGCCTGATCTATTATATTGTAAATTACACAACTCTGGCTCTGTCCCACTTGCTGAAACTTTCCCTCTCTAGTACTTGCATAGTTTCGACTCTCGGCAGTTTCTGCAGAAAACAGTCTCCCCCTCACTGCTATACCCATGCTGCATCTCTGAAACTTCTAATGGAGATGAACTAGACTGGGCCTCACTTGAACGTCGATCTGAGTACCATGAAAATTTTATTTACATGGTACTCGACTTTTGGAAAATCGATTACAATTTAAATTTTATTTACACGATCATCGATAATTAGAAAGCCGAGTACCTTGTAAATTTTTTTTTCACCGGTACTTTATTTCTAGAAGATAAAGTATCTTTAGCATATTATTCAATTTTTTTTACATGGTACTTTATTTCTGGAAAATCAAGTACTGTATAAATTTTATTTATTTCTTTATTTATGGTTTTTTTTTAAATTTACTAAAAATAAGTACATTGACATATTTTTCTGATATATATAATGTCAATAAAAATGGAATAATTATATTTTGTTATTTGCCAACAAATTTAATTAATGATGTTGTATCATTACCATAAATAAAATACAATAATAATAATAAAAACTATATATAATAGGATTATTTGCTGTATATATATACATATATATTGTATTTTTCTTTTGTAATTAACACACTAATTCAAGTTTTATGTATAATATCAACACTATCATCCAAAATTAGTATCAAAATTAACAAATTAGTAAGCTAATTGGGAGTGTGGTGCAAATTCACAAATTAGTAAGCTAATGAAATGAACATATCATTAGTTATATTTGAACAAATTCACTTTTTACATACCTCTTCCTCCTTCTAATCAAGCGACATCCCAGGTAGAGAAAAAATAAGCATAGGTGATAGTATGAACTCCAAGGTTGAATTATTAGAACAGGGACAAGGACACATGTTCTTAGCAGAAGGAAACCCTGAGCTTATCAAGAAGATTCACTTCAATTCAATGCTTCCAACTATCAATCCTCAAATGTAATTCAGCCAACGTCACCAATTCATATTGAGAATTTTTCTCGAACTCAAGCATGGAAACAATTACAACCTTAGTTTCAGCATTAAATAAACTTATACAATGATGATGGAAAAACTGAAAGCGAAATAATATCTAAAGTAAATTTTCACATTTACTTACTGTCACCAAGTAAAACCAAGCTCTCCACTGAATTAGCTATGTAAGCCAACCAATCAGCATCTTTAATTGCAAGAATGTTCTGATTTAGACTCTCTGGATAAATTGAAACCACCCCAATGTCATTCTTAATTAGAAGTTCACCCTTGTCAGTGTAGCCATAGAATTTATGAACCCAATCTATTGATACAATACATTTCTTAGTCCCAGACTCAGCCACACCATAATCTTCCATCACCCTTTCTAACTTTCTTGGAAAAAACTTTATTTGCATGTTTACCTGCAGCTGTAATAAACCGCTGTTGGCTGTGTTGTGCTCACACATGATGCTTATATAATTTGATTCTCGCGCGCGCACACACACACACATATATATATATATATATTAATTGCTAACATATTTTTTAAAACTGGATGTGTTTTACATATTCTTCTATCTTCTTCTCAAAAAAATTTATTAAAAAAATCCAAGACCTTCCCACTTGGCGGTGCATGTTGGACACGTGTCCGTGTCATATATATAGACTGAGGTTTTAAGGATACTCCTAATTACATGTTTTTGTATTGGGAGGGAAAAAAAAATATTTTAAAAAAAATCCTTAATTTTATGTATGTTAATTTGTAAAGATTTTGATTTTGATAGTTATGTCATTTATTTTAAGTATATACTTATAATGAACTTAAAAATGTTTATAAATAAATAAAGTATACCTAAAGGTATATATATCTGATTAATTAATGATCTCTATCCCAACTTTTCAAGAATTTTTATGTGATGACATGTTATCATGTATGATCCACTTCTCAAATCTCATGTATTTCATGAATGACTTTGGCTTATCTATCGTAACAGAGGTCTCACACTCTCACTTTAATAGGTGAATGGATCTTTGGCCCTGGACCGGGTATTACACTTTCTATAATATTTCAGACTAATCGCCAATGTTATGTTTTCATAAATTTAGGCAATTTCTATCGGTTCTATGAATGCTCAATGTAAGGTTGAATTTAATCAACCATCTTTTTGGTTTTATTCCGTGCCAAATTTGCTTGTATTTCAGCAATTAGTAACCATGTATTTAGGTGGGATTTTTGTGAGGGAAGTGAATGAGATAGTGTGAAGAAATGCTCAAGATTGTGCAAAAAAAACAAAGACTTGCGACTGGATGTCGCGGGTGACTCGCGGCTACAAGCCGCTAGAAGCTGCACACGTGCCAGGCATGCCAGAAGTTGAAGTGTCATGCTAGCTGGAACATTACAGGACAAAATCGGACAACTGACCATTCAATTATCTCACGGCTGGATCTCGTGACTCAGTCAAGCAGTGAGCTAGTCCTGTTTTGAAAAACCTGACTCTTCACATTCCATTCTCACCCTAGTATAAAAACCCCTTATACCCACGAAAGAAAGAGAGCTTCCAGAGAGAATTTTGAGAGAGAAACCCTAGAGAAAAACTAGATTGATTCATCCACAATCTTCACATAAGAAACTCTTCAAATTTCTCTACTCTCTTCCTCTCCATTGTTAAATCCTTGAGAGGCCTTTTACCAAAACCTTTTCTCGCCATATCCATTACCGTGAGAGGGCTATTTGGTGTTCTGGGAAGCAGTTAGGAAGGAACCAATTTCACATTGGTTGATGCTATGGTCAAGTAGTGGAATCCGGGAAGTTAGAAAAGAAATAGGTTTGGCGCAACCTCATTAGAGCAAGAAGCTTGGAGGGCTTAGGTATACTGGGTAGATTAGGCTTGGAGGGTCTATTGTTGTTCATGTATCTCAATTACATTTTCTAATGGATTACTTACCACTTGGAAGGCGGCGGAGAGGTTTTGCACCGAGGGTTTCGGTTTCCTCTTCGATAACACATCGTTGTGTTGTCCTTGTGTTTGTATATTTCTTCCCTTAATTTTTGCCTTTTATTTTCTGCTGTGGATGTGATTTTAATTAGCTTAGATTGTTTACCAATTCTATTTATAGCTTGTATTCATTTTCTGCACACTAGTTGTTTGTCATAAAGTTTGAATTTGTTATTTTGTAATTAGGGGTCTAAACGTTCAAGGGTGTTTTATACACTATTTGAACTTTCACTCAAGCCGCACTTATATGATATATCATATAAGATTAAGATTAGGATTATATGATATAGGATTATGACGTTTTATTTAATTTGGGGATGGGGGGAATCTTCACTAGGAGGACTGATGAGATTGTACGTAAATCCCCATGGATCCTCATAATTTTAGAGGATTCCCTCATAACTTGTTCCAGACGCCATCTAATGTTCGGCGGCAAATTCCCCAAGGGCATTATCTAGCATTCAATCACCGACCTGGACCAACCTTGTTTTCTTGTTGGGCCACCTGGTCGGTACCTACGCTGAGCCAGACACGACCCCAGTCAAAGAGGCGTTGCCGACCATTGTGTCCCGATCTAGGAATGCCTCCCAATGGGATGGTTCTTGCCCAACAATCCTGAGCTTCAGTCATGCGAGCTGTTCTGGGTCATTCAGGCCCAAACCCCTGTGGATGGGCCGTTCAGGTCCCTTTAGGCCAATACCCCCACAATATATATATATAAATTTTTTTAAAATCCTCAATATGAAACAATTGCAACTACTTTCCGTGTAATATGATTTGGCATAAAGCTGATTAAATATGTCATATTTAGCCATGTGACTATCATTTTAGCTAATGTCTTTTTTTAACATAGTTGGCCATCGTTTTTAATTTATAATTTAATTGAACTTTGTCTTGGCTTAAATAAAAGTAAGATTAAATTTCCAACCATTAGAATATTCACATATAAGTAGTGTAATTGGTTAAACAGTGAACTTTCACATTAGATACTAATGAAAAGAAATAGTGGTTAATATAACATAGTTAAGCTCATACTCAATGGGTTTAGGCCTTTTGAGTTAAACGTGTCTCTATATGTTATATTAACTATTCAACTAAAGTCTTCTCAATGTGTTTCTCTCCCCAACACTAACTTCCAACTAAATGGCTGCATTGACCTATGTAATAAAAACAATTAAATTTAATATAATTATATATTTGGATTTAATAAGAGATTTTTTTTTTTTTTTTGCTGTTGAGAAATTTAATTGGAGAAGGTAAAGGTACAGAACCTAAAAAACTACTTAAGTTGGACAAAACTTAAGTACAATATCTTAGGTGTTATTCCTTAAATCCTCCTCTTAAGATTTAGCCATGTGCATGACTACTTAATTAAAAAATACACTTCCATTCCATAAGAAAAAATCCACATAGCAGAATTTTAAAAGGGGAACCTAAAGAACAACAACAAAAATAAGAAGATTAACCTATTTACTTAATATAATATTTTTATTCATTATTATTAAAATTTTAAATAAAAAAAAAAAAAAAAAAAAAAAAAAACCATATAGGTGCATATATCATCTACTCTACATACCCCATATTTGGGCCTCACACTAATCTTAACTTCCTGTTTTGTGATTGAATCATCTACCCCAACCTATCACTCCTTTCAGCCATGAAGACTACTGGCAATTAACTTTTTTTCTATTTTACATAAGTTGGTTTTAATTATTAACTATTTCCTCAATGCTGTGAACATTATAGCCTTGGCATTGGCAAACCTGATTGGTGGACTTTTGGTCATTGGTCATAATGTGAGTTTTTTATTTGTGTATAACTTTTTTTTGTCAAAACTTCCATTTCAGGTCTCACAATTTATCAATTCATACAAGGTCTTTTCATTTTTGTCCCCCAGAAACTTCTCCTTCAACTTGGTCAATAAACAAAACAGTTGCAGTAATGCCTTTGATGATACATTCAGATATTCTCCAAATCTTGACATAAACTGTCTATATGGTTTAGGGCATTGATTCTTAGGCATTCCTTATTTTACTTCATATATACACTACTCATTTCACGTTTTAAATGAGAACATCAATAAAAAAAAAATATGACATCATGTGCGAAATTGTGGATGTTGTATATACGGAGTGTAAATTAACAAGTGTGAGAGAACAATTACTGTATTTTTTTAACTAAGTTATGCAATTAAAAAAATCCTTAATTAGATTTCAAACCCTCACCGGAGTATGTAATTTATGATCCACATGGAAACAAAAACCTAACAAAACCAATTATAGACACAAAGTATTAGAAATTTTTTTTTTAATTAAAACAAGGCAAAAACTTAATTACTCTTACAATTGCAAGAGAGTAATAAAAACGGAAGTAAAAGGGATTATATCACCAAATCACTTACGTGGCTAAGCTAACAAAAAAATATCCATCCCAGTAGACATGTATATCAGGATCGAATTAAGAATTGCAGGTGTCACAAAACAAGAAGTGGGTCAATCGAATCCAACAAATATAAGATAAATTCATTTTGCTTCAATAACCAAGCTCTCCTTTGCTGCGTTCACACTAATTTTTTTTTTTTTTTTTTTTTTTATAAATAATTGATTAAAAAAAAAAAAAGGATGAAAGGAAGCTACCCAGGTACACGGGTGATATACATACATTCAGTAAAGCACAAAAACAGAAAATAAAAATAAAAAGAACAAACCTAACAAATTATGATGCAAATATTGAGAAATAAGTTAACAACAAACTCATGCTAGGAGAAGTGAAAGCAAACCCAGTGTTGTTTTCACTCTACAAACATATTCATGTCACACTCTAGCGTTTAAAAGAACAGCCATGTTTAAAGCATACAAATGACAATGCTGACTAGTGCACCAAAAATCATAACTGGTTGTATAGCAAATGACAAATATTACAATTGAAAAACATAGGTATTAAAGTTTTATAAGTGTAAGTAGATGGTAGCAGAAGCAAAAAAAAAAAAAGCCTAGGAACATTTTGAGGGTGCTGGAAATAGTTGAAATCTCACAAATGCAGCCTGTAATACACAAAATGGAAGCACGAAGTTGTCATTTACAAAATGAATTTTAAATTTTTAAACTCATAATCACTAGTCACCTAACAAAATGGAGAAAAGGAAAGTTTATATAATTGTACTCCCATAAAACTCAATAAAACCAATTAGAGAAGCCAATTTTCTGCAATAAAGACATTAAAAGGCAACCAAGCAACAAAACCTATAAAATAAACAGAGGAATAGTATCACTATAGATTGGGGCGTGTGTCAAAAGACTCATAAGCAAAAACTGAAATCAAGAGAAGGTTAAGAGTTTTTTTTATTGTTGCAGCTAACACAGCACAAACTCTATTGCAAAGTCCACATAAAATTTTCCCCGCCAGTAGACATATCAACATTGAAAACAAAACCAAAGAAATAAGCTAAAAAAAACTTAATTTACAGAAAGTCCTACTCATGCCAAATGCCAATCAAGACTATATAGAACAAAAACCAGTCTTATTCTTCACTCAGCAACCATGTTTAGATCATAATCCACTTTTGTTAATCTGATTGCCCCACACCAACTTGAGGCATTACATTCAAATTAGATATGAGACTGCTAACAAAGGAGGACTAAAAGTTAAACAACACAACAAGAAAAAGGGAAAAGAATTGGAACACACGTTTCAAACCATCATTAAGAGACATACATTTAATAAGTGAAACATTTAAAAGAGCTGCCGAGGACCAAAATCTATCAAATAAATTGAAAATGGAATGGTAAAGTATGACATACGAGGAAGCATTTAAATAAAAGACATAAGTGAAAAAGTGGACCACTGACAACATAAGAAGAGTTTTCTTATTGTTGCAGTCAACACAGCCCAAGTTTGAGAACCGCTAGACAAGATTCCAGGACCAAACTGCAAGGATGAGAAAAGGGGGAATATAAGTTCAAGGGCTTTGCCCCAAGGAAAAGAATACACTGCTCAATACAAAGAAAAGTTACCTTTACCGTGTTCTCAGCTAATAAAGGCAGTAAAGGCAGATTGTAACAGCAAATTTTTGCAAAAGGTTCTGATTCAATAAAATATCAGTTATTTTAAGATTATTGGAATATACACTAGGCATGATCCCCATATGCAAAAATTGAATACCCTTTGCTACTCCTATTGCAGCAACTATACGTTGTGTCCAACTAAGAGAGTGTTCAGAATGCCCCTCTACCAGATGGAAACAGTGACCATTCATTACATTAAGGTATAAATTAACTCAAAATATCATGGTGGAGAACATAATGCGGCACTTAGATGCCACTACTCTATGGTCTGAAATTTAAGGAATGAACAATTTACAGATGGAAAAAAAATCACTCACTCGTCAGATGATATCATATATCATATAATGATCTTTACTTGTGATCAAAGGTAAATAAAAGAAAAAATATCAACAATTCAAAGATAGTCTTGAAAATGGGATTTCTTGTGGTGGAACCCTTTCAAAGAATGTTAGCAGGCCCTAAGATCCTGCCCAATGCAAAGGGAGTCTGTATCCTCCAATATGAGAATTAATTAAATGTACGGATTAAAAAAATACCAGAGGCCCAGCTCCTTAGTTTGCCATTTTGTTCATATTCAAAGACCAAAAAATTAAAAAATTAAAAAAAAAAAAATTTCTTCTGACCCTTTAATTATCCAAGTAACACTCAAAACAGTGTCCCAAAGCTCTGACCTAATGTTCTATGGTGCATAAAATTTTAAGTGCTGTAGCTTCTTTTCATTTTTAGGCATTGAACGGCTACAATAGAACCATCCTTTAGCTGGCCTCTATACACTGAGAACGTGTAATTTGATAAGGAAATTAAATACGTATCAAATAGCACTAATCAAATACATGGTTTTTTTTTTATATTAGACAAGTTCCCATTAAAAAAAAAATAGATAGTTTTTTTTTTTTTTGACAAAAATTAGAAGGGGTAACTATAATTTATAAGTTTTTTTTTTTTTTTATGGAAATATGATTTATAAGTTAATAGAGAATAAATAAATAATCTAAAACATATTAAAATAATAACTAAGCAACAATATTAATGAATTTTTTAGGAAAATTTAATGCATAAATTCATTCCAAATTACAAAGTTTTGATAAATTTCAAATTAAAATTTATACTACAAGATGCAAATGTATGACCATTTGAAAAATATGACGCTTAAAAACAAATCATTAAGAAATATGAACCTTGGAAAATTTGACAAAGGTTAAAGCCATTTAGATGGAGGAAATTAGTGGCGATTTTAGAAATTTTTTCTGAAGTGGTCATTAAAAGTATTCACATCAATCTCTTTGCATGCTAACTCGAATCAAATTTTTAATTTTACTAAGCACCTCCATACTCCATATATTTTTCCAGAAAGTCTGCTTCAAGTTTGATTTTCTTTGGGTTATAGACCTATAGTCCTCCTCTTCTTTGCTTATTACCAATTATTCCATATTCTTAATGCTTCCCTAAATTTCCTTCCTTATTGAGACTTTTCTCTTTGTACCAAAATTCAATTTTTTTAACCCACGACTTAGTAAATTTGGTTGCTCATTGTAATTTGGATGTGCATATAAGCATCTCTGAGATAGTTTAGGCCCTTCCCCTCAGTCTTTTAAATATAACTAAAAAAGACACTCAGAAGTGAAGTACTAATTGGAGGGCCACAATTTGCTTAAATGATTTTTCCTTTGGGAACTGCCAAGAAAAATCACACAAAATTACAATAAGCAATTTTGTCAACCTAAGATTTCTCAACCTAAATATGTTTTTCAAGCGTCCAACTTGCATACAAAATTGATAAAACAATTCCAACTTTTTTAACCTCTACTTCTTGATGACAACATACTTTATCAATTGAGTTAGTTGAAACCTACATAAAATAATTCCAACCTATTATTCTCTTCTAAAAAAACTTTTAAAAAAAATTAATAATAATAAAATAAAATATTTAAAAAAAAAAAATTCAGCCTCTTCTTGGCTTATTAATCATGACCATAAGAAGAGAACAGCACTAGAGAGTAGAGTCAAAACAGTACCAGTAAGGATAAATTGGAGGAGCCTTGATGGGGGTAGCTCAATATTTATTGATTAATCAATTCAAATCCATCCCTTTTCATTAATAAATTGTTTACCAACCAAAACATTAATGGAGAATATGCTTAAAAGATTTAATGCACATGTGAGAGATTATAAATTAGGTCAAACAAAGAAGAAAATTGGGCCACTCCGCTCCCACTCGCATTGATTACTAAAGCATGGGTCATTCTACTGTACCCCCCAAAAAAAGGGGGGTACGGTACCCACCTATATCTGGGCCGTTAATTTCTTATGGTTTTGATCTTGTCCGTTAATATAATTTTAAAGGTTTTTGGTTACCGGTTAAACAGGTTTTAAATATAAACAAAAAAAAAATTAAAACATTCATCAGCCTTTTCCGCCTTTCTCCTGTCTCACGTTTGCGTCTCTACCCATTGCTCTGTTTGCCTCTCTAAACAAAACCCTCAAATCGTTGATACCACATCTGCGGCGCAACCCACAAAACCCTCAGAGCCCGGCGCACCCACAAACACTCAGAGCCCGGCGCACCCACAACCTCAAATCGGAGGCGGTCCTTCTCATCCAATCCACTTGTCGGCACCGCTCTCTAGCTTATTCTCTTCCAATCCATATTCAAATCAGCGGCGCACTCATATCCAATCCAACTCAACGGTGCTTCATCTCTTCCTGTACGACTCGGCGGCCCTTCTTCTCTTCCATTCTAAATCGGCGGCGCCATCCACAATCTTCAGGTTCTCTCTTTACATATGATTAACACTGATATGGGTTTATATTATTTCTCTAAACTTTGTGGGTTTATGATATTATTGTTTTGTTTGAGTTTCGGTTCTTATATATTTGACAAATTAATCTTTACACCGAAGGGCTTTGGCAAAGAAATCTCGGGTTGGGCTAGAACTAGAACATCAGGTTTGGGTTGAAGACTTACCTGGGGACATTATCCCCCTTGCTCTGTTTGATTAGTTTTCTTATATTTTAATAAAAGCATCGATCTGTCTCACAGACTGGTTTCTCAAAAAAAAGAAAAAAAAAATCTTTACACTTTTGAGTTTGAGATGTGAGACGTGGGAACCCTTATCCATAAGTTGGGATAAAATTAACACTTTTAGAAAAATAGTCTGAGGCTGAGGCTGAGGCTGAGGCTGAAGCTGAACCTGACTACCAGCATATACTCAAGGTATGGCCTCTCTTATATAAATTAATGCATTACAAGTGTCTTTTAAAGACTTTAGAAGGTTAGGAATATTAAATGCAGACCATAAATGATTTGAGTCATCTGGGTGTTTGAATGCAGTACATGCTACATAATGATGTTAACATGCGCCACCTAGTGGATGAATTCTCTCCCACAATCAGAATGTCTGAAAAATAGTTTTAGAAATCATTCAGTTCACATTTGAACATACTTTAAAGTGGTCATTTGCTTCCCCATTTAATTAAAATCTAAGTTAAGCCTTCCATGCAGAGTATTTGATTACCAAGATATACGTGAGCACTAGGATTTTTCTAAACTAGGAGTTGTAGAAGATGTCCTTATTAGTTGAAAAGAGAGTCTAACCATCACAAATTAAAATTTATAACTAAGTTTATTATAGGGTAATGCACCATTTGCTGGTTCTGCGAACTTCTTTGGCATTTTCAAGTTTTGAGTGGCAGAGATTGAATTCTCAACTAATTTGTTTGGGAGTGTGGGGAGGACACGATACTATGAACCTATGGACTTAGGAGATTTTTTTTTTCCAACCACCTTGGCAGTAAGAACAATTTTAGAGTTGGTTTGTGCTATATTAAAATATTGAAGTGTCCTAAATACATACCAAAATTAAGAAGAAGAAGAAGCATCAGCAGTGGTTTTGAGGCTTTGAGGGCGTTTGTTGAAATGAGTTTGTTCATATTGAGCTGCGTATGCATATAACAAGTGTTTTTCTATCTTTTGTGTCAGAAAAAATCTGGTCTTCGTTTTTTAATTTTTGGTTTGTTCCAATATTGGTCAGTGAATAAGTTAATGTACAGAGAGATTGAGGCTAAATAAAATTTCTCGTATTGGAACTTTTTTTCATCAATTTCTGGTTTATTTTTTCCCCTGGTTTCTTCTTCTTCTTCCTTTTTTGTTTATATTTTTTATAAAATAATCTTGAGTTTGAATGTGGAAAATTCTACAAGAAGTATTTAACTTAGGAGTACAGTTATGTGTAAGTTCAAAATAGCTTAAATCTGTTTTTACCTGCTTGCCCATTTTGATAACAACATAAGAATCACTGCATCTGACATCCCTAACTACAAGGTTTACCCCTCTATGGATATGAATCCTAAGCAGGCCCAAAAGGCTCTCCATCTCAGGGAAAAAAAAATTCAAATTTTTGACAAAAAAACCAGTAGAACACAAAGGAAATGAAAGGACTTGTTGCCTTATGTTATGGCTTTGAACATTGAATACCCTTTTACTTAGGTAGAGTGGAGAACTAGTTGACAAAATAGTTAGATACTATCAAAGCCTAACCCAATTGTGCATATTTATAACCAAAGAAAGAAGACCAAGAACCAAGTCCTAGGTTTGGCAAGTTGCAATATTTTATACCGTTCATAAATAGTGTAACAACCAGTGGGTTCTAGAAGTAATTTTAATTTGATGCTTAAAAACCAGAAATAAGTGCATAAAGTCACAGTTTAGTGGGATTGAGTTGTTTTTTTCAAACTTATTACTTGTTTGTCCAAGCTTGATTTGAATTGATCGAGAAGATTATGGGGTTGTGATAATATTTCATATTTCACATGGCTGATTTTTAGGGAGGGAACCTAATACATAAGGTATTGTATCTAAGTTTTGCCCTTTAGGCTATTATATCTAGAAACAAGGCCATCATGTCTAGAGTCGGGTAAAATTATATTTAGGTTATTTAGGTTTATATTTTAATTTTTCTTTGATTTGGTTATTCTAGAATGGGGTAAAATTCTGCAATTTCTTTAAGTACAAATTTTATTCACTCAATCAAGGACATCAAGATTCATGAATTCAACAATGAGTCCTAAAACAAAACATTATGTGTCATGCCCTATGTAAGCCTTAACACATCATGACTATCTTTTACTTTTTATATCTTATTTGACCCAATTGCGTGTATCAAAGTGGTCCACGTTAATTTAGACCTACATAACAAGACCATATCTTCTAGGTAAGACAACAACCTACATATCCAATTCAACCTAACACACAACATTATTACACAATCCATATTTCTTTTTTCTTTTTCTTTAGTAGGAGATTTCAAAAAACAAAAAGAACCAACCAACAAGCTGTTAGTTGGTGTACAAGCTAATTTGGTTCATAGGTCATATTCCCAGGCATGCATTTATAAACTAGCTGGTCATAAAGGACAGAATTACAACAAGAGAAAGACTAGTAAAATGGGGTTGCAAGGGAGACCATTTAGGTTTTTACATGATAACTATTGTGTGACTCTTTAGGTTTTTTAAATTTTAACTGTTTTCATATTTCAGGTATGATTGCGGCATGTATGTTATTAAGCACATGCATACAAAAATTATCAAATAGAATCTAACCTTTATGGTAATATATTTATTGGAAGTATATTTTACAGTTTTTGCATAATTTGCTTAAGCTTCTTATTCATCAACAATGTCTACTTTTTTCAGGAGAGTTGGTCAGAACGTATTCGATACAAGTTGGCATCAAATCTAGTGCTTTCAAAGGAAAATGAACAACGTTCAAAAATAATAGAAAATGCTAGAAATACTCCACTACAAGATATTTTTCGGTCACTAGAATGACAGTGATTTGTATAATTTGATAACTGAATTTTTTGGAAAATGCTGCAATTTAGTGAATTTTATTTTTAATTGAAAGGGAGATTGAATTTCATAAGTTGCACTACCCTTGTTTATGTGAGTTGCACTGCATGTTTTTAGATATCAATTTATGTTGTTTGAAGATGATCCACTGCAAGAAGAAGAACAGAATGATGTCAGCTTACCGAGTAAAAATTTAGTTTTAGTTTTAGAAAACTTTGATGATTTCAAGGCTGATAAAGAAGCCAAACTGGAGGAATGGTTGGGGGGGACTGACAACCCTCATAATCATAGAGACGCAAGTGATGCCGAAAGGGCTTTTACATGACAATACTCGGCTTCTGAAAAAGCTTTACTTGTAAATACTGTTGTTTATTGTATAATTTTCTCTGGATAATGATTATATACAAGATATTTGTGGTGTTGTGAGATTCATTTTTGGGGTAAGAATAAAAATTTCTTCTCATATTTTTGTACTGGTTCTATTACACCTCACCATGGAATGGTGATCTCCACTAGTGTACCATTGAAAGACAATGTGTATTGTCAATACCAGGAATCTGCAATCACTGCTTGGAAAAAAGAATCTGGAATCTTCTTGTCATGAACACAAAATTGTGCATTTGAACATGTATTTGATTGCTTCTGCCCCTACCAACTAGTTTCCAGTACTTGTGCTGCTTTACCAAAAAAAAAAAGTTTCCAGCACTGTATTTGTTATGTGAAGTAATGCTGAATGATGAGATAATAGCTGGTACATGCATTTGGCACTATCAATTGCTTGGAGATGTTGAGTTTGGACAATTTGCTTGGCAGACTATATGATATTTTGGCCATGGCTCTTTTCTTTTAAGTAAATAGATGTTTGGTTGGTGAACCAAAGAAGAAAAAGAAAAGAAGCAGATAGATGTTTGGCTTAGGCGTCCGTTTGATTCCTAGCGTCCAAAATTTTGAAACTTCTTAGCAGTCAGTCAATAAGATTTTGCAACCTTCTAACTTATTATTCCATCTACTCCCTAAATACTTTTTATCACACCAGAAATGTTCATCTTTTAATATCCCTAAAAGATAATCTGCATCAACCCACGTTTTCAGTGCCCACTCATTCCAATATTGAGCTCTTTTTATAACATTTGGCTTATAGATTTTCTGTGGATCTTAAATTGATGAGAGACACGGCCAAAATTGAAAGCAAGTGAAGCATTAAAAGCATCTGTGGTGCACAATAATTCGCTTAATTAGACCTCAAATCAAGTAAATCAGGATATTGCAAAAGACAAATCCATCCAAAATATGCCAAGAATTGTAGATGGCAGGAGCAGTTGGATTGGAGACCCACACCTTTACCCTGACTCAATTGACAAAGCTAACCAAATTTAGTCAAATGACTTGAATCATTATTCACCGTGAAAAAGAAATTGGAAAAAAACTATATTATATATTCAAATGCGATCTCAAAATTATATAGATTTTTTTTTCTTTTTTTGTTAATTTTAAGGTAAGAATATTGACAATATTTTGAAGATTTTATTTGCTATTCACAAAACATAGAATCTCATAGTAGAGGCTCAGTGATCGGCAGGACTTCTATCCACCCCACAAATCAGTTTGGTAGCAAACAAGCTTAACCAGTTGAGAGTTCTGGGGCAGCCTCGTTCTCCTGAGTTCACCAGTGGCCTAGCCAAACAGTGGTGTTGATCAACAAGCACTCCATCAATTCAGGCATCTTGATAATGCGCAGACTCTGGGCAAATCCAAGCTCCAGCTCAATGTTCACTTTGAAATTGCATTTGTCACCTACCAGCAGAGAAGCCAACCAACAGCAGAGTTGTCCTTCGGCAATTGGCATAGACATCTTCAAACAGCTGACAATAGCACTCATAGTGATCCAGCCAAAGATCATGAGTAAATACAGCTATTACAAGGCTGGGAACAGAAACTTGGTCATTGCTGATAGCTTGCAAAGCGGCCCTTTTGATAGATTCAGAGGTGAAGAGGAGCAAATCCTTCCATCAATGACAAAACATTCACAAGAAAAAAGGTTAGTTCTCAATCATACAAGCACAGAGAGCTCAAATCTACATATAACCAAGTACATAATGCTCCTCCATGCTAAGGTGATGTATTGGCGTGTCGTAAGCAAAAGAAAAAAAAATGACATGGAACACCCAACCACACAGCCCACACCATTAAATTCATCTTGAAAAGATTAATTTCACATAATGCACATGTCCCTTGCTTGATTTTCAACCACAGAAAAACCTGCTAAAATAACTGCCATAGCCACCATTCAGATCCTGGTCCCTAGTATTTGATAATGCAACTTCTTTACTAATAAAATATCTTCAACTGAAATAAGAGACATATTATACATTGACCCTCATAAAAACAGTATGGAATGGCATACTTTGGTAAGATCCTCAAACAGAAGACAATGCTGCATCAGGTTAGATTAAAATGGATGCAAATTTGACTACCTAGGCCCACCAAAGATAACATCTAGAAACGAAAAGCAGGTTAGGGATGCAACAAATAATTTTCCACCAATACTAAGGTCAAACTCTGGGCTTTGTTTAGCACAAAGACAAAGACAAAAACAAAAAACTCAAAATGCAACTAACAAATAGAAAATAAAAAATCATAAAGCAATTGATATATATATCTGTATGTATGTTTTTAGTTGCATACATTGTTCATTAGTCATTACTTATTTAACTTCTATCCTTCACTTATTAAAAAAATGCAGATGCAAAGAGAGGGGCAGAAGCTAATATGATTAGATCTTAGAAACAAGAAAAGATAATTCTTTTTTCCAATTGATTCCACATTTAACCAACTATGATCTTTACCTGGCAGCGTCGACTAAAGCCATTCTAACCACTTTGAGAGGATCTCTGATTCTCTCCTCCACCATGTCAACATATACACCTATTTTGCACAAGGACTATTATTAAATAAATGTCCAGGAAAGTATTAAATAAACAACTTTAAACAATCATCACTTGATATTAGTCCAGGTGTTGAGACAAATATAGAAAAACTAGAAAAGAAAAGAAAGAGAAACAAGATCCACGTGCAATAAATTGGATAATTCAACTTTCATGAGAATTCTCAATATAAACATGTTGGAAAGTTTTCCATTCTCAATAATTCAACTTTCATACAATGCACAAGGCTTTGTGGACACTCCCCATTCCTACAGGGTCTGGACACAGACATTTCCATGTTCTTTTTATTGGACAGAAAAGGCTCCAACTCAAACAACATGAAATTTCCTACACTATTTTGCTTTACCATAGACCAGAAATCCCCCGAGACAGAAGCCCGAGGGCCAATAAGAGAAGAATTGAATCCCAGAAATAAGAAAAGGGATGCGAAATTGTAAAGTTGGCTACGATGGTAATTCTTGTAGCTAATAAAAGAACAAACCTTTAGCAGCATCAAAACCCAAATTATGATTATCTTGTTCCAACAATTTGCCAATAAACAGTGCACCATCAAAACCAGCATTTGAGGCTATTGTGAATGCAGGTGCCTAAAGCAAATCAAAATGCTCATTGTCAGTATTTAACTACAAATAAACACCAAGGTAGACGCTGGCTGAGGAAATTCAACAAATAAAACCTTTGAAAATGAAGTTTTGTGAGTAAAGTTGAGTTGAATTTGAGTATTAAAAATAAAAACTAAAAAGCCAATGGGACAACCAAAAAAAAAAAAGGTAAGAGCTTTATACCACTATAGGGAGGTCATCAGAATTGTGATTTCACCCATGCATGTAGCACTAAGTGCATTTCTAATGTGTCAAAATTATTGATCAAAAAAATTGGCAAACAATTCATCCAAGTGAATAGCACACTGAATAAAAATTTTGAAAATAAATAAGGAATTAAAGAGAAAAGCCAAACGCATACCTCTGCACATCTTTCTTCAATCAGCTTCTTATCCCCACCCTCATGTAGAATTATTGTGTCATCAAGAGAGACAGACACCTGTTATTTTATTTTACTTTTTTGAAGTTAGTTGTGTCCCAAAGAAATTCAAATATGGCACCATAGCACACTCTGCACAAAAACATAAACCTTTTTGCGGTTCCAAGCATTTCAAATTCAAATGTCAAAACATCTTGATAATGAAGAAATTAAATTACAATTGAAGTAATACCAGACCTTACATATGTATAGGCGCTCATCAGACTGAGTTGCAAGTTAATACCTGTTCATAAAATATTTAAAAAGGTATCATTTGATAGAAGTCTGGCATTGCTTTTAAGATCAAAGCCAGTAGCGGCGTCACGGCGAGATGGGTGTCGCGTGGGTCTGCAAGATGGGTCTCGCCGCTCTTGCGTGGTGGCGGCGTCACGGCGTGGGCAGCAGCATTTTTTCTTAGGTTTTCTTTTCTTTTTTTCTTTTGTTTTTCCGTTTGGACTTTGGAGAGGAGACCGGAGTCTTCGGTCGGATTGCTGGGTTTACATTTTTGGACCTTTTTTTTATTTTTATTTTTACATGTGGGCTGGCCGGGTGGGTTAATGGTTTACAATTTCAGAGGGGGCCAAGCTTTTTGTAATGGGCCTAGATGGAAAACTAAAGAAAAAAGATGAGACATACTGAGATTTTAATGATGAGAAACGGTGGAGACTTCGAACAAAAGGGCAGAGAAAGAGAGGAAAATCGGTGGCTGTTATCACTGACATTGAAGGAAAGAAGATTTGGGATGAACTAGGGTTTTTCTTAGGCGTAGGATCTTGTGGGCTTTTCAGCTTATGGACTGAAAATTGAAAATTCAAAAAAATAAAATTGCAGGCGTGAAGGATTTGAACCAGAGTTGCTCGGCAAAAAATATACCGACTTGCCACCATGCTGATTCGAACAAAGTATAGAGATGAAAATTGACCTTTTAACAGTCAATTATGTTCAAATTACACGTTCCAATATTTTATAGAAAAAAATACCAAATGGCTTTAGAATGACGAGTTTGTATAAATTTTGTGAAACCCTGTGAGAGAGAGAGAGAGATAAGTGCTCTGTGGCACTGATAAGTCTTCAACAACGAAAACATTTCATTGCTATTAGGGCTCTCCCAGACTTAGCTAGTAGAGGCACTGCTGACTCAAATGAGGCTCACACTTATCATTGTGGTCGATATGATAAACTCTCAATGTCAAAATTATTTTGATAATTTTTTTAAAAAGGATTGGGTTGTTCGTTTTTGGTAAAATCGGTCAATTGTGCTTAATTGTTTTTAGTTTTCTATTGGTAATTTTTGTTATTGTGGAAATTTTTTTGGATTTTTTTTTTTTTTTAGATGAGTCTAAATATAATAATAATTTTATGAAACAAAACTGCATAGACACTTTAGTTGGGGTGATTATACTCGTGTCGGACACAATCATTTGACACTTCCGCACATGTGGATCTAATGAAAATGCCTAAAAAATATATAACCTGGTGTAATAGCCTTGATTGATGACTATTTCATACTGCATCTATAGTTTCAATTCAAGTGTTTACTAAAAATTTTAAAATTGTCAACAATCTTTGTATTGGATTTTTTGCATAACTTGCTAATTGTATAGTCACCCTATTTCCAATCTTAGACACCACAATAAACACACAACTATGATTAAGTTGTAGACGTTGCATAAGAACAATTAGAGAGCACATAAGGTTATACATCTTTAGTTTTATAGTATATATTGATGATGCATAGAAAATCAGTAGGCTGAATGCTTCGAACTTCAATGGGCTTGAGATTGCTTAGAAGGCCTAAAAAGAAAGAAACACAAAATCAAAAATGACCGGGGTAAATTGGCCAAGAACCCTCCGATGCTTAAGTTAGTTTTCTCTCTTGAACTCAGGAATTCCAACTCTATAAGTGGTGAAAAACTTACTTTGATTTCATATGGCTGAGTCCTTTTATAGTGAGTTTTGGAGTGGTTACTTGTTTAGTAACTTCCTCAACATGGATGGAAGTTAAAAGGTTTAGACTTAACTTCTACAACTGCCATCAGAAGTTAAGAACTTAGTGAGAAGTTAGAGTAATGAATAAGAATTTTGCTCATACTTCAGAATAGTAGAACGTGGTCCGAATCATAAGCTTTTGGATATAGATTTACTCTAAAAATTTCTAAGTGTTTGGCGGTCGTCCAAGTGACTCCATGCTGGATGACCTTCATGCACTTGGAAGACCTTTCTTTTCTGAACGACACTATGGACGAATTGGAGATAGTCTAATTTTTGGTTCACCATCATATATAAATAATAAAAACATAAACATCAAGAAAATGACCTCAACTATGTTATTTTATAGGAAAGTATGCCCCTGAATGTGATGGAAGCTACCAAGGGAGATACGTAGGAAGTTAATTGGTATATTCAAATATTTGTGAAAGAAACCAAGATAATTCCAGCTGGAACTGCACAATGTGAGGATGTAACCGTCAAATGTGAAAACAAAAACTGTCAATGTGACAAAAAAAAAAGTAAGGACTATCACATGTGATGTTGGAACTGCACAATATGAGGATGGAATCGTCAAGTGTGAGAAAAAAGTGAGGGAACCACCCAATGTGTCAAAAGAACTTTCATATGTGATGTTGGAACCGCACAATGTGAGAATGAAACTGTCAAATGTGAGAAAAAAAAGTAAGGGAACCACTAAATGTGAGAAAAAAACTGTCACATGTGATGTTAGAACTACACAATGTGAGGATGGAACCGTCAAATGTGAGAAAAAGTAAGGGAACCACCAAATGTGAGAAAAGAACTGTCACATGTAATGTTGGAACTGCACAATATGAGGATAGAATCGTCAAATGTGAGAAAAAAGTAAAGGAACCACCCAATGTGACAAAAGAGCTGTCATATGTGATATTGGAACCGCAGAATGTGAGGATGAAACCGTCAAATGTGAGAAAAAAAGTAAGGGAACCACCAAATATGAAAAAAATGTCACATGTGATGTTAGAATTGCACAATGTGAGGATGAAATTGTCAAATGTGAGAAAAAAGTAAGGGAACCACTAAATGTGATAAAAGAATTGTCACATGTGATGTTGGAACTACGTAATGTGAGGATGAAACCATCAAGTGTGAGAAAAATGTAAGGATGAAACCATTAAGTGTGAGAAAAAGGTAAGGGAACCATCCAATGTGACAAAAGAACTGTCACATGTGATGTTGGAATCGCACAATGTGACGATGAAACCGTTAAATGTGAGAAAAAAAAATAAGGGAATCACCAAATGTGAAAAAAAAACTGTCACATGTGATGTTAGAACTACACAATGTGAGAAAAAAGTAAGGGAACTATCCAATGTGATAAAAGAACTGTCATATGTGATATTGGAACCGCATAATGTGAGAATGAAACCGTCAAATGTGAAGAAAAAAAAGTAAAAGAACCACCAAATGTGAGAAAAAAACTGTCACATGTGATGTTGGAACTGCACAATATGAGGATAGAACTGTCAAGTGTGAGAAAAAAGTAAGGGAACCACCCAATATGACAAAAGAACTGTCATATGTGATGTTGGAACCACACAATGTGAGAATGAAACCGTCAAATGTTAGAAAAAAAAAAAAAAAAGTAAGGGAACCACAAAATGTGAGAAAAAACTATTACATGTGATGTTGGAACTGCACAATGTGAGGATGAAACCGTCAAATGTGAGGATGGAATCGTCAAATGTGAGAAAAAAGTAAGGGAACCACCCAATATGACAAAAGAACTGTCATGTATAATGTTGGAACTGCACAATGTGAGAATGAAACCGTCAAGTGTGAGAAAAAAGTAAGGAAACCACCTAATATGACAAAAGAGCTGTCATATGTAATGTTGGAACCGCACAATGTGAGGATGAAACCGTTAAGTGTGAGAAAAAAGTAAGGGAACCACTAAATGTGAGGAAAGAACTGTCACATGTGATGTTGGAACTGTACAATATGAGAATGGAATCATCAAGTATGAGAAAAAATTAAGGGAACCACTCAATGTAACAAAAAAACTGTCATATGTGATGTTGGAACCGCACAATGTGAGGATGGAACCGTCAAATGTGAGAAAAAAGTGAGGGAACCATCAAATGTGAGAAAAGAACTGTCACATGTGATGTTGAAACTGCATAGTGTGAGAATGGAACCGTCAAATGTGAGAAAAAAAAGTAAGGGAACCATCAAATGTGAGAAAAGAATTGTCACATGTGATGTTAGAACTACACAATGTGAGGATAGAACCATCAAGTATGAGAAAAAATTAAGGGAACTACTCAATGTGACAAAAGAACTGTCATATGTGACGTTGGAACCGCACAATGTGAGGATGAAACCGTCAAATGTTAGAAAAAAAAGTAAAGGAACCACCAAATGTGAGAAAAGAACTGTCACATGTGATACTGGAACTGCATAATGTGAGGATGAAACCGTCAAATGTGAGAAAAAAGTAAGGGAACCATCAAATGTGAGAAAAGAACTGTCAAATGTGAGAAAAAAGTAAGGGAACCATCAAATGTGAGAAAAGAATTGTCACATGTGATGTTGGAACTGCATAATGTGAGAATGGAACCGTCAAATGTGAGAAAAAATTAAGGGAACCACTCAATGTGACAAAAGAACTGTCATATGTGACGTTGGAACTGTACAATGTGAGGATGAAACCGTCAAATGTGAGAAAAAAAAGTAAAAGAACCACCAAATGTGAAAAAAGAACTGTTACATGTGATGCTAGAACTGCATAATGTGAGGATGGAACCGTCAAATGTGTGAGGATGGAACCGTCAAATGTGAGAAAAAAGTAAGGGAACCATCAAATGTGAGAAAAGAACTGTCATATGTGATGTTGGAACTGCATAATGTGAGAATGGAACCGTCAAATGTGAGAAAAAAGTAAGGAAACTATCGAATGTGAGAAAAGAACTGTCACATGTGATGTTGGAACTACATAATGTGAGAATAGAACCATCAAATGTGAGAAAAAAGTAACCTGGTATAGCAGGTTACCTACTAGTGGGTACCGTACCCCCCTCTTTTTTGGGGGAGTACCGTAGAATTACTCCTAAAGCATATAATACAAGGTAAAGACATTATTGTCGAACTCTCATTAATGATCTCTAACAACTTCATAGGTGCTCAACGTGTTTAGAGATTCTTAAAATAATCAGAAATTAATGTTTCAAGTTTTATAATACTCTATTATAAAACTCAACTCACCATGCATGTTTAATGTTTAAAGATCAGAAATTAATGTTTCAAGTTTTAGCTCGACCGTTAATAGTGGAATAAGAGATTAAGGAGGTGTTTGGATTTCTTAGGGTTCGATCTCTGCCTATACTTAAAACTAATTAGTGTCTTGATCTAATAATAAATAGCACTCATGAGCGCTCATTAGGAACGGATGTCATAAGTAAAATCTATTTCTAATAAAAAATAAAGCAATGCTACAATTATAAACTTTTTACAAATTGTTGAGATGACAATTTCTTACTGGTTCACAAATGAGCTCACTATTGACATTATTTTTTTACTTACTAATAATCTTTCACCATATCAGTAATTTGTAAAAACTTTGTAACTTTGACATTTTTCCAAACTAATATTCTTATTAAAAAAAAGTTTTGTAATAATACATTATTGAATTTGTTAAAAACTTGCTAGTTTTGACTTTTTTTTTTTTTTTTTTTTGAGAAGAACAAACTAACTTTTTTTTTTGGCTGAATAACAAACTAACTTATTTGGATCCACACGACATATCCATGTTAATATTTGCTCAATAATAATAATAAATTCATAAGTGATAACAGTTATCCTATTCTTATTAATTGTGGCAACTGCCAACCTTATTATGTCACGATATGGAGGAATTTTAAATGCAACAAAAACTTACCCATGTAGGCATGTACCATTATGATCATGCTGTGCTTGTATAAAGAAAAAAAAATTGGAAAATTCTATTTTCTAAATCAAGCGTTTTTTTTTTTTTTTTTTTTTGGATAGAAGTGTAATTTCCTTTAATTATTTTCTAACACAACTTTAGTTTTAGTTTTTTTTGGGTCAAAGAGTTACAGGTTCCAGGGATAAGAGATATATGGATTATTTTAGATTTATTATTGGAGATACACTACCTTAAAGTCTTAAACAGAAGGCGCTTTCAAAAAAATAAAGTCTTAAACAGAAGGCAGTGGCACATGGCCTAAATCTCACTTTGTCAGCCTAAGATCACCTTTCAACTTTCAATGCTTGCATAATTTTTTAAGGAGTCACATGAAAAATCCAAAAAAAAAAAAAAAAAGATTAACCTATTTAATTAATAAAATATTTTTATTCATTATTATTAAATTTTTTTTTTTTTTTTAAAAAGACCATATTGGTGCATATATCATCTACATACCCCATATTTGGGCCTCATACTCATCTTAACTTCTTGTTTTGTGATTGAATCATCTACCCCAACCTATCATTCCTTTCAGGCATGAATACTACTAGCAGCAGTGACGGAACTATAGTTGGACTGGGGGCACTGGCCCCACCTAAATTTTTTCAAATTTTTTTTAGTGTATATATATATATATATATATATATTTGTGTGTATTAATTTTAGCAATTTGTTTCAATAAATTTGCACTTTGCCCTCTCAACAATATTATTGATCTTTTTAAAGGCTATAAAAAATTTTATTGATCTAAAATTTGAAGTAAATTTAACAAGCTTAACAACAAAATTTACCAATAACAAACTTAAGCCCAAACAACACCCCAAAACAAACCCACGCAAGACACAAACAAAAAATAAAATAAAATAAAAAATTCCTAAGTCAATTCTAACTAGTCTAAGTGAACACCCACACACATTTGACAACACACAAGACACCAAAAAAAAAGTATATTAAAAAAAAAAAAAGCTTAACTTTCTAAATTGAAAAGTGTTACGTCTACAACATTTTCACAACAAATCACATGCGGTAAGTTGTTATTGGTTCTAATTTGAATTCATAACTTAAATTACTTTTTTGTTCACTTATAACAACCGATAATAACCTACCACTTATGATTTGTTATGAAAATATAGTAAAAATATTGTGGACATGGCATTTCTCTTCTAAATGAATGCTTACTTGGAGTTAAAAAAAAAAAATTGTTTATACATTTGCCCTCCCTAACTCTAAGTCCTAGCTCCGTCCTCAACTGGCAGTTAACTTTTTTTATTTTACATATGTTGGTTTTGGTTATTAATTATTTCCTCAATGCAGTGAACATTATAGCCTTGGCATCGGCAAGCCCAATTGGTGTACTTTTTGTCATTGGTCATAATGTGAGTTTTTTTATTTGTGTATAACTTTTTTTTCAAAACTTCCATTTCAAGTCTCACAATTCATCAATTCATACAAGGTCCTTTCATTTTTGTCCCCACAAAATTCTCCTTCAACTTGATAAAAAAAAAAAGACAATTTCAGTAATGCCTTTGACGATACATTCAGATATTCTCCAAATCTTGACATAAATTGTCTATATGATTCAGGGCATTGATTCTTAGGCACTCCTTATTGTACATCATACATACATGTGGGGGGAAAGTTCATCAGTCAACAGTGGGCCTTGGCACCCATGCGGGGCCCAGCCATAACAAGAAGTGAGGACATGGCCAGAGGACTTCTAGCCCAACCCTGTTGGGCCGGGCCGGGCCTGTTTTAGAGGCGTCCGAGGAGGAGTGTCTCCTCGGACGCATCAAATGGGAGTCCAACACACACCCTTCACATAGTGGGAAATCGTCCCAAATCGAAGGGAAATGCTGGACGCTCAGGGGGGCAACCAAAACTGCCGCATTAAATGCAAGGAAGCTACTTTTTCAGCAGCATTAATGTGGAGAGGACAGGAGAACAGTATTATCTTGGCCAGTGCAACTCACAGAAAAGGAAGATGATGTCCTATGGGACAGGCACTCAAGTAGAGGCCCAGATGATCAACAAGTGTAGGGTCATTATCATTCGGAGGATGCTATGTAAGAGAAGAAAACCCCCATGATCAAGGGATCGGAAGTTGGAGAGCAAAAAGTAAGGAAAAGAGAGAGAAAAAGAGAGAAGTTCTGTAAACAAAGCCTAAGTTATTGTTCCATGAACTGTTATCCCAGGGAACTTAATAAAACATCCCCACGTTCGAATGGTTGCATGGCTTACTAACAGTTACGTTTACTCTGTCTAGACCTAATTCTTCAACTCACTCTCTACAAATTCATTGTTGAGGATCTTTTGGGCCAGAATCTCCTGCTTACTGGGCCTGGGCCCCAAAATCTGCCCTTACAATACACATCACTCATTTCACATTTTAAATATGAACATCAATAAAATAAAAAATATGGACATCATGTGTGAAATTGTGGATATTGTATATATGTAGTGTACATTAACAAGTGTCAGATAACAATTACTGTGTTTTTTAACTAAGTTATACAATTAAAAAATCCTTAATTAGATTTTTTGTAAATATTGTACAACATGTCTTAGATTTCGCCGATAATTTGAAGTATGTTAAGTGGTATGAAACTTGTTTCTATAAGTATAGTTTTTAACCCTATTGATCTTGAACTAAAATTATAAAATTACAGCTTAAGGAATTGAGGAAGGATGAATCTAAAGTGGCCTTGAAATCAAATGGAACAGAAGAACAAGTGGATCGATACCAAGAAGTGTTGGGGCAGAAAAGCAATTTCACTGTGCATGCCTCAGATGCCATATTATCATTGTTGGGTTCCATATAATATTATCACAAATATTAGCAATCCAAAATAGCAATCACACACAAGAATACAAATATTTACATGGAAAACCCTTTCTCTTGAAGGGAAAAAACCACGGGACAAACTCCGAATAATTTCACTATTATCAAATCAATTATAATAATTTTTGTGTATGTCTCACGGCTAAAGAAAAATCTCTCTTATTTTTCTTTACTCTCTCACACACACTAATTATCTCTTTCAAAGGCAGCAACACTTTGCTCTCTCCTCCTCAGCTATCTTTTTGAAGGCAGCAACCCTTTACACTCTCCTCCTTGGCTATCTTCTTAAAGGCGGAAGGCGGCAATACCTTGCACTCTTTTTCCTCTTGCATTCCTCCCAAGCGAAAATCTCTTTTCTCTCTCTTGGTTTCACGCTCTATTTTCCCTCTCCCCCATAAGGAGAACCCTTAGGCCAAAGCCATCAAATTCTTTGTAGTATTGTCTATTTATAAGACTCTTTTACTATTCCCTCTTGGACTAGGAATACATTATCTCTTTAATAAGGAATCTATTCCCTCTTGGATTAGGAATACATTACCTCTTTAACAAGGAATATAAATTTCCTTCACACCAAGGAGTAGTCTTTCCTTCTACAACAAGGAAATCCAAATTAATTTTTCCCCTTCACACCAAGGAATAGTCTTTCCTTCTACAATAAGGAAATCCAAATTAATTTTTCCATCTTCAACTAGAAAACCTAATTGACTTTCCATGTCACAATTGGAATTTGAGGTAATTTCCCAACAATCTCCACCTTGACTCAAATTCCATCAATTGTCCTCAACTATCTTCTTTCTTCTTGGGATAGCTCCTACCTTAATCAAGTAGTCTTCTTTTCCTCTTGGAATAGCTCCACCTTAATCTCTTCCATCTTAATTCACACAAAGAGTTATCCACTAAATCAACCAAGCTCTAATACAATTGTTGGTCTTTTCTTTCACAACATTGTGCACAACTGATCTTGATAGAATTAATCAAAAAAATTGCATAAAAAAGATTTAATTCCTATTCCATAAATTGATGCATCTATCCTAACGAAAAAAATTAGTAAATTTAAATGCTTATTTTATAGTGACACACAATAGCTAAGCTCAAAAGAATACAATTATCTCATTTCTAACAACATAAACATATAATAAATAAATACTTAGGAAGATAATCATTTTTTGATCCCACATAACTAAGACTATATGGAATAAGTTTGTAATTTAAAGTGAAATTTGTTTTTGATATTTTTAGTTTACATAGAGGTATTTTCAACACTTCAACATTGTTTAAGGCCCATTGGATTATTTCTATCCATTAGGTTGATTGGGTTTTTGTTTTTTTTAAACCAACCTATAGCAAATTTGGGTTTTTAGTAGGATCTTTCATGAATGTAGGATCAGTTAAATTTTACCGATCCTACTTACAATCCTCAAAATGAACGATCTTAGTCGTCTTACTAAAGTAGCCCTACTTTAGGGAGAAAAATTACAAGACCCCAAATTTTAGGGGTGTATTTTATACTTTAGCCTTTCTCATATATAGTAAAACCACTGACTACCTATTTTTACCCCTTCACAAATCAATGAATTTTACTACGAATGGAATTATTAATTATAATTAACTATAAAACTTTTATTATGTTCACAAGCTTATTCACAGATATATTATTATGTTTGAGCTTAGCTTGTTTAATAGTCAAGCTTAATTTTGGTTTATTTGTTAAACAAATGAACATAAATAAGAGAAAATGCAAGATTCTTTTTCCTAGTTACAATTTAAAGACAAAGTAAAAGAAGTATATAGGAAGGATGTAATCTAAGTCTTAAGTTGTGTCAAGTTTGAATTGATAATTTTTTCAGTTCGTCTAACTCAAAGCAACCCACCATATTTTTAAGTTTATTTTGTTACCCTTATTTTAATTTTAAGTTTGATTTATTTTTGAGAATTGGTTTTGAAGAATCTAGAAATTTGTAATATATTTAGGCATATTATGTGAATTTTAATAATATATATTGAAAAGAGAGTGCTTGCAAGAGATTGAACATATATAACCAGAGCCATGTATGTTTATAAGAGATTAATTATGTAAGTTTATTTTGAATTTTTTTTTTACTATGCCACTAATTTTATCTATGCATTCTTTTTTTTTCTTTAAATATTCCATCTCATGAATATTTGAATTTAGGAGTCTTATTTCTTTTTTAAAAAGTTATTTTTTTGGAGGCTAAAGCATAATAATAATAATAATAATACCAAATGGTTGACGTTACCTTCATGTTACGCCTGACACAGCTGTGTAGGAAAGGGGGGGAAAATCAAAAAATAAGGATGAATGAAGAAAC